>NC_090651.1:372362729-372662729 GCF_040937935.1 Hyperolius riggenbachi
TTTAGAAAGTGATAAATCGTATTTAAACAACACCAAATTAGTGTTTTAGATAAATAAAAGCAATAGTAAACAGAGTGCAAGCAATGTTATTAATTTAATTGCTTGCACTCTGTTAGACATTTATACATTTTAGTCATCATGTTAAATTTGCAATTGTAATCAGCGGTTCGGTATTTTGTATCAGTGCTCATATTTAATGTACCGTATATACTCGCATAGAAGACAAATTTTTCAGCACAAATAATGTGCTGAAAAGTCCACCCCTCGGCTTCTATGCGAGTCAGCTGGCTGTGCCCCCACTATCTTGGTCCTTCCCATGCCCGTAGCAGCGTTAGCACAGCAGTAAACAGACCCAGAGCGTGCATTGCAGAGAGCAGGAATCCTCTGATGTAACTTTCACTGTTTTTACTCTGCTCCCTCCCTCCCGACATGCTGAAGCCGGGAAATGTACAGTTGCTTCTTGTATTCTCAGTGCTGCATCCTCCATTATGTGCTGACATCATGTTTATGTGACGAGCGGCCACATGCTGCTATTATGCAGGGATTAGTGTTGGGCGAACAGTGTTCGCCACTGTTCGGGTTCTGCAGAACATCACCCTGTTCGGGTGATGTTCGAGTTCGGCCGAACACCTGACGGTGCTCGGCCAAACCGTTCGGCCACATGGCCGAACTAAGAGCGCATGGCCGAACGTTCCCCGAACGTTCGGCTAGCGCTGTGATTGGCCGAACGGGTCACGTGGTTCGGACCCGAACGCGCTCTGATTGGCCGAACGGTCACGTGGTTCGGGTAAATAAATACCCGAACCACGTCATATCTCCGCCATTTGTCTGTGGGTTTAGCTTTGGGTAGGCAGGCAGGGTAGTTCGCGCTCCAGCCACGCTAGCCAGGGTCCCCCCCAGTCATTGTGTGTCACTGCTGGGAACAGTAGTACACCGCTCGTTCAGCCACACTATATAGCATTCTGTGTACTGTTCTGTGTCTGCTGGGAATAGTGGTACACCGCTCGTTCAGCCACACTATATAGCATTCTGTGTACTGTTCTGTGTCTGCTGGGAACAGTAGTACACCGCTCGTTCAGCCACACTATATAGCA
This sequence comes from Hyperolius riggenbachi, assembly GCF_040937935.1. NCBI lineage: Eukaryota > Metazoa > Chordata > Amphibia > Anura > Hyperoliidae > Hyperolius > Hyperolius riggenbachi. The sequence continues at coordinate 372,363,824 of NC_090651.1, forward strand.
TTCTGTGTACTGTTCTGTGTCTGCTGGGAACAGTAGTACACCGCTCGTTCAGCCACACTATATAGCATTCTGTGTACTGTTCTGTGTCTGCTGGGAACAGTAGTACACCGCTCGTTCAGCCACACTATATAGCATTCTGTGTACTGTTCTGTGTCTGCTGGGGATAGTGGTACACCGCTCGTTCAGCCACACTATATAGCATTCTGTGTACTGTTCTGTGTCTGCTGGGAACAGTAGTACACCGCTCTTTCAGCCACACTATATAGCATTCTGTGTACTGTTCTGTGTCTGCTGGGAACAGTAGTACACCGCTCGTTCAGCCACACTATATAGCATTCTGTGTACTGTTCTGTGTCTGCTGGGAACAGTAGTACACCGCTCGTTCAGCCACACTATATAGCATTCTGTGTACTGTTCTGTGTCTGCTGGGAACAGTAGTACACCGCTCGTTCAGCCACACTATATAGCATTCTGTGTACTGTTCTGTGTCTGCTGGGAATAGTGGTACACCGCTCGTTCAGCCACACTATATAGCATTCTGTGTACTGTTCTGTGTCTGCTGGGAATAGTGGTACAACGCTCGTTCAGCCACACTATATAGCATTCTGTGTACTGTTCTGTGTCTGCTGGGAATAGTGGTACACCGCTCGCTCAGCCACACTATATAGCATTCTGTGTACTGTTCTGTGTCTGCTGGGAACAGTAGTACACCGCTCGTTCAGCCACACTATATAGCATTCTGTGTACTGTTCTGTGTCTGCTGGGAACAGTAGTACACCGCTCGTTCAGCCACACTATATAGCATTCTGTGTACTGTTCTGTGTCTGCTGGGAATAGTGGTACACCGCTCGTTCAGCCACACTATATAGCATTCTGTGTACTGTTCTGTGTCTGCTGGCAATAGTGGTACACCGCTCACCCGCCACTGTATAGCATTGTGCTCTGTGTCGCTGCTGGGAATAGTGGTACACCGCTCACCCGTCACTGTATAGCATTGTGCTCTGTGTCGCTGCTGGGAATAGTGGTACTGTATAGCATTTCTGTACTGCCACTGTACTGCTGCCAGTCAGCGTGTACTGTAAGGATAAGTGAAATGAGGAAGAAATCCGGTGAAAGAGGGAGGGGCAAGGGAAGAGGTGTTTCCCCTGACGGTTCACGTACAGGCCACAGGGGAGCACCCAAGAAAACCCACTCAATACCGCCCATGTTGTCCAGGACAACAACCCTCACAAATCCAAAAGAACAGGACCAGATAATTACTTGGATGACCTCTCAAGCGTCCAGCAGTGGGTTAAGCAGCACCAGCACATCACGCACGAGGTCCGAGTCCTCAGCCAGTTACAAGGAGCCAGTGGGCACAAAGCTGACACAACCGGCAGCGACACCACGCACACAACTGCCAGATAACCAGTCCGATGAATTACCTCAGGACACAATGGGGTATTCGCAGGAGCTATTCCCAGCCCAACAAACTTCCACCTTTCAAAGGTCAATGGAGGAACAGCCAGAAATGTTGTGCCTGGATTCACAACCGTTAACTGTGGGAAATGCACCGCGCACTGAAATACAAGGCGAGTCCGAAGAGGACTCGGAAACCCAAATCCCAGAGCAATTTGGGCAGGAGGGGTTGCAATTGCAGGAGGTCGGCCGACAAGATCTGGAAGACGACGTTGGAGTGTGCTGCGCAGAGGTTGTTGTGGGGAGCTCTACTCCACGGCGGCGGCCCACAATGACATATGACGAGTTTGAGGAGATGGAAGAGGAGGGTATGGACAATGTGGACAGAGACCCAGATTTTGTTTGTGAACGAGAACATCGCCGTCGTAGCAGCAGCACAGATGAGTCTGTTGAAGAACCCACTGCTGCACGAGCTCGCCTTGTGCCACAAGGTAGGCGGCGCGCAATTTCAGGCACCACAAGCGTGGAAGTTCAAGTGAGAGGCAAAAGAGGAGCAAACAGAAATCGCCAGCAAGGAGGCAGGTGCTCCAAAGTCTGGGCTTTCTTTGAAGACTGCACTGAGGATGTTACCATGGCGATTTGCAAGGTGTGCAAGACCCGCCTGAGCAGGGGGAAAAGTATTAACAACCTCTCCACCACCAGCATGAGCCGTCACATGCTATCCAAACATCCCACTCTTTGGGCAAACGCGTCAGGACAGGGTACCAGAAACAACACTGCCTCCCTTGGGTTCACCAGACCCGCCTCAGCAGCAGCAGTAGCCCAGCCATTGCGTGGTTCACAACATTCACAAACATCAGACGACGCTGACACTGTCACTTTCCGGAGTAGTGCTCTTGAGGTCTCCCAGTGTTCTTCAAACACAACAACCAACAGCCCTTCCGTGTGCAGCGCTACGGTTCAGTTGTCTGTGTCGGAGATGTTTGAGCGCAAGAGGAAATTGCCAGCAAATGACCCCCGGGCCGTGGCAGTAACAGCCAGCATAGCCAAGCTTCTGGCCTGCGAAATGCTGCCATATCGATTGGTGGAGACAAACAGCTTCAAGGGCATGATGTCAGTGGCCATCCCACGTTACGTGGTTCCCAGCCGCTACCACTTTGCACGCTCTGCAGTGCCTGAGTTGCATGAGCACGTGGTCAGCAAAATAACCCGAAGCTTGAAGAATGCCGTTGCCTGCAAGGTTCACCTCACCACTGACACCTGGACGAGTGCGTTCGGCCAGGGTCGATACATCTCCCTTACCGCGCACTGGGTGAACCTTGTGGAGCCTGGCAGCGATTCCTCACCTGCTACGGCACGGGTGTTGCCCACGCCACAAACAGCTGCACCGCCGTCCCTCCCACTGGATAACAGCAGCACCTACCTCTCTGACTCCTTCTCCTCCAACGCATCTCAAAGCTGTACCTCATCCGGAAACGCTAACCCAGCAGCAGTAGGATCGTGGAAGCAGTGCAGCACAGCTGTTGGCATGCGTCAGCAAGCGTTGCTGAAGCTAATCTGCCTTGGGGATAAGCAGCACACAGGGGAGGAAATTTGGAAGGGAATAAAGGAACAGACGGATTTGTGGCTGGCACCGCTGGACCTGAAACCGGGCATGGTTGTGTGTGATAATGGGAGTAATCTCATTCGCGCTTTAAGGTTGGCTAAGCTGACACACATCCCTTGCCTGGCGCACGTGATGAACCTAGTAGTTCAGCGGTTCCTGAGGACATACCCAGGCGTGGCCGATCTTCTGTTGAAGGTGCGTCGAGTGGCCAAACATTGTAGAACTTCCAGTACTGCTTCGGGGGCACTCGCCAAGATGCAGGAGCGCTTCAATCTCCCCCACCATCGCTTGCTGTGTGATGTCCCTACGCGCTGGAATTCTACGCTGCACATGCTAGCCCGCTTTTGCGAGCAGAAGAGTGCAGTGGTCCAGTACATGACGGCGCAGTACCGAGGCGCATCCGGCCAGCTGCCAAGCTTCTGTGGATCCGATTGGGCCAACATGTTGGACCTCTGCCAAGTCCTCCAAAATTTTGAGCAATCCACGTTGCTTGTGAGCAGTGACAACTCTTCAGTCAGCATTACCATACCACTGCTGTGTTTACTGAAGAGGTCGATGTTAAAAATCAAGGAAACAGCTGTCATGATGCAACTGGGGGAATCTGAAGGAGAAAACGATCAGCGTGATGGTACCAACATCAGGCCATCCGCCTCAGGGAACGCTGGCCCCAGCAGCTATGACGAAGAAGAGGAGGAGGAACAGCTGGAGTTGGAGCAGGAATTTCATGCCACCACTGACGAGGGCCAGAGCGGTGCACGTTGGACTTCCACAATTCAACGCGAATGGTCAGCAGAAGCAGACCAGGAGGAAGGTGACGACTATGATGCATCACAACAACTATCACAACGCTCACAAGAGGATGATGAGGATTCTGGTAGGACTCTGGCACACATGGCTCAATTCATGCTAGACTGCATTGAACGTGACCCACGCATTGTGCGCATTCTGGACAACACCAATTACTGGGTTTATACCCTTCTGGATCCACGGTACAAACACAATGTTCCAAAACTGCTTGAAGAAAGAGTCAGACAGGTCAAAATGGAAGAATACCAGCAGGCCCTTGTGGAGACTTTAGAGAGGAGATTGACATCCTCCCCCTCCTCTAGCCAGTTGTACGCAGACAGACTGACTTCCGCAAACCCAGGACGACCAGGAGGGCAGCAAACAACGCAAGCCGCAGCTAGTACCCAAAAGGGAATGGTATCGGCAGTGTCCTTGGAGTGGGAAAATTTTCTGACACCCATGCAGCAGCAGCCCACAGAACAGCAAGCGTGCAGATCCACCTCCAACACCGATCGCCTGGAGAAGATGGTCAAGGACTACATGTCAGATGACGTAGCTGTGTCTAACAATCCATCTGCACCCTTCAACTATTGGGTATCGAAGCTAGACACCTGGCACGAACTGGCAATGTACGCAATAGAGGTGCTGGCTTGCCCGGCAGCCAGCGTTATGTCGGAACGCTGTTTCAGTGCTGCCGGAGGCATCGTCACAGATCGGCGTATCCGCCTCTCCACAGAAAATGCAGACCGTCTGACTCAAATTAAAATGAATCAATCCTGGATTGGAAACGACTACGCAACACTCCAGGACCCCAACCAAGTAACATGACCAATGAACATCTGGGATGGTTTAGCGTTTCCGGTCCCTGTTTATTGAACCTCTCATCTGTATTACACTTATGACTGCATGGCGGCAAAAAGCATTGCTATATCCGCACGCTTTTTGTCCTCATGCAAGGCCTGTGTTGTTGTGTCTCAAAAAGCTTGGCCTTCTCCTCCTGCGCCTGCTCCTAGTCCTGTTCCATCACGTCTGCTGCTGCTGGGTTAGCATTTCCAGTCCCTGTTTATTGAACCTCTCATCTGTATTACATTTATGACTGCATGGCGGCAAAAAGCATTGCTATATCCGCACGCTTTTTGTCCTCATGCAAGGCCTGGGTTGCGTCTCAAAAAGCGTGGCCTTCTCCTCCTGCGCCTGCTCCTGTTCCATCACGTCTGCTGCTGCTGCTGGGTTAGCGTTGCCGCTCCCTGTTTATGGAACCTCTTATCTTTATTACATTTATGACTGCATGGCGGTACAAAGCATGCTATCCGCACGCTTCTTGCCCTCATGCAAGGCCTGGGTTGTTGTGTCTCACAAAGCGTGGCCTTCTCCTCCTGCACCTGCTCCTGTTCCATCACGTCTGCTGCTGCTGCTGCTGCTGCTGGGTTAGCGTTGCCGGTCCCTGTTTATGGAACCTCTTATCTTTATTACATTTATGACTGCATGGCGGTACAAAGCATGCTATCCGCACGCTTCTTGCCCTCATGCAAGGCCGGGGTTGTTGTGTCTCACAAAGCGTGGCCTTCTCCTCCTGCGCCTCCTCCTGTTCCATCACGTGTGCTGCTGCTGGGTTAGCGTTACCGGTCCCTTTTCCTGGAACCTCTTATATGTATTACATTTATGACTGCATGCCGACAAAAAACATGTTACCTGTGCAAAGAAAACAGACATTTCCCGCATTTAAAAGACAGTTTTCCCTTTGAAACTTTAAAATCGATTTTCTCAAAAACTATAAGCTCTTTTTGCAAATTTTTTTTTTCCTCTTGTACCCACTCCCAAGGTGCACATACCCTGTAAATTTGGGGTATGTAGCATGTAAGGAGGCTTTACAAACCACAAAAGTTCGGGTCCCCATTGACTTCCATTATGTTCGGAGTTCGGGTCGAACACCCGAACATCGCGGCCATGTTCGGCCTGTTCGGCCCGAACCCGAACATCTAGATGTTCGCCCAACACTAGCAGGGATCTGTATACTGCCGTGGCTGCAGCTCACTTTCATGTCATGAAGCTCTGATAGTGAGCTGCAGCCATGGCAGTATACAGATCCATGGCATAATAACAGCGTGTGGCTGCCTGTCACATAAACATACATGTGTCACCACATAACAGCACATCATTGTCACAGAGGAAGCAACTGTACATTTCCCGGCTACAGCGTGTAGTGTTGTCCGGATCATGAACGATTCGGATCTTTGATCCGAATCTATTTTATGAGTCGATCATCCGAATCATCAAAATGAGTGATTCGGATCGCAAAAGGGGCGGGGCCAGGAGCGACACGCCCCCTCTCAGCGGGCAGCGGGGTTCGGGAAGCAGAGCAGAGATGGATTGCTGAGTTGGAGAGGAGCCAGCCTTGCAGGGAGACAGGTAGATGAGAGAGAGGGGACATGGGTGCCACTGCCAGATATGTGTAGAGCACACATACTGGCTGCAATGTGCTGCTCATTATAGGCTGTCTGTTCCGTAGTTGTGCCCAGTGATCACATTGGAAACTTTTGGCTCAGCACAGCTCAGTAACTTTGCAGACAGTCAGGGCCGGATTTCCGCACAGGCCACCTAGGCCGGTTCCTAGGGCGGAAACCAGCCGACAAGAGAGCTGGGGCGGCTTTCGCACACTGTACACCCGGCAGCAGATCAGCTGTTTACTGTCTCTGCTATGAACAGCACGGAGGAAAGCGCCCCTCCCCTCCTTTCCTCTCCACTCTGACACTGAGGGAGGAGGGGCTGAGCAGAGAAGCAAGCCGCGAGATTCAGTTTCAGGAAGAAGAAGGGCGGCTACTCAGCACAGCAAAGGTATCTGTGCATGGTGGCAGAGCTGTGAGAGGGAAGGGAGGGAGTCGAAGTGTCTGCAGAACACTAGACTAGAATCACGCTGTGCCTGCCTTGTCCTGTGCAATGGGTGACAAGCTGGGAATGGGATCCCTCTCTCTCCCCCCTCCTTCTTCCTTCTCGGGAGCCTGTGACTCCTGAAGCTACTAACACAGGGCTGCCTGGTGGTCCCCTCTGTCCTGTAGCCTGGCTTCATATCTCTTCTCTCCATGCAGTCATTCCTTTTATCATTTTCATCAGGTTGAATTGTTTGCCTTCTCCTCCCCCCACAGTCATTTGTCTTTGAATGCCCTAGCACAGCTATTCACACTTGTTCCTTTTCTTATTGCACTTTTAGTCTTCTGAGATCACTGGTTCACCCTGTTGTTTAAAGGATATTGAGGTTGATTCATGAAATGCTAATGCGCTAAGCCACGTGGGTTAAACCGGTGAACGCACGCAATCAGCGTAGCGAGCGCTCTTGGCTATGCGTGCTTCTTTGAAGTACAGTGCGATGGTATGTAGCACGACCATCATACTTTACTAGCGCAGCTGCTGCTACATTTAATGTAGCAGCGGCCGCACTAGTAAAGTATGACGGTGGTGCTACATACCATCGCACTGTACTTCAAAGAAGCACGCATAGCCAAGAGCGCTCGTTACGCTGATGGCGTGCGTTCACCGGTTTAACCCACGTGGCTTAGCGCATTAGCATTTCATGAATCAATCTAATTATATCTATGTTTGAGCACCAGCACTTTCTCCCTGCAGCTACTTTATATGGATAAAAGCACTTTTTAAAGTTGACTACAAACGTATTACACTTGTTTTTATCTAATTGATGCAGCCTGATTAGTTTGCACAGCTCTTAGTACTTATGGGTTGTTGTTAAGGTGCGTACACACCTGTGACTGTCACCTGTCCGGAATCAAGACCTAATCCCCTTGGGTGACAATGCTGGGCTGGACTGTACAGATGCGGGTCAGCTGTGTAACTGACAAGGCATTCTGTTGTCATGTAGGGGGGTAGAGGGACAACAAAGCGGCACGTGAGTGACGTCACGCAGCAGGCAGGGGAGTGGCATGCATCTACTCCTACCATAGTCTAATGTCCTACATTAATTATTATTATTATGTATTTATACAGCACTGACATCTTCTGCAGCACATTACAGAGTACATAGTCATGTCACTGACTGTCCACAGAGGAGCTCACACTCTAATCCTACCATAGTCATAGTGTAATGTCCTCCCATATTATTATTATGTATTTATATAGCACTGACATCTTCTGCAGCACATTACAGAGTACATAGTCATGTCACTGACTGTCCACAGAGGAGCTCACACTCTAATCCTACCATAGTCATAGTCTAATGTCCTACATTAATTATTATTATTATGAATTTATACAGCACTGACATCTTCTGCAGCACATTACAGAGTACATAGTCATGTCACTGACTGTCCTCAGAGGAGCTCGCAGTCTAATCCTACCATAGTCATAGTCTAATGTCCTACCATATTATTATTATGTATTTATATAGCACTGACATCTTCTGCAGCACATTACAGAGTACATAGTCATGTCACTGACTGTCCACAGAGGAGCTCACACTCTAATCCTACCATAGTCATAGTCTAATGTCCTACATTAATTATTATTATTATGAATTTATACAGCACTGACATCTTCTGCAGCACATTACAGAGTACATAGTCATGTCACTGACTGTCCTCAGAGGAGCTCGCAGTCTAATCCTACCATAGTCATAGTCTAATGTCCTACCATATTATTATTATGTATTTATATAGCACTGACATCTTCTGCAGCACATTACAGAGTACATAGTCATGTCACTGACTGTCCTCAGAGGAGATCCCAATCTAATCCTGTCATAGTCTAATGTCCTACATTATTATTATGTATTTATATAGTGCTAACATCTTCTGCAGCACTTTAAAGGACCACTATCGTGAAAAAACTAGGCAGTTAATATCTGACAGAACCGACAGATTTTGGGCCAGTCCATCTCCTCATGGGCGATTCTCAGGGTTTTCTTTGTTTTCAGCAGCATTTCCTGAATTGCAAAGTTGCAAAGTCTAACTGACATAATAGTGTGCAAGTGATTAGGGAGGCCGGCTGGTATCTTACTAATTTGGCAGTTAAACTGCTGTTCAGGAAATGCTGTTGAAAACAAAGAAAACCCTGAGAATCCCCCATGAGGAGATGGAGTGGCCCAAAACCTGTCAGATTGTAACTGCCTACTTTTTTCGCGATAGTGGTCCCCATACACACACGTTGAATTTCTAATTTGATTCCCTGCAGATTTGTTCACTCTGATCAAATCAAATGGAAATCAATTCCTTTATTTTTGCTTGAATTTGACCAGAAATTGATCTAAAGTATCAATCAAGCAGGATGCCTGGGTCGATTGGGGGTGGAGCAGGAGTGGTAGATGATTGATAGGCCATAGCGTTGCATTATATCAAACAGTGCAGCGTTGGGGTTCGATCAGTTTTCAGTAGATAACCTGCTGGAATCTATTAAAAATGAATGTGCTGTGTGTGGTAGGAATCAATTCCTTCTAAACTGATTCCTTTCAGAAAGGAGCCGATCGCTTTGGAACATTGGGTAGAAATCTATAGTTGTATGGCCAGCTTTACTCTAACCTGATACTTAATTTGAACCCTTTGCCCATAATTCTATTCTCAAATTCCTAGCCTCAACCTAAATTGCCAAAAGGCCTAGCTTTTAATCTTTCCTAAGCACTTTTTTTTTTTTTTTTGTAAGTACCTAAACCTAATAACCTGATCTATTAGTATTTCTAACCTCCCCCCTTTTCAATGCACGAAACCCTATCCTAACCACGTTGTTGTCATGGGGCGGCTGGAGGTAATGGGCCTTGGGCGGTAAAAAGTACAAATCCGGCCCTGCAGACAGTGTGATTGAAAGGCAATATAATCCTCCTGCACTCGGCACTAAACAGCTGCACTTATCTTCTGGGAATGCTTTCTTTCACTGTGCGACCTTTTCTTTCAAAGTGTACAGATGAACATATAGGTGAAATATATGTAAAGCATATGACTTCAGCATGTGGGTATTACGTGCAAACATTTCTGCTCTCTGCTCGTCCCTCCTCCCTTCTCTGTCCACTCCCTGCCCTCTGTCCATCTTCTCCCCTTCTCTGTGTGTCCACTCCCTCCCCTTCTCCTGTCCACAGACCTGTCCTGATGTTCATTTCACCCCCGAATGCTTCCGGTAGTAAAATGATCCGAGATTCGGATCAAAGATCCGGATCTCTTCAATGATCCGATTCGAATCATCCGGATCATTGAAAAGATCCGAACTTCCCATCTCTAGGGTAAAGACAGTCAAAGTTTCAACAAGTAAATGCCTGGCTCCAAGAAACTACATCTCCCTGCATGCTTTGCAGTCTTCAGCACATGCCCAGTAGATGGCAGCAGTCAGGAAGACACCTCTTGAAGTGCACATGGAGATTAGAGTGCAGAAGAGATGAAAAGCAAAATATTCATTGCAGACATGGGCTGTGTTATAAGGAACAGTTATATTTCCTGCCTGCAGCTTTGCAGATCCTGTGGGAAGTACTTTAGTGCCCTGGTGAGTCCAGCTTCACCTTACTGATTTCTTCTTTGTTTGTCTAGTGAGAATCATAATCTGCCATCATGGGGAAATGCACTCCAGTTGGCAACATTTGAGGTTCCAGACTCCAGGGTGTGGAACATTTGTCTGGGAAATGTCCCTGGTTGTCAGCAGGATTTGTGTCAAGAAGAGGCTGGGAGCTAAGCAGATGTGAGGGGCAATTAGCAGAGACGTGGATGCACATCTGGCTATGGGGAGGTCGGCTGCTTCGTCCTGTGGGCCTATTTGGCTTTGGGGAGGGGGGGATGTCTCATACTGGGAGCACATCTGACTTTTTTTTACTGGGCATTGGGATGTTTCATATTGGGGGCACTTCTGGTTATTAATCCTAAGGCTATACTGGAGGGGGGGGGGGGGGGGGGGGCTTATATGCGAGTCAATCGCTTTTTTCTTGTTTATGGGGGGGGGAGTGGGTACATCGGCTTATATGCGAGTCGGCTTATATGCGAGTATATACGGTATATCATTGTCTGTATCATTATGTATCCCTTGTTTTCTTACATTGTACAGCGCCACGGAATATGTTGGCGCTTTATAAATAAATAATAATAATAATACAATGCTTGGAAATAGTTTAGAACCAATTATTAATTACCATGATTAAATATATATTTGTCAAGGGGTACGTGTGATAATGTTTTCTATGCTAGGCGGTACTTGGTGATTACAGGGTTTTAAAAGGGGTATATACCATTAAAATGTTGAGAAACACTGCCTTAACAGACCAATGGGGATCCTCCTGATCCCTATTGATCTGTTAAGGAACCAATGGGGAGCCTTGGAGGGAAATTCAAAGATGTTTTTCTTATGCTGGCACCTAGTGCACCCATGGGTCTTCTCTTTTGTTCAGTTGTAAAAAAAGTTTTGGGATCCGCTTTGCAGCAAGTTTCTCACTTCCAAGTCGTTGTGGGTAATGTGTAGCAATACTTTTGGCTGATAATATCCATGATCATGTTATAGATAGCTTTCGCATTTGCGACGCACAGACCAGCCTTCCACTGGGTTTCTCACATTTTTAATACCGCAACAATGAAATCGGCAGTTTTAAAGAGGAACTGTAACATAAAAAGATCCCCTGGGGGGTACTCACCTCGGGTGGGGGAAGCCTCCGGATCCTAATGAGGCTTCCCACGCCGTCCTCCATCCCTCAGGGGTCTCGTTGCAGCCCTCCGTGGAGTCCGGGCAGCGGTGACGTCAATATTTACCTTCCTGGCTCCTGCGCAGACGCTCCGACGGCTGTCGGCTCCGAACTACACGGAAATACCCGATCGCCGTCGGGTCCGCTCTACTGCGCAGGCGCAAGTTTCCTGCGCCTGCGCAGTAGAGCGGACCCGAATGAGATCGGGTATTTCCGTGTAGTTCGGAATGGAAAGCCGCCACAGCGCCCCCGCTGGAGCCAGCAAAGGTAAATATTGAAATGACAGTCGGCACAGTCGCCGGCTGTTCGGAGGGCTGCGGAGAGACCCCCGTGGGACAGAGGACGGCGTGGGAAGCCTCATTAGGATCCGGAGGCTTCCCCCACCCGAGGTGAGTACCCCCCAGGGGATCTTTTGAATGTTACAGAGTCTCTTTAAAATTGACAACACAACATTTAACTGTTGCATATGAAGAGCCACTGACACCCATAGTTTGTGACATTCCATCTTGGATATGCTGTTCACCTTTTCCTTGGAGAAATAGGAACTTAACCACTTCAGCCTTCAGTCGTTTTCACTTTATGCATCCGAGCAATGTTCACCTCCCATTCATTAGCCTATAACTTTATCACTACTTATCACAGTGAACTGATCTATATCTTGTTTTTTCCGCCACCAATTAGGCTTTTTTTGGGTGGTACATTTTGCTAAGAGCCACTTTACTGTAAATGCATTTTAACAGGAAGAATAAGAAAAAAACTGAAAAAAATCATTATATCTCAGTTTTCAGCCATTATAGTTTTAAAATAATACATGCCTCCATAATTAAAACTCACGTATTGTATTTGCCCATATGTCCCGGTTATTACACCGTTAAAATTATGTCCCTATAACAATGTGTGGCGACAATATTTTATTTGGAAATAAAGGTGCATTTTTTCCGTTTTGCATCTATCACTATTTACAAGTTTAGAATAAAAAAAATATAGAAATATTTCATCTTTACATTGATATTTAAAAAGTTTAGACCCTTAGGTAAATATTTACATGTTTTTTTTTTTTTATTATTGTAATGTTTTTTGTTTTTTTTAATATTAAACATTTTATTTGGGTATTTTTTGGGAGGGTGGGATGTAAACAGTACTTTTATAATGTAAATGTGTGTTGAGTTTTATTTTTTTTACTTTTAGTTGTAGTTTTACTTTTTGGCCACAAGATAACGGCCATGAGTTTGTTTACATCACGTCACTCTAAGCGTAACATACGCTTAGAGGGACGCATGGGGGACGCAACAGCCAGAAAAACCGGAGCTTCTGAGAGAAGCTGTCGCTTTTTCTGCGGGGGAGAGGAATCAGTGATCGGGCACCGTAGCCCGATTCACTGATTCGTGGGCTAACGATCCACGGCCGGGAGCGCGCGTGCACGCGTGCGATCGGCCGCGGGAGCGCGCGGACGCGCACATGGCCTCCTGGGCGTAGCTATTACGTCCAGGAGGCCAAAGTAGTTAATAACAGTCCTCCGCTCCTCCACATTAAATTTCTTTTGAGATGCTACCAAAAAAATTTGTTTTTTAAAATCATAGGTATTTGATTTTTGCATCATGGGCCAATATGCAATTAACTTTACCACCTGAAGTTATCTCCTAGTGCAGTGGTCCTCAAACTAAGGCCCGCGGGCCGAATGCGGCCCCCTGAGGCTTTTTTACCGGCCCCCATACACAAAATGTATTACTTACAGATGCGGTCAGCTACATCTTTAAATATTAAATATTGGTGGTCCACATACAGAATCGCAGTGCTGGCACCACCCATCCACATGGAAGCCAGAAAGCAGTCATTCGCTGGTTTCCAATCAAATTCCACATCAGGTGACACTGCTGTCCAATTGGACTTCAAGTTGTCACCTGGGTATGCTTCACTGTCTGGCCCGCAAAGAGATAATTTTATGTATACTCCGGCCCCCCAGCAGTCTGAAGTATGTTGACCCGGCCCTCGACCCAAAACATTTGGGGACCCCTGTCCTAGTGTAATGATCCGCTCAGTTGCCTGCGCAGGCAGGCAACTTTTTGACCACTGTTCAGGTCTGCATTCTGCAGGTCTCTGGAAGAGAGACCTTTTGTCAGTTTTGCAGCTTGCTGCTGCTGAGGAATTTGCATACGTTTGTCATGCAAATTGCCTAGCCACATCCTTTGTAGGCTTGCTCTATATATACCATGTGATATCACAGAACTTTGCTGGTCATAAGGTCATAAGGGTTAGTCCTGTGAAACACTCCTGGAGTGTCAGCCTTGCTCATTGTTTAAAGATTAGCTTAGAGTAATTCCTGGGATTGCACTAGGCAGGTTCCCTAGTGCAGTTAGGATTGCATATCTGTTTTGTTTGTCTGTTGCGATTGTCCTGTCCCAGCGGTGGCCGACAGGAAGTCGTTCTGATCTTTCTTCTTGGAGTATAGCTGGAGCAGCTGTTGCTACCAGCTATCTCATCTGTTCTGTCTTGCCTGGATCGCACTCGCCTTGCGCTAGTGCTGTGGATCCGTCTCTCTCACTTATTCCTGTTTTCGTGTATCTGTCTTGTCTGTTACGAACGCTTGCTGGAGGCTCGGTGAGGTAACCGTTAAGCAAGCGCTCGCGTCCTCTGTTTCATGTTTGTCTGTCGGTGGTTAGTTAGGCGTGCTTGTCTCTGTTGTGCTTATCACGCGGAGACCACGCATAAACGCGTGCACTGTTGCGAATGAGTGGTGTGTTCGCGTTTAGTTAGCGTTTGTTATTTTCCTTATCTTCTCATTGTATGATTTGCTGTGCCTTTGCTACTCTCGTGCTCTGCCTTGCTGTAGCCTTGTGTCACCTCTGGCAATCGCCTCTCTCGCGATTGCGTTCCTACTTCATATCTGCTGTTGTATGTGCACCGTCGCGGGTTGGCGACTAGTTTGGTGCACACACATACAATCTGTCCCTTTGCTCAATCTCATTCGCAATCGCTTCTCAGGCGATTGCGTTCTCACTCGGTTTCCTTTGTTGTGTGTCCGCCGTCGCGGGTTGGCGGCTAGATTGGTGGACATACATACATTCCTCATCTGTGCTTATTCGGTCTTGTGTCTCTGTTAGCAATCGCCATCTCTGGCGATTGCCTTCTCACTTTATCTTCCTGGTTGTGTGTTCATCGTCGCAGGGTGGCGACTAGATTGGTGGACACACATACCCTCTGTCGCTTTGATCTCTCTCTTTCAGGGCTATCTTGCCCTGCATTTCTTCCCTTCGTGCAATTCCTGTATGGCGTCTGTGGCAGGGCAGAGGAGCTGTTCCTCTGCGCTCCACAGCTCCACCTGCCGACAGGAATTTCCCTCTACAGGTGGGTTGCACCTTTTGCTGGGTTCCCTCAAATTATACGCTTGTGGAGGATTTCCGCAGTGTCAGCGCACGTCTTGTGCGCTGATCACGGAGAGAATCCCACAATCGTTACACCTAGGAGATAATTTTCATCTTCTCTTTAAACTAACTTTTCAGCATTTTACCATTCAAAAGGTACACAAATGTTGGTGAAAAAGTCCTATCAAATTTATTTTGAGTATTTTCTTGCTTGTTGGTGGCTTAAGTTGCATTTTATGACAAGTTAAAATACCACCTTAGAGAAACTACAGGAGAAAAAAGTGAATTGCATATGCCCCATTGAATTTAACCATTTATGCCGCCTGGAAGTGATTGTCACGTCCAGACGGCTGCTCTGGAGCAGGTGCGTGCTCCCGCACGCTATCGTGCCGCCCCCCGATCTTTCTGACATAGAAAAAGTTTCCCGTCCTCCATATGCTTCCTGAAAGCGATCAGTATGCTTCCAGAGCTATAAAAAAAACTCACTGTGGCCATCTTGTGGCCATAAAGTAAAACTACATCTACATACATTTTTTATAAAATAAAGCCACATTATTACATTAAAAATTAACTGTTTACCTCCTACACCAAAAATGTTACCCATATAAAATTTTTCATGAAAAAAATATGTACAATAAAAAAAAAAAAAAAAAAAAAAAATAGTTACCTAAAGGTCTGAACTGTATTAATATTCACGTGAAGAGGGTATATTGTGAAAAATGTTTAAATTATAAGCTTGTAAATAGTGATGGACGCAAAACTGAAAAAATGCCTTTTTATTTCCAAATAAAATATTGGTGCCATAGATTGTGATAGGGACATAATTTAAATGGTGTAATAACCGGGTTATTGGGCAAATAAAATATGTGGGTTTTAATTATGGTAGCATGTATTATTTTAAAGCTATAATGGCCGAAAACTGAGAAATAATGTTTTTTTTTCCATTTTTTTTCTTAATATTCCTGTTAACATTCATTTAGAAAAAAATATTTCTTAGCAAAATGTACCACCCAAAGAAAGCCTAATTGGTGGTGGAAAAAACAAGATATAGATCAATTCATTGTGATAGTTAGTGATAAAGTTATTGGCGAATGAATGGGAGGTGAAAATTACTCTAAAGCATAAAGTGAAAAATACCAGCGGGCTGAAATGGTTAAACAAATATGCCCGCTCATCCTGCAGTTTACAGCTTTCTAGCTTAATTTTTTCTGGGTTAAACTCAACAGTTGTCAGCACCCACTTGTAAGCAGGGAGATATGAAGAGACCCCCCTCTTAGGTAAGTTAATGTTTGTTTGCAAAGCCCACCAGGGGGGAGAGATTTAATTTCATAGAGTGGCACAGCATTTCTTTCACTTGCATCTCGCTGCCTTGTCCTCAGCTGCTCCCCTGCAGGAGTAATGATTTTGTCTCAGTTTGCCCAATGCTGCCACACCCACTACACTCACCACCTCCAAAGAGGGAATTACTGGCAGCTTATCTCTGCCCTCTGCAAGGGGCGAAGCTCTCTCTCCTCTCCCTTCTTCCTCTCCCAGAATCCTGTGTCTCTCTAACAGTACACAAGCTTCTGCAGAAGTGTGTCTGTCACTGGGAGACCCTCCAGCAATAGCCGCAGCCACAGGACAGAGCTGACCACACAGAAACAAGTCAGGTTAGTTATGATCTGTCCCTGTGATGGAGGAAACCTGGGTGAGATGCTGATGCACGACGACAGCAGCAATTACAATTGAGGCAAGGATGCGCTTAGCTTCTAAATGTCCCTTTTTTCGGAGGGACAGTCTCTCTTTGGGAACCAAATCCCTCTGCCCCTCTTTCTTCCTCATGTATCCCCATTTCAGGGTTCATGTACAGATTTGTGTAAATAGATGTATTTTTCTACTGGCAAAATTTGTTTAATATACGTTAAACTTTATTCTCATCATTAAACGTGTACGGTTTTACGCATGCGGACCTTCTTATACGTATGCATGATTTTGCCGTCGGGATGATTTTCCGCGTATAATGCGTACGTTTTTCCGCATGCGGACGGCTGTATACGCTTGCGCTAGGCGTTGGCAAGACTGGGAGGTGTGTTTTTGGTGATGTCACTCTTTTCAGTTCCCCATCAGGTCCACAGCCCTCCCGAGTGCTCTCATTGGCCAGCAAGATTTTAAATTGATTGGCTAATCACTTGTATTGTTCCTATTTAAGGAGGAGCTGTTCCTCTGTTTGTTTATATGGCTTCTGGCTTTGAAAAAGAGCTACTGAGCTTGAAACAGCGGGCTGTCAGCCGCTAAAGCCATTTTTATCGATGACTTGTCATTTTTTATGACTTTTTCAATAAAGAGCTACTAATTTACTGAAGGTGGTGCCTGCTTCGCTTGGATCTACACACGCACTACCAAATGTAACGACGGGTCCGCCGGACCCTCCCCCCGCTGGGCGGTCTTTAGCCGACAGAATGCGTGTGTGTACGCGCTGTCGGCGGACTGATAAAGCTATTTCTGAATGATCCGCTCAGCGGATTTGGTAGTGCGTGTGTATGCACCTTTAGTGTCCCTCTTAACTTTAAAATGTTGGGAGGTATGAGAGGGTGAGGATAGAATGGTATGATAATTCTTCAATGTAAACAGAACCCTGCTAGCGTCATTCTACAGGTCTTACTCAAAAAATTTGAATGTCATGCAAAAGTCCATTTATTTCAGTAAGGCAACTTAACAATGTATGAAATAGGAACCCTCTGCAAGTGTTTTGGATGAATTAGCTGATTAGAGTCTGACACATTGAGCCGAGAATATTGAACGAACATTTTCACAATATTCTAATGGTCTGAGAATTTGGGCTTCTCATAAGCTGTAAGCCATAATCATCAAAATTATAACACATAAAGGCTTGAAATATCTCGCTTTGCATGTAATGAGTCTATTTCAGTGATGACTAACCTTGGCACTCCAGCTGCGGTGGAGCTACAAGTCCCATGAGGCATTGCAATACTCTGACAGCTCTAATCAGTACTCAGGGAGGCAGAGGCATGATGGGATTGTAGTTTTGTCGCAGCTGGAGTGCCAAGGTTAGTCATCACTGGTCTATTTCTTATACTAGTTTCGCCTTTTAAGTTGAATTACTCAATTAAATGAACTTTTGCACAAAATTGTCATTTTTCGAGTTTCACCTGTATTTTTCATTTCTTCCCACCTCAACCCCTCCCCCCCTCTCCATCCACCTTTCTCTCCCCACCTCAGCTCTCTCTCCATCCACCTTTCTCTCCCCACCTCAGCTCTCTCCCCATCCACCTCTTTCTCCCATATATATCCTCTCTCTTTCTCTCTTCCTCTCCCTCGACCTCTCACATTTCCATCCTTGCCTTTCCCTCTATCCACCTCTCTCCCCTTCCATCCAATTCTAAATCCAAAAAAGCTTTATTGACAGGACCAAATGCATTTATCATTGCAAAAGAAAAAAACATTAGTTGTGGTACACCCTTCACCCCCCTATGGACTTTATACCCCTCCCCCCCCCCCCCCATTTTATATTGCTGGCACCTTCATGTCAGTATTGTCACCCACTATTCAGCTGGCGATGTTATGTTGTTATGCTTTGGGGCAACAAGCTAAACATAGTCATTCGATGTTATTTGTTATACAGTATAAATATGATTATGACGATTGAAGGTCAATGGTTAACTTGGTTGTTATAATCCCCGCCACATTTATCTATAATAAAGGTCTGCAGACATTTTTATAGTATTCAGGACTAGTTATTTTAAAGAGACTCTGTAACAAACTTTTCAGCCTTAGTTCTTCTATCCTATAAGTTTCTTTTGCTTGTTCTAATGTGCTCTGGCTTACTGCAGCTTTTCCTAATTGCACAGTGGCTGTATTATCTCTGTTATATGATCTAATCTGTTTCCTTCTGTCGGCACAGTCGGGCTAAAGCTGGAATGTGTGGAATGTGCAGGGCTGCTTGTGATTGGTAGAAGCTATACACCCCCCCTCCAGGCCCCCTGCAGGCTCTGTATGACTCACACACTCTGCTTATGTGAGCCTATCAAAAGCTGGTTAGTTTGTTTGTAAACACTGCCTAAAACTGTTAATTACAAGCCAGGTTTGCAGCAGAGAGTGGCAGAAACAGCACAGAGGGGCCCAGGAGAACATAATGAATAGAATGGTATGCTTTTTGCTGTAAAAATGTTAGAGTACAGATTCTCTTTAAGGACGGTTTTAGACGTATTTTTTTTGTGTTGCGGTGGGATGCAAAGCTCCTCTCGCATCACACCGCAATACAAAAAATTGACAAACATAAGACGCTGTGTGGCAACAGGGTCATATGCATAGCCCAGCTTCTCACTCAGTGATGTACTTCCTGCTGGGCAGGAAGTACATCACTGGGATTCCCGTTGGTCCACCCATGCACCCTGTGACACAAAGTGCTTCGTCATTTACCCTACATGCATCGCCCATGGGCTTCCATTACCCCAAGCACCATGCATTAAGCGTGGTGCTTTCAGTAACACCCTGTAACCCTTGCATTAGTTTGGATACTTCCGGTGCTCAGCAACGGCCCGCAATAAGTGTGAAAGTCTGTCTACATAGACTTTCATCGCTTTTGCGGCCTCTTGTGGCAAAGTAGGGTAATGCAAAGTAAGTTTACCCAGCTAGTGTAAAAGGGGCCTTAGGCTCCATTCACACCTAAAACCGCAAAACTTGCGGGAGTGATTTTTCCGCGATTATTCCGGAAAAATCACTGGATACTGCAGCGTTTTGGGAGCGATCGCAATTAGCGGTGCTATGTATGCTAATCGCGAATCGCCGGCAAACCGCTGCATGTCACGCGTTTGCGGTACCCCTCCCTTCACAGTAAATATATATATAGCGCTGGCGTCCTCCTTAGCATTTTACAGAGTACATAGTCATGTCACTGACTGTCCTCAGAGGAGCTCACACTCTAATCCTACCATGGTCATAGTCTAATGTCCTACCATATTATTATTATGTATTTATATAGCACTGACATCTCCTGCAGCACTTTACAGAGTACATAGTCATGTCACTCACTGTCCTCAGAGGAGCTCACACTCTAATCCAACCATAGTCATAGTCTAATGTCCTACCATATTATTATTATGTATTTATATAGCACTGACATCTCCTGCAGCACTTTACAGAGTACATATGAATGCATTTTGGAAGAACGGATCTCTTGCAGGAACAGATCTTTTGCAGATACTGATCTGTTGCATGTGTACAGCATCTGTGTGTGCAGCATCCTGCAAAGATTTTATCTGATGGGGAGTTCAGCTCAATAGAATAGACTGTGTAGAGTATGGCTCTCATACTACATGGAAGGGGGTAAGATCTCTGTCTGATGGGGAGTGCAGCTCCATAGAATAGACTGTGTAGGTGTGGCTCTCATACTACATGGAAGGGGGTAAGATCTCTGTCTGATGGGGAGTGCAGCTCCATAGAATAGACTGTGTAGGTATGGCTCTCATACTACATGGAAGGGGGTAAAATTCGTCTGTGATCTTTTATTTTCAAAAGACTATGGTCTGATGTGTGTATGAGCCTTTAGACTGTTACCCCCTTCCATGTAGTATGAGAGCCATACCTACACAGTCTATTCTATTGAGCTGATCTCCCCATCAGATAGAAATCTTACCCCCTTCCATGTAGTATGAGAGCCATACCTACACAGTCTATTCTATGGAGCTGCACTCCCCCATCAGACAGAAATCTTTGCAAGATGCTGCACACACAGATGCTGTACACATGCAACAGATCAGTATCTGCAAAACATCTGTTCCTGCAAAAGATCCGTTCCTGCAAAATGCATTCATAGTCTATGAGATCTGCAGATCATCATACACATCTTGTTTAACTGACATTCATCTGCAGATCAGACAATCATCTGCAGATCTGAAAATCCATCCTGGTGGATCTGATCTGCAGATGAATGTCTGTTAAACAAGATGTGTATGATGATCTGCAGATATCATAGACTATGAATGCATTTTGCAGGAACGGATCTTTTTCAGGAACAGATCTTTTGCAGCTACAGATGTTTTGAATGTCTACAGCATCTTTGTGTGCAGCATCTTGCAAAGATTTCTATCTGATGGGGAGTTCAGCTCAATAGAATAGACTGTGTAGAGTATGGCTCTCATACTACATGGAATGGGGTAAAAATTGGTCTGTGATCTTGCCATTTCCAAAGACTTTTTATCTCAAGTGTGTATGTAGCCTTAGGGTAAAAAATAAACAAATATGGATTTTCTGCATTATTGCCTAATTTTCCCCCATAAAATGACTATAAAATAAAATCATTTTTGGGATTTTGTGTAACCTTGGTGGCAGGAAGCGCTGGGTGACATCACTGATCCTGGCATAGCTCCCAACTGTCCCTGGTTTGGAGAGACAGTCCCTCTTTGGGACCCCTGTTCCCTTCTGTCCCTCTTTCCTCCTCATTTGGTCCTCTGTTAGGACTCATGTACAGATCTATGTAAAGATAAGTATTTTTCTACTGAAAAAAATGTTTAATTTACTCTAAACTTTTCTCCCCATCCTTCAAATTGATATATTACTAATTTTCAAATGCTAATATGACGGAAAAGGACCCAGGATGGAAAGGACCAGTGTAGTTTGAAATATAAAACAACATATTTTGCTTATGAAATCTTTATGGTATGCTTGAATATAGGTGATTGGGGCGTGATTAAAGGTGTGACAGGGGCGTGGCTTAGAGGTGAACTTCAGCCTAAACAAACATACTGTCATTAAGTTAAATTAGTTATGTTAATTAAAATAGATAGGTAACATAATCTCTTACACACCCTGTTTTAAAAGAACAGGCAAATGTTTGATTTCATGAGGGCAGCCATCTTTTTGGTTGAAAGGAGGTGACAGGAAGCATGAGACACAGTTCCAACTGTCCTGTGTGCTGATCACCCCTCCCAGTTGCTAGGCAAAGTGAATAACAACGTTGGAAATCCCATCATGCTCTGCACAGCATCAGGGGAAAAAAGCCCGGGCAGTTTTCTTTGATGGGTGGAGCTTAGCTCAAACTGCAGCTAAAAATGATGGTTTGGTAAGAAAAACAAAGTTCTGATGCTGTGAAACTGCTAAAGAAACACCAAGCCTTTCCAGTGCTGCTGAGTAGATTTTTAGTCCAGAGGTTCACTTTAAGTGTCCCTCTTATCTCAGAATGTTGGGAGGTTTGCCATGGTAACCAAGGGACCCTCGGTGTAAGCTCAGATAGCCGAGTTCTGGCTTCCAAAATAATGTAAAAAAACAAATGTTGGCTGAACAATTATTTTTGTTTCGTGTACCTAATTTAGAATTTTGTGTTGTTGCTTTTAATTTTTTTTCAATTATATAGATAGTGTGACTTTCCACATGTGTATGTGCGTTTGTATATGTACACGCTGAAAATTAAATGGTATGAGATGACCCTCAGAACAATTTTTTTTGTATGTTTTAAGTTTTATTCAGACTGATATGTTAAAGAGAACCTGTAACAAAAAAAAGTTCCCCTAGCAGGTACTCACCTCGGGAGGGGGAAGCCCCAGGGTCCCAATGAGGCTTCCCCCTCCCCTGTAGCTGCAGGCAATCCAGCGCTGGCTCCCCTGAAGTGTCCCGCAATCCTCCCTCGACAAGCCAGACAAGCGCTGATAAGCGCTGATTTATTTACCTTCCCTGACTCCAGCGGGGGCGCTGCTGCGGATCTCCGCACGGAGATAGGTGACAATAGCCCGTTCTCTGTCGGGTCCGCTCTACTGCGCAGGTGCAGGAGACTTCGCCTGCGCAGTAGACCGGATCGACTGCGATCGGCTATTTCCGCCTATCTCTGAGCGGAGAGCCGATACTGCGCCTGCGCTGGAGCCGGTAGGGTAAATATTTACATCCCCGCTGTTCGGAGGGGCACAGCGAGACTGCCATGGGACCGAGGAGGATGGGGGAAGCCTCAATAGGACCTGGAGGCTTCCCCCACCCAAGGTGAGTACCCCCCAGGGGAGGTTTTTCTCATTACAGGTTTTCTTTAAAATGTCCACAATCTGACAATATTTTCACATTTCAACAGTGATTAAGATCATATCACATTCTCTATTCAGGACCATGAAACCTTCAGCATCCTTTGTGGCTATTCTTGGAGCGTTCATTGCACTAATAGAATTAGGTGAGTATGTTGAACTTTTTAAACCTTGAATCAATTAAAGGGAATCTGAATTCAAAATTAACTTATGATATAATAATTTGTATGTGTAGTACATCTAAGAAATAAAACTATTAGCAGCAGAGATATGAGTCTCATATTGTTTCCAGTACAGGAAGAGTTAAACTACTGTTGTTACCTATGTAAAAGAGCTTATCTGAGTTCCACGACTTTCAAAGTGGAAGAGAGCTCTGTCTTCTGAAGCTTATTATCTTAAGTGTCTGTCACTGTATTTTGTTCTTTCTGCGGAGTAAAGTTCAAAAGTTCACTAGCCTGCTCTGTGAAATCATTTAGAATGCTGTGTAGTGTGTAAATTGCAAATATTACAGAATGATGCAATGTTATAAAAAAATATGTAACAGAAAATAAAAATATGAGACTATTTTCTTTGCTACTAATGTTCTTTTAAGCATCCGTACGGATCCATCTGAAAATGGCGCCTACTAATAATGGCGCACGGTGTTGCTGCTATTCCGTTTATCGCTTATCGCTATTTAACGTTAAATCCCTATCGTTATTTAGCGTTAAAGCCTTATCGTTATTTAGCGTTAACACACAGAACCCTCTCTGTACCTATCCCTAACCCATAAACCCCCCCTGGTGGTGCCTAACTCTCAGACCCCCCTGGTGGTGCCTAACCCTAACCACCCCCCTGGTGGTGCCTAACCCTCAGACCCCCCTGGTGGTGCCTAACCCTCAGACCCCCCTGGTGGTGCCTAACCCTAACCAGCTTCCTGGTGGTGCCTAAACCTAAGACCCCCCTGGTGGTGCCTTACCCTAACCACCCCCCTGGTGGTGCCTAACCCTAAGACCCCCCTGGTGGTGCCTAACCCTCAGACCCCCCCTGGTGGTGTCTAACCCTAAGACCCCCCTGGAGGTGCCTAACCATAAGACCACCCCCCTGGAGGTGCCTAACCCTAAGAACCCCCTGGAGGTGCCTAACCCTAAGACCACCCCCCTGGAGGTGCCTAACACTAAGACCCCCCTGGTGGTGCCTAACCCTAACCACTCCCGTGGTGGTGCCTAAACCTAAGACCCCCCTGGTGGTGCCTAACCCTCAGACCCCCCCCCCCCTGGTGGTGCCTAACCCTAAGACCCCCCTGGTGGTGCCTAACCCTAAGACCCCCCTGGTGGTGCCTAACCCTCAGACCCCCCTGGAGGTGCCTAACCCTAAGGCCCCCCCTGGAGGTGCCCAACCGTAAGACCCCCCTGGTGGTGCCTAACCCTAAGACCCCCCTGGAGGTGCCTAACCCTAAGACCACCCCCCTGGAGGTGCCTAACCCTAAGACCACCCCCCTGGAGGTGCCTAAACCTAAGACCCCCCTGGTGGTGCCTAACCCTAACCACCCCCCTGGTGGTGCCTAAACCTAAGACCCCCCTGGTGGTGCCTAACCCTAAGACCCCCCTGGTGGGGCCTAACCCTCAAACCCCCCTGGTGGTGCCTAACCCTCAGACCCCCCTGGAGGTGCCTAACCCTAAGACCCCCCCTGGAGGTGCCTAACCCTAAGACCTCCCTGGTGGTGCCTAACCCTAAATCTCCCCTGGTGGTGCCTTGACAGTGTTACATTAATTCCATTCACCATTTTGCAGTTAAATAACTTCTGAAGTTTGGCTTATGTAGGGTGCTATTGATAAATAACGTTACTGTGCGCAATAACGTCTGCTGTTTGGCATATGAATGGCGCTATTGATAAATAACGTTACTGTGTGCCGTTTTTCTTTTTTTCCCTGTGCGCCATTATTATGCAGTACTAATGATAGTGATAAGCGTATTTTTTTAATGCGCCGCCATTTTTATGCATAGGCGCTGTGCGCCATTATTCACTGATCCGATCCGTACTACACATCCAATTTATTATATTATTATTTTTTTTTTTTGCTTCACTGTCACTTTAGGCTACTTTCCCACCAGGACGTTGCGTTTTAGGGGACTTTATGGTCGCATAACGTGCCCCTAACGCAACGCCTGGTGGTGTTGGATGTGGACGTCAGACTGAGCCGCGTTGTGCAGCTCACTCTGGCGTCCGTGATGCGTACTCTTGGACGCATGCGGCATCACGTGGTCCCGCCAGCCAGTCACCGCACAGAGCGGCCGCTCCAGGAAGTAAACCCTGCACGTCACACCGTGCAGTGAATATTAATTAGCCATGTGGCTGACCGAGGAGGAGGAGGGGAGACCCTCTCCTCCTCCAACACTACTGAGCATGTGCAAACAGTCTAACGCGGCTTAGCCGCTTATAACGTACAGCAGGCAGCACTTTAACTTGACGTGCTGCGTTACAGTGTAACGCAACGTGGGCACTGTGAACAGCACATTGATTTTACAGTGCTGTGAGATAGGCTGCGTTACAGGCTGCACTAACGTGCGCCTGTAAAGTCTAACTGTGAAAGCAGCCTTAAAGAAACATTGTATTTATTTTATTTTAGACGCGGATCGTTCAGAAACAGCCTTATCAGTCTGCAGACAGACTGTACACAAGCCCCAAGGGTCGGGAGAACGACCGCCCAGCGGGAGGTTCTGACGGACCCGTCGTTCTCTTTAGTAGTGCGTGTGTACGCAGCACCTTAAGGAAACACTTTTTTGTACATTTTAGTTTTTCTCCTACTTCTTGATAATTTTTAAATTTCAAAATTAAAGTTTTGAAAAGTTATTTAACAGAGGAGATAAAAATGTATCAGCACTGAGGTGACCTGGTTCGCCCCACAGCCCTTTGGGCTCTTCACCACATCCGGTGCCCAGGAGGAGGTGAGAGCCGGAGGTTGGGGGAATTTATGGTGGTAATCTTTAACAGAAGGACCCCCAGATGCCCACCGTCCCCCAAGTGAAATGGGTATAGGGGTTCTAATGTACCCCTTTTCTCTTTCCATAAAGCTTGTTTATTATTCACAATTAAAGTGGACCTGAACTCTTGCACATGGCAGAAGGAAAACACAGAGAAATTCACCCTGTATGTATTTAGGTAGCTAAGCCTGTCTAATTCCCCCCTTATCTGTGTCTAATCACAAGTGTAATTTGATCTCTCCCCCTGTGTCTCCTGACTGCCTCGGCAGATAAGCTAAGATAAGGTCATTTGAAAGCAATATGTCTGCTTCCATGAAAGCAGGAAGTAGAAACACTGCAGATGTCTTGCAGGATTTGTACCGGCTGTCACAAAGAAATGTTTTTCTATAAATGGCATTATGCTGTTGCGTATCTTTTAGAGCAGAGAGGAAGTTCTGAGTTCAGGTCCTCTTTAACCATAAATATTTTTCTTTAATTACTGAAATAAATAAATATTCTTGGAAAAGGTATATAGCAAGCCTGTCAAAACCTCTTTCAATGTGCCACCAGAGCTCCTCATTGGACGTTTATCAGACCAATAGGAATCCTCCCTGAGTTAGGGTGCATACACACATCAGACCATAGTCTTTGGAAAATGAAAGATCACAGACCAATTTTACCCCCTTCCATGTAGTATGAGAGCCATACCTACACAGTCTATTCTATGGAGATGAACTCCCCATCAGACAGAAATCTTTGCAAGATGTCTTTTAGGCGTGATAACTGAGTTATCACCGCTTTGTGAATCAGGCCCCTTGAATGCATTTTGCAGGAACGGATCTTTTGCTGGAACAGATCTTTTGCAGATACTGATCTTTTGTGTCTGTACAGCATCTTTGTGTGCAGCATCTTGCAAAGATTTTTTTCTGATGTGGAGTTCAGCTCCATAGAATAGACTGTGTAGGTGTGGCTCTCATACTACATGGAAGGGGGTAAGATTTCTGTCTGATGGGGAGTTCAGCTCCATAGAATAGACTGTGTAGAGTATGGCCCTCATACTACATGGAAGGGGGTAAAATTGGTCTGTGATCTTTCATTTTCCAAAGACTTTTATCTGACGTGTGTACCCACCCCTAGGCTGCTTTCACAGTGGGACGTTACAGGCGCACGTTAGAGCAGCCTGTAACGCACCCCACCGCACAGCAATGAAAAATCAATGGGCTGTTCACAGTGCCCACGTTGCGTTACTTAGTAACGCTGCGCCATAAGACAACGTACTGCATGCAGTACTTTATAAGCGGCAGAGGCGCGTTAGACTGCTTGCACATGCTCAGTAATGTTGGGGAGGAGCGGAGAGTGGCCGGGCACATGGCTAATTAATATTCACTGCAGTCAGTGACGTGCAGTGTTTACTTCCTGGAGTGACCGCTCTGTGCAGCGATTGGCCGGGCTAGAGTCCAAGAGTACGCATCACAGCATCACGGACGCCAGAGTGAGCTGCACAACGCAGCTCACTCTGACGTCCACATCAGAGAGCACCAGGCGTTGCGTTAGGGGCACGTTATGCGACCATAACGTCCGCTAAAATGCAACGTCCTACTGTGAAACCAGCCTTAAACTTATCGGTAAATTATGTGCAAACATGCCCCCTAATTTCCATGAGAATAGCTATTTTCAGTAAAATTAATGCAAATTACCTTACCAATTACCTCATAATTTACCTCATGACTAAAATCTATTAGAATTGCTAAATGTCATTACCTCATGAGGTAAATTACCCCACACGAGGTAATTTGTTTGATAACCCTACCAGAATGGAGGCCAATATAACAAAACTACCTTGACTGACACTACTCTTTCATTTCTCTCTTTTTAGGGTTCTCGCTCCCCCCTATCGGCTCCTCTAGGGTATCATGTTTTTCAGGCGGTGTGTATGCTGGGGTACACTATTCAATCAAGAAGGGTAAGATCCTTGTTTTATACCGTTCATACCATGTCATTAGATTGAGGGCCTTTTCAGACGGGGGCAGTCGCCACAGCCTAATATTAGTCTATGGGGTAATTCCTACTACCCACGTTGCGGTACGCGGCCCCAGAAGTGCCCTATCTAATGCGCGCCCATACCTACATTACCATGTGGTGACCTGCGCTGATCTGCGTCTGACCGGAAGTCATGAGGGGAAGCGTAATTTTGCAGGGGTAATGGGTAATCCCAGCATGTAACTTTGAAGTCGATGGCATGTTTGCTTTTTTATGTTAAAGTTGGTGCCATCGACTTCAAAGTTAAATGCAAATTTTTGGGAGTGATCGTTCACGTTAATGTGAACAGGTGAACGACGGTTCGTTAAGTGGTCACGTAAATGCAAACAACCAACAAATGTCTGTCCGCTGGGAGCTCTCCCCTTGCGAACATGTTCGTCCATCACTACTAATAGCTACGGCTACTCAAATGCGAAACCGGGAGACATCCGGATAGTTGCTATCCGGATATCTCATAGTAAACCTGTGCGGGGGGGGGGGGGGGGGGGGTCAATCTTACCTGTCTGACGTTTTCTTTGGTCGTCCCTCGGCGCCTCCCACCATGCGCTCCACATGCATCACTTGATTACAAACACTTCCTCCTTCAACCCGGAAGGAGGAAGTGCTTGTAATCACGTGACCGCCGCTTGGAGCGCATCGTGGGAGGGACGACCAAAGGAGACGTCGGACAGGTAAGATTGACCCCCCGCACAGGTTTACTGGGAGATATCCGGATAGCAACTATCCGGATGTCTCCCGGTTTCGGATTTGAGCAGCCCTGCTAATAACATAATTATTTATTTGGAATTGGCAAATTAAATCAAACAACCAAGTAAGCATCTAAATTATTGAAATGTAGCGTCTTATCTCTCAAAATAAACAAATACATAATTAACCACTTCTCTACCCTGGTCGTTTTCATAGTTCAGCTCAGCTCTGGTTACTTTGGCAATACCTTTATCAATAATTATCACAACTTAATGATTTATATATTTTTTATTTTCAGGAAAAATTAAGCTTTTTGTGGCTGTTATTTGTTTTTGGTAATTACCTATTATCATTATTATTATTATTATTTTCTATGCTTTTTATAAGGAAAAAGGTGAAAAAAATACACAATGTATCCACTTTCATACATTACAGCTTTAAAGTAAACAGTTCTATTGTACATTAAACCCACACATTTTATTTGTCTATCTCTGATGTTTATTTAAACAGTTCATTTGTATTCCTAATGTATTAGTAACAGTTTGTATACGCACCTTACTTGTTACAGCTGTCTGCTCCTGGAATGCTTATTTTACACTTGTTTACTTATTAGCCCTGCCACTGAATTCCCTGAGGGGAGTACAGGGGTTTGCTGTCCTTCCTTATTAAACTCTATAGCCTTTTTTATCAGCACATAAATAAACAGTGTTATCTAGGATTTTGTAGTGAAGAGAGTGCAGAGACTTATTTTTATGTCATGGGGAATCAAGTGGTTAAACTAAGACTTGGAACTCTTTTCTGTTGCAGGAGTTCCAATCTCTTCACTGGGATGTGTTCCTGGAATTCTGTGTAACGTGTCAGTGAGTGTCAGTGATACAATGAGGATGAAGTTAGCCATATCCTGCTGTGCCAAAGGAAATCAATGCACTCTATCTGTACCTCCCTGTAAGTGATCGCTACTTTCTTCTCAAAACTGCATATAAAGAACACCTGAACTGAACCCCCAAATAATAAACTACCTATGACAATATCTGTTTTGTGGGTTCCTGATATTTACCAGCTCCACTTTAGTACACATGATCAGACCGCCCCTGGCCATGGCCCTGTACCAAGCTGGGTGGAGCATGTGCATTCTGGTAGCATAGAGTGGGAGAGAGCCTTGGGCCCCTTTTACACTTAAAGAGACTCAGAGCTGAGTCGTATTGCCTTTTTTTTTTACTTACCTGGGGCTTCCTCCAGCCTCATCAGCATGGATGTGTCCCACGCTGTCCTCCTTAGCGCCTCCGTTAAGCCAACATTTTTTTCAGTAAGTGGCTCAGTGATGTCAGTGGGGGGCCTTCTGTGCATGCGCATACCTTCTGCGCAAGCGCAGAAGGCCCCAGCTGGCGTCATTCAGTCAGAATGAGCCGCATACAGGGGCTTGACTGCAGCTGAACGAAGGATTCCGTGAGGACGGCGAAGGACACATCCATGCTTATGGGGCTGGAGGAAACCCCGGTTAAAGAGAAACTCCGACCAAGAATTTAACTTTATCCCAATCAGTAGCTGATACCCCCTTTTACATGAGAAAATCGATTCCTTTTCGCAAACAGACCATCAGGGGGCGCTGTATGACTGATATTGTGGTGAAACCCCTCCCACAAGAAGCTCTGAGGACGGTGCTACTCCTGGTAGTTTCCTGTCTGTGAACCTTGTTGCATTGTGGAAAATAGCTGTTTATAGCTGTTTCCAACTGCCAAAAAATCACCTGCCAACAGTAAAAATGTCACCATGTAATAAATGTCAGAATGTAAATCAGGGATTTAAAAGATTTTACAATGGACACTGACTAAATCATTTATACATAATTATTGTAAAAATTAAGCACTTTTTTATTTCATTATTTTCACTGGAGTTCCTCTTTAAGTAAAAAAACGATATGACTCAGCACTGAGTCTCTTTAATCAGTTGCTCTCAGTTATAACTGAAAGAAAACTAATTTTCAAAGTAATTCCCATGTTTTCCTATAGCACAATTCCCACTACTGTATATGCGTTTTAACTGAAATCTTTTTCACAATGCACTGCTATAGAAAAAAACGTGTAAAACACGGAAAAGATGTCGCTGGAGGCTAGGTAAGCATTCTAAAAGCCTTAAAGAGGAACTCCAGTGAAAATAATGTAGTAAAAAAAGTGCTTCATTTTTACCATAATTATGTATAAATGATTTAGTCAGTGTTTGCTCATTGTAAAATCTTTCCTCTCCCCGATTTACATTCTGACATTTATTGCATGGTGACATTGTTACTGTGGGCAGGTTATGTAGCTGCTCCTAGCTGTTTTGGCTGTTAGAGTCAGCTGTAAACAGCTATTTCCTGTCTGTGAGCCTTGTTACATTGTAACAAACTGCCAAAAGTACCGTGGTCCCAGAGCTTCTTGTGGGAAGGGTTTCACCACAAAATCAGCCATACAGAGCCCCCTGATGGTCTGTTTGTGAAAAGCATTATATTTCTCATGTGAAAGGGGGTATCAGCTACTGATTGGGATAAAGTTCAATTCTAGGTTGGAGTTTCTCTTTAAGGCCTCTTGCACACTACATGTGATTCTGATTTTGTATCAGATCCGATTTTGGATTCTGATTAAAAAACGTACTGCATGCTGCTAAGATTTTTAATCGGAATCCAAAATCGGAAGTATAAAAAATCGGAATCACGTGTAGAGTGCAAGAGGCCTAAAACCCGCACAAAACAAAGTCCCATTATCCCTCAGGCATGCTGGTTGGTTGAGACTTCCGCTTGCCTGTGTTCCTGATAACGTGGATTATGCTGTAATACAAAATTCAGAATGTTTATTTGAGTCAAACCCAATTTTTTTCAACTGACTCAGTTGAATTTCAGGAAAGAAAACACTCATGAAAAAGATTGATGCATCTATAGTGGTTATACAGTAGCAGTTATAGAAAAAACCTTAGTAAAACAGTCTCTGAGGCAGGGTTCACAGCGCTCAGTTGTGTTGCCAAAAAATTCTGCATGTCAACTTACTGCCTATACAATTCTATGGGCCTGTTCACAGTAACTGATCGCGTTAACTACTTATAGACCGCTCCACGCCAATTGGCATGGATGTGGCGGCACCCCCAAGACCGCCTAACGCCACCGCATGCAGTCCTGGGGGCGTGTTTTGCAGGAGATCGCTCGCCCCGCTCTGGTCCACCATCAGTCTCCCAGCGGCGTCTATTTACTCTGTACGATCTACGGCAGCGCTGTACTGGGGATAATATAGCCGCCATGTGACACGGCTGTTCCCCTGGGCGACAGGGAAGCGAACGCTATCATAGGCTGAAGCCTATGACAGCCCGAGCATGCTGATTGGCTGGCAGGGGGAGAGAGGGAGGCAGGGTTGTAAAAAATAAATAAATAAAAGTATTAAAAAATAAATCATAAAAAATATTAACAAAAAAATAAACAAACATCCTGGGAGCCATCACAGCCCACCAACAGAGAGTTCTGTTGGTGGGCAGAAAGGGGGGATCACTTGTGTGCTGAGTTGTGCAGCCCTGCAGCGAGCCTTAAAGCTGCAGTGGCCTTAATTGTAAAAAATAGCCTGGTCACTAGGGGGGTTTAAGACCGTGGTCTTCATGTGGTTAATGAAAGTCTATGTCCAGTCTCTATAGCAGTTCACACACATTTTACCACATGTGTTATGCAACTGACCACTGTGAATCCAGGCTCTGAGTCACTAAATGTAAGTTTATTGCCTGAGGATTTACTTTAGAGCTAGTTCACAGTGCTAAGTTATGGTGCAGAATATTTCTGCATGTATAGACACTGCCCATACAATTCTATGGGCCTGTTCACAGTACTGGGTTATAATTAGTGTTGGGCGAACAGTGTTCGCCACTGTTCGGGTTCTGCAGAACATCACCCTGTTCGGGTGATGTTCGAGTTCGGCCGAACACCTGGTGGTGCTCGGCCAAACCGTTCGGCCGCATAGCCGAACTAAGAGCGCATGGCCGAACGTTCCCCGAACGTTCGGCTAGCGCTGTGATTGGCCGAACGGGTCACGTGGTTCGGACCCGAACGCGCTCTGATTGGCCGAACGGTCACGTGGTTTGGGTAAATAAATACCCGAACCACGTCATATCTCCGCCATTTGTCTGTGGGTTTAGCATTGGGTAGGCAGGCAGGGTAGTTCGCTCTCCAGCCACGCTAGCCAGGGTCCCCCCCAGTCATTGTGTGTCGCTGCTGGGAACAGTAGTACACCGCTCGCTCAGCCACACTATATATAGCATTGTTTACTGCCACTGTGTACCTCGCTCAGCCACACTATATATAGCATTGTGTTTACTGCCACTCTGTGTACACGGCTCAGCCAGACTATATAGCATTGTGTGTACTGCCACTGTGTACCTCGCTCAGCCACGCTATATATAGCATTGTGTTTACTGCCACTCTGTGTACACCGCTCAGCCAGACTATATAGCATTGTGTGTACTGCCACTCTGTGTACACGGCTCAGCCAGACTATATATAGCATTGTGTTTACTGCCACTCTGTGTACACCGCTCAGCCAGACTATATAGCATTGTGTGTACTGCCACTCTGTGTACACACGGCTCAGCCAGACTATATAGCATTGTGTGTACTGCCACTCTGTGTACACCGCTCAGCCAGACTATATAGCATTGTGTGTACTGCCACTGTGTACCTCGCTCAGCCACGCTATATATAGCATTGTGTTTACTGCCACTCTGTGTACACGGCTCAGCCAGACTATATAGCATTGTGTGTACTGCCACTGTGTACCTCGCTCAGCCATGCTATATATAGCATTGTGTTTACTGCCACTCTGTGTACACGGCTCAGCCAGACTATATAGCATTGTGTGTACTGCCACTGTGTACCTCGCTCAGCCACGCTATATATAGCATTGTGTTTACTGCCACTCTGTGTACACCGCTCAGCCAGACTATATAGCATTGTGTGTACTGCCACTGTGTACCTCGCTCAGCCAGACTATATAGCATTGTGTGTACTGCCACTCTGTGTACACGGCTCAGCCAGACTATATAGCATTGTGTGTACTGCCACTGTGTACCTCGCTCAGCCACGCTATATATAGCATTGTGTTTACTGCCACTCTGTGTACACGGCTCAGCCAGACTATATAGCATTGTGTGTACTGCCACTGTGTACCTCGCTCAGCCACGCTATATATAGCATTGTGTTTACTGCCACTCTGTGTACACGGCTCAGCCAGACTATATAGCATTGTGTGTACTGCCACTGTGTACCTCGCTCAGCCACGCTATATATAGCATTGTGTTTACTGCCACTCTGTGTACACGGCTCAGCCAGACTATATAGCATTGTGTGTACTGCCACTGTGTACCTCGCTCAGCCAGACTATATAGCATTGTGTGTACTGCCACTCTGTGTACACGGCTCAGCCAGACTATATAGCATTGTGTGTACTGCCACTGTGTACCTCGCTCAGCCACGCTATATATAGCATTGTGTTTACTGCCACTCTGTGTACACGGCTCAGCCAGACTATATAGCATTGTGTGTACTGCCACTGTGTACCTCGCTCAGCCACGCTATATATAGCATTGTGTTTACTGCCACTCTGTGTACACGGCTCAGCCAGACTATATAGCATTGTGTGTACTGCCACTGTGTACCTCGCTCAGCCACGCTATATATAGCATTGTGTTTACTGCCACTCTGTGTACACGGCTCAGCCAGACTATATAGCATTGTGTGTACTGCCACTGTGTACCTCGCTCAGCCACGCTATATATAGCATTGTGTTTACTGCCACTCTGTGTACACCGCTCAGCCAGACTATATAGCATTGTGTGTACTGCCACTGTGTACCTCGCTCAGCCACGCTATATATAGCATTGTGTTTACTGCCTGCCACTCTGTGTACACGGCTCAGCCAGACTATATAGCATTGTTTACTGCCACTCTGTGTACACGGCTCAGCCAGACTATATAGCATTGTGTGTACTGCCACTCTGTGTACACCGCTCAGCCAGACTATATAGCATTGTGTGTACTGCCACTCTGTGTACACCGCTCAGCCAGACTATATAGCATTGTGTGTACTGCCACTCTGTGTACACCGCTCAGCCAGACTATATAGCATTGTGTGTACTGCCACTCTGTGTACACCGCTCAGCCAGACTATATAGCATTGTGTGTACTGCCACTCTGTGTACACCGCTCAGCCAGACTATATAGCATTGTTTTAGACTATCCACATCAATTACAAATGGGGCTTTTAAATGAACAATCAGTCTTTTATTCTTCAGTGTTCAAAATTCAAGTTTCTTCAAGATTGCGGACAAGTAAGCACAAGATTCACTGGTTCACTTCCGTGGATGCGTTCAGCCTTCCAGGATTTCATCTAGGAGTGCTCTCCTTTTGTTTTTACAGATTGCGATGCGACACTACCCTTGAATCGACAATTGATGTGTGTATGCACTGTGTGCCTCTGAGGAAGCGGTCTTTGACCGTGAAACACGTGTCAGGCAGTCCTTTGTTATGATGTGGAGTGCTGTATATGGGTCTTGTGCTTACTTGTCCGCAATCTTGAAGAAACTTGAATTTTGAACACTGAAGAATAAAAGACTGATTGTTCATTTAAAAGCCCCATTTGTAATTGATGTGGATAGTCTATGATATTGTGTGAGGGGTGGAACTATACTGTTGTGTTTTATGTGATTTTGTATTGCAGTATATAGCATTGTTTACTGCCACTCTGTGTACACGGCTCAGCCAGACTATATAGCATTGTGTGTACTGCCACTCTGTGTACACCGCTCAGCCAGACTATATAGCATTGTGTGTACTGCCACTCTGTGTCTGCTGGGAACAGTAGTACATCGCTCACCCGCCACTGTATATCATTGTGCTCTGTGTCGCTGATGGCAATAGTGGTACACCGCTCACCCACCACTGTATAGCATTTCTGTACTGCCACTGTACTGCTGCCAGTCAGCGTGTACTTTAAGGATAAGTGAAATGAGGAAGAAATCCGGTGAAAGAGGGAGGGGCAAGGGAAGAGGTGTTTTCCCTGACGGTTCACGTACAGGCCACAGGGGAGCACCCAAGAAAACCCACTCAATACCGCCCATGTTGTCCAGGACAACAACCCTCACAGATCCAAAAGAACAGGACCAGATAATTACTTGGATGACCTCTCAAGCGTCCAGCAGTGGGTTAAGCAGCACCAGCACATCACGCACGAGGTCCGAGTCCTCAGCCAGTTACAAGGAGCCAGTGGGCACAAAGCTGACACAACCGGCAGCGACACCACGCACACAACTGCCAGATAACCAGTCCGATGAATTACCTCAGGACACAATGGGGTATTCGCAGGAGCTATTCCCAGCCCAACAAACTTCCACCTTTTAAAGGTCAATGGAGGAACAGCCAGAAATGTTGTGCCCGGATTCACAACCATTAACTGTGGGAAATGCACCGCGCACTGAAATGCAAGGCGAGTCTGAGGAGGACTCGGAAACCCAAATCCCAGAGCAAGTTGGGCAGGAGGGGTTGCAATTGCAGGTGGTCGGCCGACAAGATCTGGAAGACGACGTTGGAGTGAGCTGCGCAGAGGTTGTTCTGGGGAGCTCTACTCCACGGTGGCGGCCCCCCACAATGACATATGACGAGTTTCAGGAGATGGAAGAGGAGGGTATGGACAATGTGGACATAGACCCAGATTTTGTTTGTGAACGAGAACATCGCCGTCGTAGCAGCAGCACAGATGAGTCTGTTGAAGAACCCACTGCTGCACGAGTTCGCCTTGTGCCACAAGGTAGGCGGCGCGCAATTTCAGGCACCACAAGCGTGGAAGTTCAAGTGAGAGGCAAAAGAGGAGCAAACAGAAATCGCCAGCAAGGCAGGTGCTCCAAAGTCTGGGCTTTCTTTGAAGACTGCACTGAGGATGTTACCATGGCGATTTGCAAGGTGTGCAAGACCCGCCTGAGCAGGGGGAAAAGTATTAACAACCTCTCCACCACCAGCATGAGCCGCCACATGCTATCCAAACATCCCACTCTGTGGGCAAACGCGGCAGGACAGGGTACCAGCAACACTGCCTCCCTTGGGTTCACCAGACTCACCACCAGACCCGCCTCAGCAGCAGCAGTAGCCCAGCCATTGCTTGGTTCACAACATTCACAAACATCAGACGACGCTGACACTGTCACTTTCCGGAGTAGTGCTCTTGAGGTCTCCCAGTGTTCATCAAACACAACAACCAACAGCCCTTCCGTGTGCAGCGCTACGGTTCAGTTGTCTGTGTCGGAGATGTTTGAGCGCAAGAGGAAATTGCCAGCAAATGACCCCCGGGCCGTGGCAGTAACAGCCAGCATAGCCAAGCTTCTGGCCTGCGAAATGCTGCCATATCGAGTGGTGGAGACAAACAGCTTCAAGGGCATGATGTCAGTGGCCATCCCACGTTACGTGGTTCCCAGCCGCTACCACTTTGCGCGCTCTGCAGTGCCTGAGTTGCATGAGCACGTGGTCAGCAAAATAACCCGAAGCTTGAAGAATGCCGTTGCCTGCAAGGTTCACCTCACCACTGACACCTGGACGAGTGCGTTCGGCCAGGGTCGATATATCTCCCTTACCGCGCACTGGGTGAACCTTGTGGAGCCTGGCAGCGATTCCTCACCTGCTACGGCGCGGGTGTTGCCCACGCCGCAAACAGCTGCACCGCCGTCCCTCCCACTGGATAACAACAGCAGCACCTACCTCTCTGACTCCTTCTCCTCCAACGCATCTCAAAGCTGTACCTCATCCGGAAACGCTAACCCAGCAGCAGTAGGATCGTGGAAGCAGTGCAGCACAGCTGTTGGCATGCGTCAGCAAGCGTTGCTGAAGCTGATCTGCCTTGGGGATAAGCAGCACACAGGGGAGGAAATTTGGAAGGGAATAAAGGAACAGATGGATTTGTGGCTGGCACCGCTGGACCTGAAACCGGGCATGGTTGTGTGTGATAATGGGAGTAATCTCATTCGCGCTTTAAGGTTGGCTAAGCTGACACACATCCCTTGCCTGGCGCACGTGATGAACCTAGTAGTTCAGCGGTTCCTGAGGACATACCCAGGCGTGGCCGATCTTCTGGTGAAGGTGCGACGAGTGGCCAAACATTGTAGAACTTCCAGTACTGCTTCGGGGGCACTCGCCAAGATGCAGGAGCGCTTCAATCTCCCCCACCATCGCTTGCTGTGTGATGTCCCTACGCGCTGGAATTCTACGCTGCAAATGCTAGCTAGCTTTTGCGAGCAGAAGAGTGCAGTGGTCCAGTACATGACGGCGCAGTACCGAGGCGCATCCGGCCAGCTGCCAAGCTTCTGTGGATCCGATTGGGCCAACATGTTGGACCTCTGCCAAGTCCTCCAAAATTTGGAGCAATCCACGTTGCTTGTGAGCAGTGACAACTCTTCAGTCAGCATTACCATACCACTGCTGTGTTTACTGAAGAGGTCAATGTTGAAAATCAAGGAAACAGCTGTCATGATGCAACTGGGGGAATCTGAAGGAGAAAACGATCAGCGTGATGGTACCAACATCAGGCCATCCGCCTCAGGAAACGCTGGCCCCAGCAGCTATGACGAAGAAGAGGAGGAGGAACAGCTAGGGTTGGAGCAGGAATTTCCTGCCACCACTGACGAGGGCCAGAGCGGTGCACGTTGGACTTCCACAATTCAGCGCGAATGGTCAGCAGAAGCAGACCAGGAAGAAGGTGACGACTATGATGCATCACAACAACTATCACAACGCTCACAAGGGGATGATGAGGATTCTGGTAGGACTCTGGCACACATGGCTCAATTCATGCTAGACTGCATTGAACGCGACCCACGCATTGTGCGCATTCTGGACAACACCAATTACTGGGTTTATACCCTTCTGGATCCACGGTACAAACACAATGTTCCAAAACTGCTTGAAGAAAGAGTCAGACAGGTCAAAATGGAAGAATACCAGCAGGTAGTGATGCTCAAATACCGCTTTTTAAAATTCGAGTTTGGTCGAATTCGAATAGTAAATTATTCGAGGTCAGTCGAATATTCGAGTCGAATAATTTTTACTATTCGATTCGACCTCGGACTTCGAGCTCACTATTCGAGTCGGTATTCGAGCTCACTATTCGAGCTGACTATTCGAATTGGCCTTAAATAGCTTCCAACACTTGTTTTGAGGGTGAATGATGCAAGAAACATCTTTTTTTCCAAGTAACAACAGCAAGTGATTATGTGGGGATGTTCCTTTAAAAAAAAATGTGGAAAGAGAAGTTGTGTCCTTAATTTTGTTCAGTAGTGTTACTGTATATACTTGTTCTTCTTCTTCTTTATCTTTCTTCTTCTTCTTCTAGATCTTCTTCTTCTATATCTTCTTCTTCTTCTTCTTCTATATTGTCTTCTTCTTCTTCTTCTTCTTCATCTTCTTCTTCTTCTTCTTCTTCATCATCTTCTTCTTCTTCTTCTTCTTCATCATCTTCTTCTTCTTCTTCATCATCTTCTTCTTCTTCTTCTTCTTCTTCATCATCTTCTTCTTCTTCTTCATCATCTTCTTCTTCATCTTCTTCATCTTCTTCTTCTTCTTCATCTTCATCTTCTTCTTCTTCTTCATCTTCATCTTCTTCTTCTTCTTCATCTTCTTCTTCTTCTTCTTCTTCTTCTTCATCTTCTTCTTCTTCTTCTTCTTCTTCTTCTTCTTCTTCTTCTTCTTCTTCTTCTTCTTCTTCTTCTTCTTCTTCTTCTTCTTCATCATCTTCTTCATCTTCTTCTTCTTCTTCTTCTTCATCTTCTTCTTCTTCATCTTCTTCTTCTTCATCTTCTTCATCTTCTTCATCTTCTTCTTCTTTTTCATCTTCTTCTTCATCATCTTCTTCTTCATCTTCTTCTTCATCTTCATCTTCTCCTTCTCCTTCTTTTTCAATATCGTCTTCTTCTTCTTCACGTATTTCTCTTTTCAATTTTTTTTTTAAAGAAATGCAGCTATTTTTGAGCGTAACAAATAGCTGGTGGGCGCACGCATGTTGGAAGCGCCATTGTATGTGCTCCCTGGCAGTGGAAACACAAAGACAGCAGGAGGTAAATTCAGCAGCAGGAGGAGGAGGATGAGTGTGTGGCAGCAGGCAGTCAATGAGGCAGGCAGCTCACCGTGACATAATAGCCCTGGTACCTAGCGGTGATACCAGGGCTGTAAATAAACACAACAGGAGGTCCCAGACAGCGGTCGTGCAGCCCACATTGTGTCCAATACACAACTGGGACAACACAGTTTTCAACCCGGGCACCTCAGAAAAATTAAACCTTTTTTTTTTTTTTTTAATGGTTTGTTTGGTTTTGGTTTTGCAACCAATATAGCTATTGTTTGACGTAATAGCTGGTGGCAGAGTGGCAGCAGAAGGTAATTCTGTGTACCCTGGCAGTGGGAAACACAGACAGACAGCAACAGCAGCAGGAGGAATGGAGGAGTAATGTGAGCAGCTATTGTTTGACGTAATAGCTGGTGGCAGAGTGGCAGCAGAAGGTAAATCATCTGTGTAGTGTACCCTGACAGTGGGAAACACAGACAGACAGCAGCAGCAGCAGCAGGAGGAGGTGTGGAGGAGCAGTGTGAGTGTGGCAGCAGGTAGGCAGCGTGACATAATAGCCCTGGTACCTAGCGGTGATACCAGGGCTGTAAATAAACACAACAGGAGGTCCCAGACAGGGGTCGTGCAGCCCACATTGTGTCCAATACACAACTGGGACAACACAGTTTTCAACCCGGGCACCTCAGAAAAATTAAACCTTTTTTTTTTTTTTAATGGTTTGTTTGGTTTTGGTTTTGCAACCAATATAGCTATTGTTTGACGTAATAGCTGGTGGCAGAGTGGCAGCAGAAGGTAATTCTGTGTACCCTGGCAGTGGGAAACACAGACAGACAGCAACAGCAGCAGGAGGAATGGAGGAGTAATGTGAGCAGCTATTGTTTGACGTAATAGCTGGTGGCAGAGTGGCAGCAGAAGGTAAATCATCTGTGTAGTGTACCCTGGCAGTGGGAAACACAGACAGACAGCAGCAGCAGCAGCAGGAGGAGGTGTGGAGGAGTAGTGTGAGTGTGGCAGCAGGTAGGCAGCGTGACATAATAGCCCTGGTACCTAGCGGTGATACCAGGGCTGTAAATAAACACAACAGGAGGTCCCAGACAGCGGTCGTGCAGCCCACATTGTGTCCAATACACAACTGGGACAACACAGTTTTCAACCCGGGCACCTCAGAAAAATTAAACCTTTTTTTTTTTTAATGGTTTGTTTGGTTTTGGTTTTGCAACCAATATAGCTATTGTTTGACGTAATAGCTGGTGGCAGAGTGGCAGCAGAAGGTAATTCTGTGTACCCTGGCAGTGGGAAACACAGACAGACAGCAACAGCAGCAGGAGGAATGGAGGAGTAATGTGAGCAGCTATTGTTTGACGTAATAGCTGGTGGCAGAGTGGCAGCAGAAGGTAAATCATCTGTGTACCCTGGCAGTGGGAAACACAGACAGACAGCAGCAGCAGCAGCAGGAGGAGGTATGGAGGAGCAGTGTGAGTGTGGCAGCAGGTAGGCAGCGTGACATAATAGCCCTGGTACCTAGCGGTGATACCAGGGCTGTAAATAAACACAACAGGAGGTCCCAGACAGCGGTCGTGCAGCCCACATTGTGTCCAATACACAACTGGGACAACACAGTTTTCAACCCGGGCACCTCAGAAAAATTAAACCTTTTTTTTTTTTTAATGGTTTTTTGGTTTTTGGTTTTACAACCAATATAGCTATTGTTTGACGTAATAGCTGGTGGCAGAGTGGCAGCAGAAGAAGGTAATTCTGTGTACCCTGGCAGTGGGAAACACAGACAGACAGCAGAAGGGCAGTACACAGCAGCCCACTGTAGGTGTAAAATGTGTGGCTGCAGGCGACGTAATAGTCAAAGTGAACCAGGCTGGCTTAGTGAGCAGGAGCCAGGAGGTGGTAAAGGGTGGTAAGGCACATTAACGATGGTTCCGGCAGCCAGTTCATGTCCCCCTCTCGCCGACAACAGGGGCCAGGAACTCGCCTTCCACCCACGCCTGGTTCATCTTGAGAAACGTCAGTCTGTCCACAGACTTGTGAGACAGACGTGAGCGTTTCTCGGTGACCACGCCACCAGCTGCACTGAAGCAGCGCTCGGACAGCACGCTGGAAGGGGGGCAGGACAGCACTTCCAGGGCGTACTGCGCCAGCTCGCTCCAGATCTCCATGCGCTTGACCCAATACTCCATGGGATCAACAGGGGCATCGCTGTCAAGCCCGCTGTACGACCCCATGTAGTCAGCCACCATGCGGGTCAGGCGCTGGCTGTGACCGGAGGAGGATGCTGCTGCATGCATCTCCTCTCTAGTCACTGCTGCCGGAGCCTCTACAGTCCTGTAGAGCTCGTGGCTGAGAGACAGCAGGTCTGTGGGGCGCTTGCTGCTGCTGGATGCAGGCACCTGCTGCTGCCTCTGTGCTGGCTGCTGGACAGTGGGGGTGGAAGGCTGGGGGAAGGCTTCCTCCAAGCGCTCAACAAGGGCCTGCTGCAAGCTCCTTATTTGTTGCGCTGGGTCTCCTTCTGCAGGCGGCAGGAACTGGCTCAACTTCCCCTTGAGGCGTGGGTCCAACACCATGCTGATCCAGATGTCCTCCCTCTGCTTCATCTGGATCACCCTGGGGTCCCTGCGCAGGCACGTCAGCATGTGCGCTGCCATTGGGAAGAGGCGGGCCACGTCTGCTGGCACATCGACGTCAGTGCTGTCCTCATCCTCCTCCTCTGCCGCCTCATCCTCTCTCCACCCCCGCACCAACTCAGCTGCGCTGTGCTGATCCCCCTCATCAGCAGCCAGGTCAGGGACCTCCACCAAGTCCTCCTCCTCCTCCCCCTCAGAGGTGGACTGCGCAGCTGGTTGCCGCTCCTGCTGGTCCAAGGCTGCCGCTCCCTGTTCCAGCAAAGCATCGAGGGCCCTGTTCAGCAGAGAAACCAGGGGCACCCACTCGCAGACCATAGCATGGTCCCTGCTCACCATGTTTGTGGCCTGCAGGAAGGGAGCCAGCACAAAGCACACCTGCTGCATGTGCCTCCAGTCATCATCGGGGACGATGGACGGGATGTTGCTGGTCTTGTCCCTTCTCTGAGCTGCGGAAACAGTGGCCAGGGCAAGGTACTGTTTGACAGCGTGCCTCTGTTCAACCAGACGCTCCAACATCGCCAGGGTGGAGTTCCAGCGAGTCGGAACGTCAAGGATCAGCCGATGGCAGATCCAGCTCCTTTTGCACGTCTTCCAGGCTCGCACAGGCTGCAGCCGAGCGCCGGAAGGGACGCACAACATTCCTTGCCATTTCCAGCAGTTCGCCCATCCCCTGGTAGGTGCGCAGGAACTTCTGCACCACCAGGTTCAGCACGTGGGCAAGACAGGGGATGTGGGTCAGGTTTCCCCTGTCTATTGCGGCAACCAGATTGGCCCCATTGTCGGCCACCACCTCTCCGACTCTGAGGCCTCTGGGGGTCAGCCAAATCCTCTCCTGCTCCTGGAGTTTGGCCAACACATGGGTTGCCGTCAGCTTGGTCTTCCCAAGGCTGACCAAGTGCAGCAGCGCTTGGCAGTGGCGGGCCTTCACGCTGCTGCTGAGGCGGGGGGTTTGGCCAGGTGTGCCGGAGGATGGCAGAGGATCGGAGGAACCTGCTGCAGTTCCCCTGACCCTGCGGGGTGGCACCACCCACTGTGTTGCTGCTGCTGCTGTGCCCGCTGCTGCTCTCCCATCCTCACCCCCTTCCACCAAGCTGACCCAGTGGACAGTGAAGGACAGGTAGCGGCCTGTCCCGAAGCGGCTGCTCCAGGAGTCCATGGTGACGTGGACCCTTTCACCAACCGCGTGCTCCAGCCCTCGCTCCACATTGGCCATCACAAAGCGGTGCAGTGCAGGAATGGCCTTGCGGGAGAAAAAGTGTCTGCTGGGGAGCTGCCAGTCTGGGGCTGCGCAAGCAAGCAGCGCACGAATGTCGCTCCCCTCCTGCACGAGCGTGTACGGCAGGAGTTGGGAGCACATGGCCCGTGCCAGCAAGCCGTTCAGCTGCCGCACGCGACGGCTGCTGGGAGGCAGAGCCCTAACCACCCCCTGGAAGGACTCGCTCAAAAGGCTCTGGCGTGGCCTTTTGCTGGCACGGGAATCAGCAGACACAGCGGAGGAGGACACTGAGGACTGGCTGCCAGAACAGGCCTCAGTGTCGGCGGCAGGAGTTGCAGAGGGGGGAGGAGCAGTGCGTTTCCGCACTCCTGCTGGTGCTGCTGGAGGAGCAGGAGGGCGGGTGGCTGCTGTTGCTGCTGCTGCTGAAGGCTGTGCAGTGATGGGTGTGGTGCCACTGCCAGCACCAGATGCCTTCAGCCTCTGGAACTCCTGATGCTGGTGGAAATGTTTCGCAGCAAGGTGGTTGATGAGCGAGCTGGTGCAGAACTTTAAGGGGTCTGCACCTCTGCTCAACTTCCGCTGACAGTGGTTGCAAGTGGCGTACTTGCTGTACACTGTGGGCAT
The DNA here is from genome assembly GCF_040937935.1 of Hyperolius riggenbachi. Classification (NCBI taxonomy): domain Eukaryota; kingdom Metazoa; phylum Chordata; class Amphibia; order Anura; family Hyperoliidae; genus Hyperolius; species Hyperolius riggenbachi. The sequence goes on from NC_090651.1 coordinate 372,407,878, forward strand.
GGTGAAAAAGCGCCAGATTGGAGACAGAAACATCCCCCTACGGCATGGAAGCGCTGCTGCCTGTCTCCCTGTGGTGGTTGGGGGTGGGGCTTGGGGGGCTTGGGTGCGGCTGGTGGTGGTACTGGCAGATGCTGCTGCTGCTGCTGCTGAGCCTGAGACACCAGCAGGCTGTGGGACCTGCCTACTGCTGCTGCCAATGCTTGCAATGATGCGCCTCCTTGCAAGGCCCACAAGAGCATCCTCCTCCTCCTCCTCAGAGCTGCTGAGGACGACATCCCCTGGAGGTGGTGGCACCCAGTCTCTGTCTGTCACCGGGTCATCAACATCCTCCCCCTCCTGAAACATGTCCTGCTGGGATGAGGACCCCCCAAACTCCTCTCCTGATGCATGGATGGGCTGCTTGACTGTCGCCACAGTCTTGCTGTCCAATCCCTCATCCCCCAAAGTGCCCATCAGCATCTCCTCCTCAAGATCGCCAACAACAGCAGACAATTTACTCATGATGCCTGGGGTCAAAAGACTGCTGAATGACAGGTCGGCGAGTGACGGTGAACTGGCCTCCTCCCCAGACCCTGCTGGGCGGCTGCTGCGAACAGGGGTGGTGGTGGTGGTGGTGAGGGTGGAGGCCTCAGATGCAGAGCTGATGGCGGGCTGCTCATCCTCCGTCATGAGTTGCACCACAGTGTCTGCATGCTTTTCCTCAATGGGACGTTTCCGACCCGGCTGGAGGAAAATGGGAGCAGGTGCTACACGCTGCTGCTGCTGTGTCTCTGCAGCGTGAGTTGCAGATGCTCCTGCTGGGCGGCGCCCAAGGCGTCCACGGCCAGTGGCTATGGGAGGAATGTTAGCCACTGACGCTGCTGCTGCTGCTGCGGAACTGTGCATGGTGGCGCGCCCGCGGCCGCGGCTTGCCACAATGCTGCTCCCTCTCCTCCTGATTCCTTTGCTGCCCTTCCCCTTGCCCAAACCGCGCTGGCTGCCACTTCCAGACATCTTCAATGTTTTGGGCGTATAGACAAAAGTTTTTTAAAAGGGCGGGTGAAAAGTGGGGTACTTTAATGGAGTGGGTTGGTTGGTGAGGTGACTGAGTGAGTGTCCCCTAGTACAGTAAGTAAGTAGTAACAGTCAGGAAGTACAACTAGCAGTTACAATAATCAGTAGTAATCACAAGTAAATTTAGTGTGTGTACACTCAGACAGTGAGTGCACGCACGCAGGAGCTAGTAGCCTATGAACACAGTGACTGAGTGTCCTAGACTCCTAGTACAGTAAGAGTAAGTAGTAACAGTAAGTAGAACTAACTAATTACAATAATCAATCAGCGATCAGAAGGAAATGGAGTGTGGGTGTGTGTACACTCAGACAGTGAGTGCACGCACGCAGGAGCTAGTAGCCTATGAACACAGTGACTGAGTGTCCTAGACTCCTAGTACAGTAAGAGTAAGTAGTAACAGTAAGTACAACTAACTAATTACGATAATCAATCAGCGATCAGAAGGAAATAGAGTGTGTGTTGTGTGTGTACACTCAGACAGTGAGTGCACGCACTCAGGAGCTAGTAGCCTATGAACACAGTGACTGAGTGTCCTAGACTCCTAGTACAGTAAGAGTAAGTAGTAACAGTAAGTAGAACTAACTAATTACAATAATCAATCAGCGATCAGAAGGAAATGGAGTGTGGGTGTGTGTACACTCAGACAGTGAGTGCACGCACGCAGGAGCTAGTAGCCTATATGAACAGTGACAGTGAGTGTCCCTACGGGTACAGTAAGAGTAAGTAGTAAGTAAGTACAACTAACTAACAATAATCTATCAGTAATCAGAAGGAAATAGAGTGTGTGTACACACAGACAGTGAGTGAGTGCACACACGCAGGAGCTAGCTAGTAGCCTATAAACAGTGACAGTCAGTGAGTGTCCTACTCCTAGTACAGTATAACTGCAATACTATTAGTAAAGGACAGCAGAAATACTGGTATAGATGAGAGAAATAAACAGAGGACAGCTGCCCACAGAGGCAAGGCCCCCCTGAGGCCTAAACCTGTAAGCTTGCAGCAGCTGCCTGTCTCTAATGTAACACACAAGCTACTAACTAAAATACAATGTCTATCTAACTAACAACAATATAGGTGTATATGGCAGGTGTAGGTGAGCAAAAACGCTAGGTAAATGATCACAATAGAGCACTTGCTAAGCCAAAGCACAAAGGAGCAACTCTCTCTCTGTACAAGTCTCAGGCAAGCATGGAGAAACGGAACATGGCGGCCGCTATTTATAGGGTAGGGGCTGGCCAGGGTCCCCCTCTGTGATTGGCTGCCGTCAGAGGGCCTGGGAGCCCTCTGATTGGCTCTAAGGACATCAATCTGGGCTATGACGCTATTCGAGCTCGGTACCGAGCTCGAATAGCGCCGGGTTGCTCGAATAGCTCGAATAGTGAATGGGCTATTCGAGTGTACTCGGATAGCCCATTCGAATAGCTCCAGCTATTCGGAGCTCGAATACCGAGCTCGAATAGCTGAAAAAGAGCTCGAATATTCGAGCTACTCGAATATTCGAGCTCCGCTGAGCACCACTGCCAGCAGGCCCTTGTGGAGACTTTAGAGAGGAGATTGACATCCTCCCCCTCCTCTAGCCAGTTGTACGCCGACAGACTGACTTCCGCAAACCCAGGACGACCAGGAGGGCAGCAAACAACACAAGCCGCAGCTAGTGCCCAAAAGGGAATGGTATCGGCAGTGTCCTTGGAGTGGGAAAATTTTCTGACACCCATGCAGCAGCAGCCCACTGAACAGCAAGCGTGCAGATCCACCTCCAACACCGATCGCCTGGAGAAGATGGTCAAGGACTACATGTCAGATGGCGTAGCTGTGTCTAACAATCCATCTGCACCCTTCAACTATTGGGTATCGAAGCTAGACACCTGGCACGAACTGGCAATGTACGCAATAGAGGTGCTGGCTTGCCCGGCAGCCAGCGTTATGTCGGAACGCTGTTTCAGTGCTGCCGGAGGCATCGTCACAGATCGGCGTATCCGCCTCTCCACAGAAAATGCAGACCGTCTGACTCAAATTAAAATGAATCAATCCTGGATTGGAAACGACTACGCAACACTCCAGCACCCCAACCAAGTAACATGACCAATGAACATCTGGGATGGTTTAGCGTTTCCGGTCCCTGTTTATTGAACCTCTCATCTGTATTACACTTATGACTGCATGGCGGCAAAAAGCATTGCTATATCCGCACGCTTTTTGTCCTCATGCAAGGCCTGGGTTGTTGTGTCTCAAAAAGCATGGCCTTCTCCTCCTGCGCCTGCTCCTGTTCCATCACGTGTGCTGCTGCTGCTGGGTTAGCGTTGCCGGTCCCTGTTTATGGAACCTCTCATCTGTATTACACTTATGACTGCATGGCGGCAAAAAGCATTGCTATATCCGCACGCTTTTTGTCCTCATGCAAGGCCTGGGTTGTTGTGTCTCAAAAAGCATGGCCTTCTCCTCCTGCGCCTGCTCCTGTTCCATCACGTGTGCTGCTGCTGCAGGGTTAGCGTTGCCGGTCCCTGTTTATGGAACCTCTCATCTGTATTACACTTATGACTGCATGGCGGCAAAAAGCATTGCTATATCCGCACGCTTTTTGTCCTCATGCAAGGCCTGGGTTGTTGTGTCTCAAAAAGCATGGCCTTCTCCTCCTGCGCCTGCTCCTGTTCCATCACGTGTGCTGCTGCTGCTGGGTTAGCGTTGCCGGTCCCTGTTTATGGAACCTCTCATCTGTATTACACTTATGACTGCATGGCGGCAAAAAGCATTGCTATATCCGCACGCTTTTTGTCCTCATGCAAGGCCTGGGTTGTTGTGTCTCAAAAAGCATGGCCTTCTCCTCCTGCGCCTGCTCCTGTTCCATCACGTGTGCTGCTGCTGCTGGGTTAGCGTTGCCGGTCCCTGTTTATGGAACCTCTCATCTGTATTACACTTATGACTGCATGGCGGCAAAAAGCATTGCTATATCCGCACGCTTTTTGTCCTCATGCAAGGCCTGGGTTGTTGTGTCTCAAAAAGCATGGCCTTCTCCTCCTGCGCCTGCTCCTGTTCCATCACGTGTGCTGCTGCTGCTGGGTTAGCGTTGCCGGTCCCTGTTTATGGAACCTCTCATCTGTATTACACTTATGACTGCATAGCGGCAAAAAGCATTGCTATATCCGCACGCTTTTTGTCCTCATGCAAGGCCTGGGTTGTTGTGTCTCAAAAAGCATGGCCTTCTCCTCCTGCGCCTGCTCCTATTCCATCACGTGTGCTGCTGCTGCTGGGTTAGCGTTGCCGGTCCCTGTTTATGGAACCTCTCATCTGTATTACACTTATGACTGCATGGCGGCAAAAAGCATTGCTATATCCGCACGCTTCTTGTCCTCATGCAAGGCCTGGGTTGTTGTGTCTCAAAAAGCGTGGCCTTCTCCTCCTGCGCCTCCTCCCGTTCCATCACGTGTGCTGCTGCTGCTGCTGGGTTAGCGTTACCGGTCCCTGTTTATGGAACCTCTCATCTGTATTACACTTATGACTGCATGGCGGCAAAAAGCATTGCTATATCCGCACGCTTTTTGTCCTCATGCAAGGCCTGGGTTGTTGTGTCTCAAAAAGCATGACCTTCTCCTCCTGCGCCTGCTCCTGTTCCATCACGTGTGCTGCTACTGCTGGGTTAGCGTTGCCGGTCCCTGTTTATGGAACCTCTCATCTGTATTACACTTATGACTGCATGGCGGCAAAAAGCATTGCTATATCCGCACGCTTTTTGTCCTCATGCAAGGCCTGGGTTGTTGTGTCTCAAAAAGCATGGCCTTCTCCTCCTGCGCCTGCTCCTGTTCCATCACGTGTGCTGCTGCTGCTGGGTTAGCGTTGCCGGTCCCTGTTTATGGAACCTCTCATCTGTATTACACTTATGACTGCATGGCGGCAAAAAGCATTGCTATATCCGCACGCTTTTTGTCCTCATGCAAGGCCTGGGTTGTTGTGTCTCAAAAAGCATGGCCTTCTCCTCCTGCGCCTGCTCCTGTTCCATCACGTGTGCTGCTGCTGCTGGGTTAGCGTTGCCGGTCCCTGTTTATGGAACCTCTCATCTGTATTACACTTATGACTGCATGGCGGCAAAAAGCATTGCTATATCCGCACGCTTTTTGTCCTCATGCAAGGCCTGGGTTGTTGTGTCTCAAAAAGCATGGCCTTCTCCTCCTGCGCCTGCTCCTGTTCCATCACGTGTGCTGCTGCTGCTGGGTTAGCGTTGCCGGTCCCTGTTTATGGAACCTCTCATCTGTATTACACTTATGACTGCATAGCGGCAAAAAGCATTGCTATATCCGCACGCTTCTTGTCCTCATGCAAGGCCTGGGTTGTTGTGTCTCAAAAAGCATGGCCTTCTCCTCCTGCGCCTGCTCCTGCTCCATCACGTGTGCTGCTGCTGCTGGGTTAGCGTTGCCGGTCCCTGTTTATGGAACCTCTCATCTGTATTACACTTATGACTGCATGGCGGCAAAAAGCATTGCTATATCCGCACGCTTCTTGTCCTCATGCAAGGCCTGGGTTGTTGTGTCTCAAAAAGTGTGGCCTTCTCCTCCTGCGCCTCCTCCTGTTCCATCACGTGTGCTGCTGCTGCTGCTGGGTTAGCGTTACCGGTCCCTGTTTATGGAACCTCTCATCTGTATTACACTTATGACTGCATGGCGGCAAAAAGCATTGCTATATCCGCACGCTTTTTGTCCTCATGCAAGGCCTGGGTTGTTGTGTCTCAAAAAGCATGGCCTTCTCCTCCTGCGCCTGCTCCTGTTCCATCACGTGTGCTGCTGCTGCTGGGTTAGCGTTGCCGGTCCCTGTTTATGGAACCTCTCATCTGTATTACACTTATGACTGCATGGCGGCAAAAAGCATTGCTATATCCGCACGCTTTTTGTCCTCATGCAAGGCCTGGGTTGTTGTGTCTCAAAAAGCATGGCCTTCTCCTCCTGCGCCTGCTCCTGTTCCATCACGTGTGCTGCTGCTGCTGGGTTAGCGTTGCCGGTCCCTGTTTATGGAACCTCTCATCTGTATTACACTTATGACTGCATGGCGGCAAAAAGCATTGCTATATCCGCACGCTTTTTGTCCTCATGCAAGGCCTGGGTTGTTGTGTCTCAAAAAGCATGGCCTTCTCCTCCTGCGCCTGCTCCTGTTCCATCACGTGTGCTGCTGCTGCAGGGTTAGCGTTGCCGGTCCCTGTTTATGGAACCTCTCATCTGTATTACACTTATGACTGCATGGCGGCAAAAAGCATTGCTATATCCGCACGCTTTTTGTCCTCATGCAAGGCCTGGGTTGTTGTGTCTCAAAAAGCATGGCCTTCTCCTCCTGCGCCTGCTCCTGTTCCATCACGTGTGCTGCTGCTGCTGGGTTAGCGTTGCCGGTCCCTGTTTATGGAACCTCTCATCTGTATTACACTTATGACTGCATGGCGGCAAAAAGCATTGCTATATCCGCACGCTTTTTGTCCTCATGCAAGGCCTGGGTTGTTGTGTCTCAAAAAGCATGGCCTTCTCCTCCTGCGCCTGCTCCTGTTCCATCACGTGTGCTGCTGCTGCTGGGTTAGCGTTGCCAGTCCCCGTTTATGGAACCTCTCATCTGTATTACACTTATGACTGCATGGCGGCAAAAAGCATTGCTATATCCGCACGCTTCTTGTCCTCATGCAAGGCCTGGGTTGTTGTGTCTCAAAAAGCGTGGCCTTCTCCTCCTGCGCCTCCTCCTGTTCCATCACGTGTGCTGCTGCTGCTGCTGGGTTAGAGTTACCGGTCCCTGTTTATGGAACCTCTTCTCTTTATTACATTTATGACTGCATGGCGGTAAAAAGCATGCTATCCGCACGCTTCTTGTCCTCATGCAAGGCCTGGGTTGTTGTGTCTCAAAAAGCGTGGCCTTCTCCTCCTGCGCCTCCTCCTGTTCCATCACGTGTGCTGCTGCTGCTGCTGGGTTAGCGTTACCGGTCCCTGTTTATGGAACCTCTTCTCTTTATTACATTTATGACTGCATGGCGGTAAAAAGCATGCTATCCGCACGCTTCTTGTCCTCATGCAAGGCCTGGGTTGTTGTGTCTCAAAAAGCGTGGCCTTCTCCTCCTGCGCCTCCTCCTGTTCCATCACGTGTGCTGCTGCTGCTGCTGGGTTAGCGTTACCGGTCCCTGTTTATGGAACCTCTTCTCTTTATTACATTTATGACTGCATGGCGGTAAAAAGCATGCTATCCGCGCGCTTCTTGTCCTCATGCAAGGCCTGGGTTGTTGTGTCTCAAAAAGCGTGGCCTTCTCCTCCTGCGCCTCCTCCTGTTCCATCACGTGTGCTGCTGCTGCTGCTGGGTTAGCATTACCGGTCCCTGTTTATGGAACCTCTTCTCTTTATTACATTTATGACTGCATGGCGGTAAAAAGCATGCTATCCGCACGCTTCTTGTCCTCATGCAAGGCCTGGGTTGTTGTGTCTCAAAAAGCGTGGCCTTCTCCTCCTGTGCCTCCTCCTGTTCCATCACGTGTGCTGCTGCTGCTGCTGCTGGGTTAGCGTTACCGGTCCCTGTTTATGGAACCTCTTCTCTTTATTACATTTATGACTGCATGGCGGTAAAAAGCATGCTATCCGCACGCTTCTTGTCCTCATGCAAGGCCTGGGTTGTTGTGTCTCAAAAAGCGTGGCCTTCTCCTCCTGCGCCTCCTCCTGTTCCATCACGTGTGCTGCTGCTGCTGCTGGGTTAGCATTACCGGTCCCTGTTTATGGAACCTCTTCTCTTTATTACATTTATGACTGCATGGCGGTAAAAAGCATGCTATCCGCACGCTTCTTGTCCTCATGCAAGGCCTGGGTTGTTGTGTCTCAAAAAGCGTGGCCTTCTCCTCCTGCGCCTCCTCCTGTTCCATCACGTGTGCTGCTGCTGCTGCTGGGTTAGCGTTACCGGTCCCTGTTTATGGAACCTCTTCTCTTTATTACATTTATGACTGCATGGCGGTAAAAAGCATGCTATCCGCACGCTTCTTGTCCTCATGCAAGGCCTGGGTTGTTGTGTCTCAAAAAGCGTGGCCTTCTCCTCCTGCGCCTCCTCCTGTTCCATCACGTGTGCTGCTGCTGCTGCTGGGTTAGCGTTACCGGTCCCTGTTTATGGAACCTCTTCTCTTTATTACAATTATGACTGCATGGCGGTAAAAAGCATGCTATCCGCACGCTTCTTGTCCTCATGCAAGGCCTGGGTTGTTGTGTCTCAAAAAGCGTGGCCTTCTCCTCCTGCACCTCCTCCTGTTCCATCACATGTGCTGCTGCTGCTGCCCGGTTAGCGTTACCGGTCCCTGTTTATGGAACCTCTTCTCTTTATTACATTTATGACTGCATGGCGGTAAAAAGCATGCTATCCGCACGCTTCTTGTCCTCATGCAAGGCCTGGGTTGTTGTGTCTCAAAAAGCGTGGCCTTCTCTTTCTGCGCCTCCTCCTGTTCCATCACGTGTGCTGCTGCTGCTGCTGGGTTAGCGTTACCGGTCCCTGTTTATGGAACCTCTTCTCTTTATTACATTTATGACTGCATGGCGGTAAAAAGCATGTTACCTGTGCAAAGAAACATGACATTTTCAGCATTTAAAAGACAGTTTTTCCTTTGAAACTTTACAATCAATTTTCTCAAAAAATATAAGCTCTTTTTCAAATATTTTTTCCCTCTTGTACCCATTTCCAAGGTGCACATACCCTGCATGTAAGGAAGCTTTACAAAGCACGAAAGTTCGGGTCCCCATTGACTTCCATTATGTTCGGAGTTCGGCGCGAACACCCGAACATCGCGGCGATGTTCGGCGAACGTTCTCGAACCCGAACATCTAGGTGTTCGCCCAACACTAGTTATAATGAATCATCATTCTAACTCACTTCATGCAGGATTTGTATTGGTTCATACTCATACTGTGTGTTATTATTTTTTAGTACTAGCTGATGACCCGGCGTTGCCCGGGCATGTTTTTTAACTGGTATTGGCGCCGCCCACTTTTTCTAACCCTAACACACAATTACTCAATGACCAAATTTGTGAGCTGTGGGTTCTTTGGCATCAATAATTTGTATATTGCCATAGAAATTAAACAAATCATATTGGCTGTTTGTGGCTCTGCCCCTCTCCAGCATTTGAACCCCAGTCACCTAATGACCAACTGTAGCAGGTTTGAGGCATCTGCTATTACCAGTGTAAAAATAGCAGCAATTTAAATATGCCTCTTGAAAATCAACAGGTGAATTTTGATTGGCTATGATAGGCTCCACCCACTTCCCTGAATTGTATTCTCAGTCACCCAGTGACCTTCTGAGCGAAGTTTGAGAACCCTGCCGTTAACAGTGTAAGAATGGCTGCAGTTTATATTTTCCCAGTGAAATTTGTTTTTGGCTCCACCCACTTTCTGTAACCTGGACACACAGTCACTCAATGACCAAGTCCTTGGGGGTCCTTGGCATCAATTATTTGTTTCCCTTTTAATTCAGCCTAGCTTACAATCTTCTCAGCAGCAGATACATCTTACTAGCTAAGCACACAAGAGTAATGGATCTAGTCTGCCACCGAGCCCCTCACTGATGCTGGGTACTGGATTTCTTTGCCTCCCCCTCTCCCCCGTGCTGGGGGATGTGGTTGATCAAAAATGCATTGGATAGGGTTGTTTATACTACAATAATTCATCTGTTAGCTATATGGTCAATGTTTATTTTTATTTACCTTTTTTCGTATCAATTCACTGTTTGTTTTCAATTGAAGGACACGTGAAGTGAGAGGTATATGTAGGCTGCCATATTTATTTCCTTTTAAACAATACAATTGCCTGTCATCTCTTCGGTAGAGATGGCCCGAACAGTTCACCGGCGAGCAGTATTCTGCAAACATCGGCTGTTCGCATTTGCGGCGAACAGCAAACATTTGGCGTGCTCGATTTGCCCTCTATACATTATCATTTAGCTGAACTTTGACCCTTTACCTCACAGTCAGCAGACACATGGCAGCCAATCAGATAGCACCCACTCCAGGACCCCCCACCCCCCTATTAAAAAGCAGTATTGGTGGCTATATTGGATTAATTCTCTGCTTGATGCTGACTGTTAGTGAGAACAGGGTCAGACTTGCTGCAGATAGGTAGGGAAAGCATTAGCTAGGCCTGTGTTCTTGTTCCTCATTTGCTGTGAAAGCACCCCAACAGCCCTTTTGAGGGCTAGCACATCGGTCTCCTGTGTTTTTGTGTGTGTGACACTCCACAGCCCACTGACACCCAGAGCTGTGTGCACACTACTGCTGTTGCAGACACAGTACCACTCCAGTGCATTATTATTTCACTGTATACTGATAGTACTATTGCATCTCTCTGTGTGTGACACTCCACAGCCCACCGACACCCAGAGCTGTGTGCACACTACTGCTGTTGCAGACACAGTACCACTCCAGTGCATTATTATTTCACTGTATACTGATAGTACTATTGCATTTCTCTGTGTGGGACACTCCACAGCCCACCGACACCCAGAGCTGTGCATAATGTGATTTCTGCCCTTTAGGGATTAAAACCCGAATTTGCATCAACTCCGTAGTTTTTGGTGGGACTTTTGGCATGGATCCCCCTCCGGCATGCCACAGTCCAGGTGTTAGACCCTTTGAAACACATTTTTCCATCACTTTTGTGGCCAGAAACAGTCTTTGTAGGTTTTAAAATTTGCCTGCCCATTGAACTCTATGGCCTGTTTGCAAACATTTGCGGATGTTTGCGTTTGCCATTCATGAACGGAAAATTCTATGTTTGCGTCATCTCTACTTTTTGGCTGCATTATTGTCTGAATCACACATCTGAAACAAGCATGAGGCTACTCCGTCCATACCTCCGTCATTAACATGGGATCTGAATGCTTGTTCAGGGTCTGTGGCTAAAAGGATTACAGGCAGAGGATAAGCGGAACAGCTGGGCAACATGCATTGTTTAAAAGGAAATAAATATGGCAGCCTCCATATTAATCTAACTTCAGGTGTGGTTTAGTTCTGAGTTTCATATCTGATCTCTAAAAACCACTGTCTGACATTAAAGAGAAACTCCGACCAGGAATTGAACTTTATCCCAATCAGTAGCTGATACCCCCTTTTACATGAGAAATCTATTTCTTTTCACAAACAGACCATCAGGGGGCGCTGTATGACTGATATTGTGGTGAAACCCCTCCCACAAGAAGCTCTGAGTACCGAGGTACTTCTGGCAGTTTCCTGTCTGTGAACCCTGTTACATTGTGGGAAAAAGCTGTTTACAGCTGTTTCCAACTGCCAAAACAGCTAGGAGCAGCTACATCACTTGCTAGGAGTAAAAATGTCACCATAAAATAAATGTCAGAATATAAATATGGGATTTAAAATATTTTACAATGGGCAAACACTGACTAAATCATTTATATATAATTATTGTAAAAATGAAGCACTTTTTTTATTACATTATTTTCACTGGAGTTCCTCTTTAAAGGGAACCAGAGATGAACGTTTCACACAAAATAAACATATCAGTCGATAGCTTGTAAAGAATAAATGCTCTACCTGATAATTTTGCTGCTCTGGTGTGCCTTTTTTAGTGTTTTTTATCTATTATTGCTCCAGGAAAAATCAAATATGGCCGCTGGCTCATATTCCTTCTGCTTCCGGGTTATGAGTTGTTCTGGATGTGCTGTCTAGGCTATATGAGAAAGGCTGCTGCAGCCTTTCATCTGTATGCTTTCATTTTGGTATGATGTGCAGCTGCATGTAGGAAGTGTCTCTCATAGGAATGAAACTGCAGTCATCATCAGTATCTATGCTGAGAGCACACAGATCATATTGCAGGCTTGCAGCCACTCTTGTCTGTTTCAGAGATTCTCTCTCAGCAGCAGCAGCCCCTCCCATGTCATCACAGCTCTCAGTATGCAAAGCAGGAAATTTGAGCCAGGAGGTGGCAGGCTTGGGCTTGAAAAGGCTCCACAGAAGAGTGACTCAGGTATAATGATTCCAGGTCAAACCTAGACTGAGACAGTCGGGGATTCTTATCACAGCTGCTAATAGACTAATTAAGCAGATAAGAATGAAACTAAAAGCAGGGTAGGTGTTTACTGTCATGTTCCCACTGATAAATGTAATAAAATACATGAGGGTGCTTCGTCTCTGGTTCTCTTTAAGTTCCCTGGCATGTTAATTACTAAAAAAAAAAAAAAAAAGCATCTGATATTTTCCTAATGCATCATGACAGTTCCGTTGTTTTTCTTTTTGTTTTGTTTTTGTTTTTTTAAGTGCCAGAAGAGGACTCCAAGTTCGATGGACTGCAATGCCACACATGCAGGACTGGTCCATACGGCCTCTGTAAAAATACAGGTTTGCTAGAAATGTCGGAATGTGAAACTATTAAAGAACCGTGTATGATGGTTGAGCGCCTAACAATAGGTGAGTATTACATATCAGTCACCAATACTCCTGAATGTGTCTTTATCCCTTTTATAGCTGAGGAATCCAACATTTAATTAGAAAGGAATGATTTGGCTTCAGGTCACTTAAAAGCCCTAACTGAACATGTACACTTAAAATTATACAGAAAAATTGTGTCGTTTTTTGAAATATAAAGATAGAAAGTTATTGCTGTGACCTGGTGGTGGTGGTCAGGTTCACCTCCTATGGTCTAGATCCGCCTCGCACTCCCCCTCCTCCTCCCAGTCAGCCTGGTCACATGTAACTCTAGTAACAGGTTCCTCATCATGCGGGCGAAGCCCGCTGCTATCCCCATCACAGGCACAGAGGAGTGACAACCAACGGGTGGGATGTCAATTACTAGAGAGGCGTGGCTACAGTAGTCAGCTCTAACCTCATGACCTGGTCTGGAGGTTTGGCATACCTCCCAACTTTTTGAGACAAGAAAGAGGGACACTCTAAGACATGCCCCTGCCACACCTCTTGCCACGCCCCCACCACACCCCTCACCATGCTTATCACAAAGAACTCTGGGCCAGATTTATCAAAAGTGTCTGAGACAAAATATTGGTAGGTTTTTAGAAAACCATGCAGAACTGTCTCAGACATCTTAAGAAACCATTAGTTAGTGCAGATTCCTTTTAAAACTGTTGTAAAATAGGAGGAGCTAGGAAGTTCTCTCAGACAGTGCAGGGTGTGAGGGGAATTGCTGTTGCTGAGGTAACCAACACACCTGCTGTATTGATAGCAGCAGGCTCTGAGGAGGAATTCAGCAGGGGGGAGGAGCACATCACAAATCATGTCTAGCCTGCACTCTGCAATCATGTCTAGCCTGCAGTTCTACTTCTGTAGAACTGCTATCAAGCACTTATTAATCTGTACCAGTTTAGGGATGGATTTGCACTTCTCTTAACTGTAGTGCAGCTCTAGAAATCCATGCTAAATTGCCACTATTACCTAGGATTTACGAAGGTTCTTATTATCATGCAGAACTGTTCTCCTTGCTGATTAGAACAGATTAAGAAGAAAAAACTGTCCGCAATGTGTTGATAAATCTCCCCCTCAGAATCAAAACATGCAGTCTTATCATTCAGACCACACTGGTCTCTTCTACCATTGACATTCTAGCATGACATTGTGAGGGGCGAGCTGCAGCTTGGGATCTCATCCTCTGTGGAGGCTTCAGGGAGCAGGTTATCTACCTGCATTCTAACCTGGGGGGGGGGGCATCTTTCTACCTACACTGGGTGGGGAATCTGACAACCCACACTGTGATCGGGGGGGGGGGGGGAGTGGCAGAACATCTGACTACCTACGTTGAGCATCTGACTGTCTATACCCTAACCTGAGTGGGAGGGCATCTGACTACCTATACTGGGCTGAGAGGGGACATTTGACTACCTACACTGCGCAGGGGGGAGGGGGAACTGACTACCTATACAGGGCTAGGGTGGGGGGGCAGGAAATCTGACCATCTACACTGAGCTGGGAAGACGACAGATGACTGTCGGCTGGGGCGGGGACATCTGACTACCTATGGTGGACTCTAGGGGACATGTGACTACTTATACTGGGCTGACAATGTCCTATCCTCTCAGTTTTGTATACGCTTTGTATGTGCTTCTGTGGGTGTGTTCACACATACAGTAAATCTGTACATCTCTAATCCAGTCAGGAAAAACGGATAGAAAAATGATGCAAACCTGACAGGACTGGACCAGAGTTGTGCAAGTTTATGTGTTAGCCAAGCCTGAACCAAGCCTTCCTCAGACATCCCTCGTATGCTTACAGCCCCTTCCCTATTCAACTGGAATATATATTGCTGGCTTAATTATGTATTTTATTTAATTTGTGGTGCGTACACACATCCATCTTCGATTGGCCAAAAGTTGTCCAACTTCACCTCTTCCATATTGTATGAGAACTTACCTTGACAATCTGTTCAAAATCTGTTGTCAACGATACTACATGGCAGTGGTAAAATTGGCCAATCAATGACCAATCAAAATTGGATGTGTGTGTATGCACCCTAACCCATTTTAGTTAATTTTCCCTCTACTATTTTTCTTTTCTTTTTTTTTTAGACTACAAGAGCAGTTATAGCTTTTTAAGTTATTGTGGCACAAACTCCACAGGCAATTTTCGTGGCAATGACACCAGTGTCAGGAGCATGGATGAGCCGTTCCGTCAGTGTATCAAGATTTCCTGCAATAGAACGAGTGCTGCCGATACTGCTAGCAAATCTGTCACCAGTCTCCAAAACAGCTTCCTCCTCGCTGTGATTTGTCTGTTACTCTTGGAGGCGGGGCTGTAAAACATTTGAGGAACACCAATGAAATTAGACTCAAAAGATAAGATATCCATTTCTCTCCTCATTGTAAAAAATCAAATTATTAGATTTGAATGTTAAACTGCCCAAAATACAGGTAGTTCAAAAGACACAGAAAGCTGATATTTTTGGGAAAAAAATCCTAAAGGTGAAGTTCATGGTAGGTGGAGCCTGGTGGAACAATCATTAACCTTTTGCTTGTGCAGATACACTATATATTCAGTATTAAACCATTTATTCAATATTTAACCCATTGTTGTAGCTTCCCCACTGCCTTTAGGATCCTGGAGCATGCAGTTATTAAAGTGATACTGAAAGCAGCTTAAAAAAAGGTTACTTGGAGAAACAAAAAGGAAAACCGAGAGCCCAATATAGGCCTCGATTCATAAAGCATTACCTCATGCGGTAATGCTGAAAACAGCAGACTTTACCGACCACTTAGCAAAATGTCAATTCATAAAGGCTGTTACCGCATGAAAAGCAGACATTACCGACCAGGGAGATAAATTACCGACTTGGCTGCAGTTACCGACAACACATGTCAGTAAATTGTCAGCAAATGTCAATTCATAAAGCCTTAAACAAGCGGTAAGCCTGGCGGTAGTTACCGACACCTCTGGTGAGGTCTTAACAAGTTACCAACAGCTCTGATGAATGCAAAGTGCAGAGAGCCGAAGTCTGTTTGAGTCATCAGTGGAGAGAGCCAGAGAGCCCTCTGTGTGAATCATTTGAGCAGGCAGGGAAAGACTGCGTGACTCATCTGTCTGAGTCATCAGTGGAGAGAGCCCTCTGTGTGAATCATTTGAGCAGGCAGGGAAAGACTGTGTGACTCATCTGTCTGAGTCATCAGTGGAAAGAGCCGTCTGTGTGAGTCATTTGAGCAGGCAGGGAAAGACTGTGTGACTCATCTGTCTGAGACATTAGTGGAGAGAGCCAGAGAGAGCCGTCTGTGTGATTCATTTCTGCAGGGCAAAGAGAGAATCGAGACACTGCTCTGCTCTACCGCTCAATGGGCTGCAGTAATTTACTGACCAAGGGCAGCTGGGGAAATCTTTATGAATTAGCACACAGACCGGGAAAATACAGAGTGCGGTATTTTCCCGACAAGATTTTTTTATCGCACTGCTGTTTATGAATCGAGGCCATAGTGTAGTATTTTTGTAATTTAAAAAAATGTTTGGTTTGCTGATCAAAAATATACTCACAAAAAGGGGTAACCAGACAGGCAACAACTACCAAGGCAAGTGGGGAGAATTAGGACCTGACCCCACCCAGGTTTAAGAAGTCGCTCTCTGTAGATAGAAGGAAATGGGAGTACCCTTCCACCAAGGGTGGACTAGACTATATGCAGAAAAATGAACAGAGTCTGCAAAAAAGGATTAAAACGTCTAAAAACCGTTTAAAAGGGGGACGCTATGGTGGACTTACCTCCCTTGAAGATTTCAACAGACATAAGACCATTATTTAAATACAAAAATAACATTTATTAGAAACTCCACAATACAACGCGTTTCACAGGCCACAATAAAGCTTCCTCAGGCAAATAATGGGGAACACAACCAAGAGTCTGTATCGCAGCCAAGCGCCTCTGTCACACCACATTTCTGGACTGAGGCGACTCAGTCCAGAAGTACAGCGCTGCGCATGGGCAGTATGTTCTTTTTGCTCCCTTATACCCGCCGAGTATGGTAACAGACACAGATGCCCAGTGTCGGACTGGGAGGTGGAAAGGCAGAAAGAACATACCGCACATGCCCAGTGCAGTATTTCTGGACTGCGTCCCCTAGGTCGCAGCGCTGGGTCCCCGGTTCGAATCCCAGCCAGGTCAACATCTACAAGGAGTTTGTAGGTTCTCCATGTGTCTGTGTGGTTTTCCTCCAGGCACTTTGGTTTCCTCCCACATCCCAAAAAGCATACAGATAAGTTATTTGGCTTCCCCCCTTCGCTCTAGACTACGATACATACACTACACAATACATACATACAGGTAGGCCATCGGGGGGACAAGCATACCTCCCAAGTTTTTGAGATAAGAAATAGGGACACTTAAGCCACGCCCATGCCACACCCCTGATCATGCCCACGTCACACCCCTAGTCACGCAAATCATAAAGATTTCATAAGAAAAATATTTTGTTTTATAATTCAAACCACACTGGTCCTTTCTATCCTGGTTCATTTTCCTTCAGATTAACAATTTAAAATTAGTAATATATCAATTTAAAGGATGGGAATACAATTTAGAGTCAATTAAACACATTTTTTAGTATAGAAATATATATATTTACATAGAAAGAGGGACAAAGGGACAGAGCTCCCAAAGAGGGACTGTACCTCCGAAAAAGGGACAGTTGGGAGCCATGGGACAAGTGACACTGCAGTTAGGGGCCCAGGGCTTCTGGGGCCCCTGCCCCCCCCCCCTCCCCCAAGTGCTGGAAGGGCCACATGTGCTGGCTGCGGGCCTGTGGCTCACTAACCAGCACATCGCGTTCCAGCACTTAGAGAAGAGTGACATCAGCGCTTGAACGTGGGGAGCAGATGAGTGAGCCCACTACAGCGGACATTCTATACTGGGGCACCACCTATATCTGGCTACAGGCTACCTATACTGGGGCACCACCTATATCTGGTTACAGGCTACCTATTATTATTATTTATTATGTATTTGTTGTATTTATAAAGCACCAACATATTACGCAGCGCTGGACATTAGTTTAGGTTACAGACAATATTTAGGGGTGACAAACAGCAATATGACAATACAGGAATACAAGAAAACCAGATCACACAGCACAGTATTAGTACAAGGTAATGCTTAGTCAGTCACTGGATGGGAGCATGGAGTTAGGCAAGTTAGGTTCACTCAAATGCATAGCATGGGTTCACAGTAATGGAGGTGCATGATCAGGTAGGACACAAAAGGAGGAGGACCCTGCTCAAAGTCTTACAATCTAGAGGGAGAGGTAGGGACACGGAAGGTAGGGGACCAGAGTTCGGCTGTGGGTTTAGAGCACTTGTGAGGGGTAGTAGGCCAGAGTGAAAAGGTGAGTTTTGAGGGCCTTCTTGAAGGTGTTGAAGGAGGGGGCTGCCCTAATGGGTGGAGGTAGGGAATTCCATAGTTTTGGTGCAGCTCTTGAGAAATCTTGGAGGCGTGCATGGGACTGGGTGATGCGGGGGACGGTCAGGCGAAGTTCATTGGAGGAGCAGAGTGAGCGGCTTGGTGTGTATCTCTGAGTAAGATCAGAAATGTAGGTTGGACAGGTTTTGTGGATGGATTTGTAGGTCAGACACAATATCTTGAATCTGATTCTGGACTGGATAGGAAGGCAGTGGAGGGATTCACGGAGGGGAGCCGCCCTGGTGGAGTGATGGGAGGAGTGGATAATTCTGGCTGCCGCACTCATGATGGACTGCAGTGGGGCTATTTGGGTCATAGGGAGACCAGACAGAAGGGCATTGCAGTAGTCGAGGCGGGAAATTATGAGGGCATGGATGAGGAGTTTGGTGGTGGCAGAGGTCAGGAAAGGGTCGAATCTTACAGATGTTACGAAGGTGGAAGTTGCAGGACTTTGTGAGGTTTTGGATGTGGGGAGTGAAGGAGAGTGTGGAGTCCAGGGTGACACCCAGACAGCGGGCTTGAGAGGTAGGGCGAATGGTAGTGTGGTTAACAGTGACCTGCACATCTGGGAGGTCCAGGGATGACCGGGGTGGGAAGATCATAAATTCCTTTTTGTCTAGATTTAGTTTCAGGAACCTAGCGGACATCCAGGAGGAGATGGCAGATAGGCAGGAGGATACCTTGTCCATGGTAGTGGTGGATATGTCAGGGGTGTGGAGGTAGATTTGGGTGTCATCTGCATACAGATGATAGTTAAAACTCATGGAGGAGATAACCTTGCCAATGGAGGATGTGTATAGGGAGAACAGTAGGGGGCCAAGGACCGAGCCTTGGGGGACTCCCACTGAGAGGTGGTTGGGGGTGGACGAGGACTCATTGAAGGAGGTCGTGAAGGAGCGGTTGGAGAGGTAGGATGAAAGCCAGGTCAGGGCGAGATCGTGAATGCCCATGGATTGGATGGACTGGAGGAGTAGGGGATGATCTACTTGATTCAAAAGCTGCTGAAAGGTCAGGGAGGAGGAGAATGGAGTATTTACCTTCAGCTTTAGCTAAGGCAAGGTCATTGACCACAGGGCCGGGCCGAGGCATAGGCTGGAGAGGCTCCAGCCTCAGGGCGCAGTGTAGGAGGGGGCGCAGAATTCATTCAGCTGTCATTCCTAATTGTGTTTGAAGCAGTAAGAAATCAGAAAAGGGGATACATAGCAGTGACTGCAAGCCAGATAACTAGAGATGAAGGTGTTGGGGAGGTTGTGGGCCCTGTGGCCCTCCTAGTCTAATGGCAATCAGTGTGTGATGGCTGGGGTGGGAGGGATGGAGGGGCGCACTTTGGTGTCTCAGCCTTGGGCGCTGGAGGATCTTGTCCCGGCTCTGATTGACCACTTTGGTGAGAGCCGTTTCGGTTGAGTGGGCAGGCCGAAATCCAGATTGCAGTGGGTCTAGTAGTGAGTTGGCATTGAGGTACTGGGTCAGGCGTTTGTGAACCAGACACTCAAGGAGTCCTATACAGGGCCACCACCTTTACCTGGCTATCTAAACTGGGGATGGAACAACCTATACCTAGCTATCTACACTGGGGCACCACCTATACCTGGCTACCTATGCTGGGGCACCACCTATACTTGGCTACCTATACTGAGGGCACCACCTATACTTGGCTACTTATACTGGGGTGCCTATAGCTTGCTACCTATACTGGGGGCACCAGTACTTGGCTAACCTATACTGGGGGCACCTATGCCTGGCTACGGCAGGGGGATGAGCTGAGACAGAAGGGGACAAGAGGTAACACGGGGAGAAAAGAGGCACAGGGAGAAAAGAGATGAGACAAAAAAGAGGCACAAACTGAGGTGAGACAGAGGGGGACAAAAGAGGCACAGGAAGAAAAGAGGGGGACAAAGGAGAACGGATAAAAGATAAGAACGGACATCCAAGTCCCTATCTTATTTGTTAACCGAGGACTAATTGTATTTCGGTAGTATTTGGCTCCACCCACAACATGGCATGGCAACGCCCACTTTTTGCCTCATGCTGTGCATGCCGCTTTCTTCAGTGTCGGAGCCATGCACATTTTTCGCCGCAGCGCACTTCACGCACGGACACGGGGGTGGGGTGGCTAGTGGGTGGGCCCAGAGAGACGGGGGGCTGGCCTGATGATGTGTGAGGGGCCCCAAAATTTCTGATGGCGGCCCTGCATACATAGATAGACATGTGACTATGGTAGGAATTAGATTGTGAGCCCCTCTGTGGGACAGTTAGTGACAAGACTATATACTCTGTACAGAGCTGCATAATATGTTGGCGCTATGTAAAGTTAGTTTTTCATCTCGGATCCACTTTAAGGTGCTACAATTATCATAGCAGAAGCAGCAACAACCACAGCAGAGCTCACAATCTGTATACATGTGCACTCTATGATGTGTGGAAGCAAAATCAGTGGGCAGATAAACCTGGCTTGAGCTTGACGTTAAATACCAGTCGGTACTCACTAAAATAAGCTGCATATTCCATTTCTATTCTGCTTTGGTTTTATGCCATATTGTAATACAAAGTAAAAAAAAAATAATGACCAAAAAAATGTATATGCTTTATTGCACATTTATTATTGCAAATATAAATTTACTTTTGTGTCACATGGTTTATTTGTTAGTGTAATTTACTGATAAATCTTTATCAAATGTACAATTTTAACAGCTGTTACAGTATATAGAAAGGCTAAGTTTAAAAAGACAAATCCATAAAGTTTAATGTTTCACAAATTATAGCAGTCCAAATCTAGACAAAAGCAATGCATAGCTACACTGAAATGTAATGTTCCTTAAAGAGACTCTGTAACAAACTTTTCAGCCTTATTTCTTGTATCCTATAAGTTCCTATACCTGTTCTAATGTGGTCTGTCTTACTGCAGCCTTTCCTAGTTGCACAGTGGCTGTATTATCTCTGTCATCTAATCTAATATTCTTTCCTTTGCCGACTTTGTCAGCTTAGGCAGGAATGTGCTGCTCTGCTGTGATAGGTAGAAGTTACACACCCTCTCCACGCCCCCTCCAGGCTCTGTATGAGTCACAAACTGAGCTTCTCTCAGCCTATCATATGCTGGTTAGTAGTCATGATTTTTGTTTGTAAACACTGCCTAAACTGCACTTTTTAGTTATTTAATGCTATAAAAACAATGCTATTAAAATTAGCATTCTTCTTTTAATTGGCAGCATACGGTATCTATCCTTTTTTTTTTTAACTGACTGTAAGCTGAAATTGTACACACTGGATCTACTCTCTCTGGAGTGTAGATTGCCTAGAAATTCCCATTCTCCTAAATCGTGTCAGGTTCTGCTTCATGCCTGAAGAAGTGACTTCAAGTTTTGAAAGCATGCAGTAAAAATATGTTTATTTAATCATTAACCTACCTGGCGTTCTATTAAGATTGCCAGTGAGGCTGCACAGCACTTTTTTTTATGAATTTTTTTCTTACAATCATGTAGCTAGCCTAGCGCTAGCTACATGATAGCCGCTGTGCAGCGGCAACCCCCCGGCCCTTTCCGTTCGCCGCCGGCGATCAAACCCACCAGGAAATTCCGTTCTGAACGGGATTTCCTTTAGGGCTTCCCCCGTCGCCATGGTGATGATCGCGATGGCGTCATCGTCGCGACGTCACATGGAGTCCCGATCCACCCCTCAGCGCTGCCTGGCACTGATTGGCTAGGCTGCGCGGGGGTCCTGGGGGGGGGCCTGTTACGCGTCGGGTAGCAGCGGATCGGCGGCGAGCAGTGGCGATTGCATACAACACGTAGCTAGCAAAGTGCTAGCTGCGTGTTTTAAAAAAAAATTGTGCAAATCAGCCCACCAGGGCCTGAGCGGTGCACAGCAGCGGTCATGGACGAGCTGAGCTCTTCCATACCGCCAAGGAGGTTAAAGCCTAACTTAGCTTTTGTTAATTTAATTGAATGTCTTCAGCAGACATTCACCTAAACAGCTAATTTTTAGCCCTTGAGCTAATCCATTGACTGACAGCAGCTTTGACATTCCCAGCTGACAGTCTGTACTTTTTTTTACAATGGCTTGCTTGAGTGTATTGCTTGAAGCTGTGGTGGGTCTACTGGACCCAACCCACAGACCATTCGCAGTCTGTAGGTCGGGTCCAGGAGTCGAACCTACAACCCTGTGCATGGGAAGCAGAAGCAGTACCTCTGCACTTTCTTAACCTGACCAACAGTCTGTATTTTAGAGACAGCACAGACCACAGTACTGCAAAAAGTGTTATTTGAGATTTCACTCAGTTCGGGAAATTCGAAGCTGGCTGGGAGCTGAAATAGATTTTTTAATAGCATCAAATCACAGAGTCTTTTGCTCCACTCATGGGCATAACAATTACTCCTGCCATGACAAGGAGGTCCAGGGGCTTTGGAGGGGCCCTCCTCCTTCCTCTCCCCAAGCGCAAGTACAGCCGACTTGCAAAAAAAAGTCCCCGCCACCTCCTCCCGAGAGAGTAGAAGGAGTGTGTATTTTTTTCCTGCCTTTAGGCGCTGCTTCACATCAGAACACTCTGAGTGGCCATTCGCTTGGGGACCAAGTGGGCTCCATACTATTAATTTTGCAGGGGGCCTTATTAAGTCTAGATAAGCCCCTGGCTCCACTAATGTATGTTTATAGCAGTTTTGTTTTGACAGCAGAGTTTCTCTATAGTTTCTATAGTTTTTTTTGTTTTTTGTTTTTTTTTATGCAGAACCCATTTCTACTGCAGCACCACCCCTCTGTGCAGCCCCTCTGTATAAATAAGACCCCCCCTGCCTCATCGATTGGACAAGGAGAGCAAGATCATACACAAAGAAAACCTGGGCAGCTGCCTAGGGCCTAAAGAGAGACTAAGGGCCTGACTGACACTAGCCCCCCACCAAATATTACAACAACAAAAAAGCCAGTTGGACATCAAGAGTGGGCCCAAAGTAGGTACTTGCCTAGGGTCCCATTCCACCATGATCGTTTTCAACAGGCCACTGAGGTCCTTATTCAATATAGCTGTCACAGACTGCCCCTTCAATTACAGCAGATCTGGGAAAACAATAGCGTAGTTCAGTGAATTGCAGATTTGTGTGAGTTGATCCAGTTTGATTGCATTTTCAATGCAAAATTGAAAAATCAAATGCAGTTGCATCCACTTTTTATTGGTCCAGTTTCAATCCACATAGAAATGGCAACTAGTGTTTGGCGAACGTGGTGTGAATCCTAACGTTCACACCAATCCTAACACAAACCCCTTTCCAACAGTGTATGTTTGCCTGTGAAAGCAGTGCACACTCACACGCACACGCACACGTGACTATGCATGGAGAGCACGGTGGTGTAGCTCTCACTGTTCAGTGCTGGGTGCCCAGTTCGAATCTTAGCCAGGGCACTATCTGCACAGAGTTTGTATGTTCTCCCCATGTCTGTGTGGGTTTCCTCCGGGCATTTTGGTTTCCTCCCCATCCCAAAAAAACATACAAATACATTCATTGGGTTTCCCCTACATTTGACTATGATACATACACCACACTACACTATACGATACATACACTACACAATACATACATAGACACATGACTATGGTAGGAGTTAGATTATGAGCCCCTCTGAGGGACAGTAAGTGACAAGACGATATACTCTGTACAGCGCTGCGGAAGATGTTGGCGCTATATAAATACTTAATAATAGTACACACTAAAGCTCGCTTCTGACTGACCATCACAGCCCAGCTGATCTTAGTATAAAGGACAACTGAAGTGAGAGGTATATGGAGGCTGCCATACTTATTTTCTTTTAAACAATACCAGTTGCCTGGCTGTCCTGCTGATCTATTTGGCTGCAGTGGTGTCTGAATAACACCAGGAACAAGCATGCAGCTAATCTTGTCAGATCTGACAATAATGTCTGAAACACCTGATCTGCTGCATGCTTGTTCAGGGGCTATGGCTAAAAGTATTAGAGGCAGATGGTAAGCAGGACTGCCAAGCAATTGGCATTGCTTTACAAGGAAATAAATATGGCAGCCTCCATAATCCTCTCGCTTCAGTTGTCCTTTAAAGAGACTCTGTAACAAAATTTTGAGCCTTCTTTCTTCTGTCCTATAAGTTCCTATGCCTGTTCTAATGTGGCCTGTCTTACTGCAGCCTTTCCTAGTTGCACTGTATCGGTAACAAATCATATCCCCTTTCCTCTGTCGTGTCTGTCGGGCTCAGGCTGGAATGTGTGGAATGTGCACCACTGCTTGTGATAGGCAGAAGCTTTACACACCCTCCAAGCTCTGCATGAGTCACACAGTAAGCTGTTCTCAGCCTATGATACTCTGGTTAGCAGCCATGTCTTGTAAACACTACCTAAAACTGTTAATTACAAGCCAGGGTTGCAGCAGAGAGTGGCAGAAACAGCACAGAGGAGTCCAGGAGAAAATAATGAAGAGAATGGTATGCTTTTTATTGTAAGAATTTTAGAGTACAGATTCTCTTTAAGGGCACGCTGGACATTATGGGTAGCGGGTTTACGGCTGGCAAACACGGCTAAAAGGTAACATTCGCCGGTGGATGTGAACACACATTTCCCAAGTGAACCGCCAAATTTGCACTAACTTGGAAAGAATGGCATCTTACTGGCCATGTCTAGAAAGCAACAATAGTGACTGGCAGAACTGCTGAACTCTCACCTTTCCCAGAATTCCCACGCATACAAATCAGTATATCATAAGTTTATTTTCACTTCATATTAGTGATTGTCTTTTACTGTAAGCTGTAGAACTCAGCACATATGCCGATGAACGCATTTTCCAGTTCTCCGGTTCAGAACGTATGGATCCTGGCAGAAGCATCCTCTCCTGATGACACATCCTCGCGGGTTTATGGTTCTGTAGTTGTCACATGTAATGAGACAGGCGCGGTCTCGCCAGATCTGCAGCTCCACGCTACATATTCTCTCTGATTCAGAAATAACAACAAAAATGTATAATAATAATAATTTGTATTTGTAAAATATTTTTTTTACATCTTTAAAACACTTCCTATATCTATATATTGGTATGTAACCCCACCCAACCAGGGATGCTTAGCCTAGGCTGTTTATCTTTGCAGAATTCTACTCCCAGTGCATTCTGGGAGAACAGGCAGGGGTATAACTAGAGGGGGACAGCTCCTGCAATTGCAGGGGACCCAGAGCTGTTAAGAGTGCCCCAACTACACTACACGATACATACACTACACAATACATACATAGACATATGACTATGGTAGGGATTACCCAACCAGTGATGCTTAGCCTAGGCTGTTTAGCTTTGCAGAATTCTACTCCCAGTGTATTCTGGGAGAACAGGCAGGGGCGTAACTAGAGGGGGACAGCTCCTGCAATTGCAGGGGGCCCAGAGCGCTTTTGGCTACACTTAGGGCCTGATTCACAAAGCGGTGATAACTCAGTTATCACGCCTAAAAGACTTTAGGCGTGATAACCTTTGCACTGCTGAGTTAGCACCGTTTTGTGCTCTTTATCGCGTGCAAAGTCCCGCGCAATCGCGCAATTCCGCGCGCAGCGCCCGTAGGATTTAATGGGCGCATCGCGCGCACTGCACCGTGCGCCGCGTGATTGCGCGTGCAAAACTGCGCGCGGGAATTTCACGCGAGTTTCATTTTATCACGCCTAAACTGAGTTTAGACGTGATAAAGGGCTTTTCACAGGCGTGCAAACACTTTGCACCGCTTTGTGAATCAGGCCCTTAGGGGTTTGTGGGTGTGATGATCATGATGGCCCCACTTGTTTTATCACCCTTGTAAAAAATGGGTCCCAAGGCCATAAAAGGCACCAGGGGGAGGCAAGGGAAGGGGTGTGAGCATGGGGGGGGGGCCCTCTGAAAGTTTTGCTGGGGACCCATGAATAGTTGTAATGCCACTAAGAACAGGAATTATCTTCACTGGCTTTGGAATCCTCATAAACAAACATTCCGCAGAGCTGCAGCTGACAGGACTAAAGATGTTGCCACATGTGTTAAACTTCAGAAGGTAAGTCAGGGCTAGGAAAGATTTTACAATGGGCAAAAACTGACTAAATAATGTATATATGAATACTGTAAAAACATACAAGCAATTGCATTCATTACGTCAGACTTTCTCAACCCAGAGTTCCTTGAGGACATTGCAGGGATTCCCTGGATCCCCGGGGTTCCTTGAGGACATTGCAGGGATTCCCTGGATCCCCGGGCTCCTAGAGGACATTGCAGGGGTTCCCTGGATCCCTGAGCCTCCTAGAGGACATTGCAGGCCAGGGATTCCCTGGATCCCCGGGCTCCTAGAGGACATTGCAGGGGTTCCCTGGATCCCTGGGGTTCCTTGCTGACATTACAGGGGTTTCATGGATCCCCGAAGTTCCCTGAGGACATTGCAGGTGTTCCCTGGATCACCAGAGTTTCTTGAGGACATTTCAAGAGTTCCCTGGATCCCCGGGGCTCCTAGAGGACATTGCAGGGGTTCCCTGGATCCCTGGGGTTCCTTGCTGACATTGCAGGGGTTTCATGGATCCCCAAAGTTCCTTGAGGACATTGCAGGTGTTCCCTGGATCACCAGAGTTCCTTGAGGACATTTCAAGAGTTCCCTGGGGCTCCTAGAGGACATTGCAGGGGTTCCATGGATCCCCGAAGTTCCTTGAGGACACTTCAGGGATTCCCTGGATCCCCAGGGCTCCTAGAGGACATTGCAGGGGTACCCTGGCATTCCCTCCTGTGAAACTGGCCTCAGTTGTAGGAGTAAAAAACTACCTTCTTGGCTTCTGTAAAGAAGGGCTAAATCCGGGATCAATATAATAAGGTTCACGGTAATAAAATACAGTATGATAGTGAGGCAGTATAAAAGCATTATTATAGGAGATCACCAGAGCCGAGGCAGAGGCAAGAGAGGCTCCAGCCTCAGGGCGCAGTGTAGGAGGGGGCGCACAACTCACTCAGCTACCATTCCCCTATTCATGGGCGTCCGCACATATGGCAAAACCGGGCATCTGCCCGAGCCTGGCCGCCCGCTGCCCCCCCCTGGCCGCGTGCCCGTGCAGCCAGCAGGAGGGGAACACGCAGAGAAGAGAGAGAGCGCTATGGGCACAGTGGGGAAGGGCGGACGTCTCCCCCCCCTTCCCTCACCTTAGGGGTCTCTCTCTCCCTCGCTGTCCCCTCCGGAATGAAGTGTGCAGCGGCTGGCAGCGGTGGGCGGAACTTACCTCCTCTCGCTCCTGCGCCGGAAGTTCTGGTGCCGCACTCTGGTCTGGATCAGGCCAGAGTAGCGGCTAATCCATCCGGCGCGTGCGACGAGAGGAGGTAAGTTCCGCCCACCGCTGCCAGCCGCTGCACACTTCATTCCGGACTCCGGAGGGGAGAGCGAGAGAGGGAGGGAGAGCCCCCTAAGGTGAGTGCCCATAGCTCTCCCTCTTCTCTCCGCTGCTCCCCTCCTCCTGCACACATGGCCACTTTTTCTGGGGACATATCCCCCTGGCTACATATACCGGGACATATACCCCTGCCTACATATACTGGGACATATACCCCTGCCTACATATACTGTCTGGGACATATACCCCTGCCTACATATACTGTCTGGGACATATACCCCTGCCTACATATACTGGGACATATACCCCCTGCCTACATATACTGGGACATATACCCGTGCCTACATATACTGGGCACATATACCCCTGGCTACCTGTTCTGGGGACATCTCTACCCCTGGCTACCAGTTCTGGGGACATCTATACCGCTGGCCACCTATTCTGGGGACACCTATAGACCTGGGGCTACCTATTTTTGGGGAACCACTGCTGTCAGATTGAGTGTATTTTGGGGAACTGCTGCCAGGTGAGAGGTGTCTACATATTAAGGGGGCATTCTGCCTATTTATGTGAAAAGCTGTCTATTTATGTGCCTCATGACTGCTGAATTTGTCTTGTTGCGGGCCTCATGGTTACTGACTTTGTCTTGTTGGGGGCCTCATGATTTGTTGGGGGCCTCAAGATTGCTGAATTTGTCTTGTTGGGGGCCTCATGATTGCTGAATTTGTCTTGTTGGGGGCCTCATGATTGCTGAATTTGTCTTGTTGGGGGCCTCATGATTGCTGAGTTGGTCATGTTGGGGGCCTCATGATTGCTGAATTTGTCTTGATGGGGGGGGCCTCATGATTGCTGAATTTGTCTTGTTGGGGGTCACATGATTGCTAACTGCGAGACTATGGAAAAAGCTGAATCATCATCATATGAGACAATAGCATTAAACCTACTTTTTCTGCTTTTTAAAACAGAAAATGAAACTGGGAGGTTCTAAAAAAAATGAATAATTTTTTTCAGGAGTACGATGGATGAAATTGTTTATCTTCACAGTTTATTTTCAACTTAATTTTCCATAATGTTCATGTATGAGTTAAAACGTTTGTATTTAGTTTAAATTGCTGTTGGCACTTTGTGATAGTAAAGTGACTTTGCAGTTTGGACACTCGACCTCCAAAAGGTTCGCCACCATTGTCCTAATCTAATGTCCCACCATTGCTTAGTTCATGTAAACTTGTCTCCACCCACGACCACACCCACATTCTGGTTCATGACCACACCCATTTTTCGGCGCGGCGCGCTACGCGCGCCGCATGACGTAGCTCCATTTTTTGGCGCGCTACGCGCGCCACACAACACCAGCCCAAATTTTTAACTCCCCACTTTTTGCCCCCCCCTGGAAAATTTTCTGCGGACGCCCATGCCCCTATTGTGTCTGAAGCAGAGAGAAACAAAAAAGGGGATACATGGCAGTGACTGCAAGCCAGATAACTAGAGATTAAGGTGTTGGGGGCCCTGGGGCACCTCTTAGTCTAATAGCAATCAGTGTGTGACGGTTGGGGTGGGAGGGATGAGGGAGGGGCCTCTTAGTCTAATAGCAATCAGTGTGTGACGGCTGGGGTGGGAGGGATGAGGGAGGGGCCTCTTAGTCTAATAGCAATCAGTGTGTGACGGCTGGGGTGGGAGGGATGAGGGAGGGGCCTCTTAGTCTAATAGCAATCAGTGTGTGATGGCTGGGGTGGGAGGGATGGAGGAGGGTCCTCTTAGTGTAATAGCAATCAGTGTGTGACGGCTGGGGTGGGAGGGATGGGGGAGGGGCCTCTTAGTCTAATAGCAATCAGTGTGTGACAGCTGGGGTGGGAGGGATAGAGGGGCGCACTTTGGTGTCTCAGCCTTGGGTGCTGGAGGGCCTTGTCCTGGCTCTGGAGAGCACTATAATTGTGGGAACTATAATAATAAACACTATCCCAGGCAGTGGAGTAACTATTGCCCCTGCGCATGTGTGGGCGGGTCCGCATGGCTACTGCGCTGCCACGCTTCAGGAAGAGGAGCTGTGTGTCCCCGATGTGGAGGGGGGCTGTGTTCAGCAATGGGGGACAACATAGTAGCAAGGGAAGCCTCAATAGGATCTCGGAGTTTAAGTATCTGATCACTTTAAGGCTTTGGCTTGTTTCATGAGGTGTGTGGGGGGGGGGGGGGAGGTTTTTAATATTCTGGCAAAACAGCAGAGACCTTTTGTGTGAGGAGGGGGGCTGCAGGAGTTGGAAGGCGGGGCCCATCCAAGGTTTTGCAGGGGTGCCCACTACCCAGTGATTTCTAGTAACGCCCCTGATTACAGGTCACTGTAATATAAAGCACTATAGAGTAGAGAACATAGATTCGGGGCTGTTACAGTTAAAAAAAAGTTTTCCCTGAGATCCAAAAAATTATTTGAAGGGCTCCACCGGGATGAAAAAGTTAAGAAAGAATGCATTGTGATATTGTTGCTACAGATCCTCTTTAAAGGATACATCCAGAAAAAAATTTTTTGCTCACCTGGGGCTTCTTCCAGCCCCTAGAAGTCTATTAGGTCCCACATCGTAGTTCCGCTCTGAGCCAGGCCAGCGCTCTCCCCTCTGGAGATCCAGGATCTTCTGCGCATGCATGGGTGCCCACCTCTCATGATTGTGCTCCCGGTGCGAGGAGCACTCTGCACTTGGGCAGTTCAGAGAGAATTGCGAACTGCGCAAGTGTACAGCATTCCCTGTGTCAGGAGCATGATCACAAGAGGCACACACCACGTCCATGCATGTGGAGAAGATCCCGACCCAGCCGCGGGTCTTAACCTTTGAAGGGGAGAGCAGAGGCCTGGCTCAGAGAGGAACTACGATGTGCGAACTAACAGACTTCTACGTTTTTTTTTTCCCAGATGTATCCTTTTAACTTGTATAGGCAATTTTCTTTCTCAGCATTTGTAAACCTCTCCCTACACTTCTTTATACTTTCTTTGCCTTTGTAGGTACATGTGAAATTTTGGCATTTATGTGTTATGTATATCACTTTAGATATGTGTTGCTTCAGAAGATGACGGCATTACTACTACTAATACTAAGTCATCAATGTGTTTGTTACATGGTGAATGTTGTGTTTTATTGTAAGTACATACATTTTTTTCCCTTTTTTCTTCTGAAAATATTTTATTTTAGTTATGTTGAAGACAATTACTGATGGTCGGAAATTCCGATTTCCAAAAGTGCAGATTACCGATACCGCGGCATACGGACGGTACTCTGATTTCCAATTTCTTCAAAACTTCTGAATAGTTACTCTAATTGGCTAAACACTTCGGACTCAGAAGCATTGGACCAATCAGAGAATTGCATTGATTTAAGCCAATCAGAAGACTCAAAAAATACTCGAGTTGCAGTAAATTGGATTTTCACGGAAATCCGATTACTGAATGGTGATTACAGAGTTCCGATTTTCAGGAAGCCTATTTTCAATCGGAACATTGGAAATTTTAATTCTGGCGGATATTTATGACAATCCCTAAAGACAACAAAAATAATGCTCATGATGATACACCTACCTCTTAGCGGAGGAGGCTTTATAGGCTCTGGTGGGTTTGGTGGTGGGTGTACATCAGGAAGAACTGTCAAAACATGAGCATAACATACATAATGTATACATACTGTCCAAACGTTTTTTTCATGGGTTGCCAAGAAAATATTTTCCAAGTAATTGGGTATTCCCAATTTGGCATCTTCTCTTCTATATGCAGCATCCCTTCATCCATGTCCCATCAGCCCCATGGGCAGTAGATCCCCTAGACCATGGCCTATGTGGCTTTTTCAAAAATATTGCCATCGGTACCTCCTGGCTAACGGTAGCCCCAAAGTGGAGCACATAGTAAAATAAAATGAATCTTGAAGGACACCTCTAATGATAGCAATATTGAGGCTGTCATATTTATTTCCTTTTAGTATTTAGTAGTATTTATATAGCGCCAACATCTTCTGCAGCGCTGTACAGAGTATATTGTCTTGTCACTAACTGTCCCTCAGAGGGGCTCACAATCTAATCCCTACCAGAGTCATATGTCTGTGTATGTATTGTGTAGTGCATGTATCATAGTCTAGGGCCAAATTAGAGGGAAGCCAATTGACTTATCTGTATGTTTTTAGGATGGGAGAAAACCCACACAGAAATGGGAAGAAAATACAACCTCCATGTAGATAGTGCTGTGGCTTGGACATGAACCGGGGACCCAGCCCTGCAAGGCAAGAGGGCTAACCACTACACCACTGTGCTACCTATTTCCTTTTAAACAATGCTAGTTGCCTGGCAGTCCTGGTGATCTTTGTGGCCAGTAGTATCTGAATATTGTGGACTGTCCTAAACCAATATTTGAAGTTGTTAAAAAGAATCTGTACTGTAAAATTCTTACAATAAAAAGCATACGATTCTATTCATTATGTTCTCCTGGGCACCTCTGTGCTGTTTCTGCCACTCCCTGCTGCAATCCTGGCTTGTAATTGCAATTTTTATGCAGTGTTTACAAACAAAAGACATAGCAAGTGATAGGTTGAGAGGAGCTCGGTGTGTGAGTCATACAGAGTGTGTAGGGGGCCTGGAGAGGGTGTGTATAGCTTCTATCCAATCACAATCAGCACAGCACATTCCAGCCTGACTGCCTGAGCCCGACAGACCCGACAGAGGAGAGAAGATTAGATCATATAACAGAGATAACATAGCCACTGTGCAACTAGGAAAGGTTGCAGTAAGACATAGCACATTAGAACAGCTATGTGAACTTATAGGATAGAAGAAATTAGGCTCAAAATTTTGTTACAGAGTCTCTTTAAACTCTAAAAATATACACATTAGTTTGCTTCCAGCTGGATCAGGCTAGGGTTTTAACCTGATCTTCACTGGATCAGGTTATGGTTTTCTAGTATTTAGCTATGAAGGTTTAGTAAGCTTCTACAGTGGGATGCGAAAGTTTGGGCAACCTTGTTAATCATCGTGATTTTCCTGTATAAATCGTTGGTTGTTACTATAAAAAATGTCAGCTAAATATATCATATAGGAGACACACACAGTGATATTTGAGAAGTAAAATAAAGTTTATTGGATTTACAGAAAGGGTGCAATAATTGTTTAAAGAGAAACTCCGACCAAGAATTGAACTTTATCCCAATCAGTAGCTGATACCCACTTTTACATGAAAAATATAATGATTTTCACAAACAGACCATCAGGGGGCGCTGTATGACTGATTTTGTGCTGAAACCCCTCCCACAAGAGGCTCTGGTACCGTACGGTACTCTGGGCAAACTGCCACAATGTAACAATGACACACACAGGAAATGGCTGATTATAGCTGTCTGTTAAAGCCAGAACAGCTACATAATCTGCCCACAGTAACAATGTCACCATGTAATATATGTCAGAATGTGAATCTGGGAGAGGAAAGATTTTACAATGAGCAAACTCTGACTAAATCATGTATACATAATTATTGTAAAAATTAAGCACCTTTTTATATTAAATTATTTTCACTGGAGTTCCTCTTTAAGTAAAATTAGGCAGGTGCATAAATTTGGGCACTGTTGTAATTTTATTTATTCCAAAACCTTTAGAACTAATTATTGGAACTCAAATTGGCTTGGTAAGCTCAGTGACCCCTGATCTACACACACAGGTGAATCCTACTATGAGAAAGAGTATTTAGGGGGTCAATTGTACATTTCTCTCCTATTTTTATTTTCTCTGAAGAGTAGCAACATGGGGGTCTCAAAACAACTCTCAAATGACCTGAAGACAAAGATTGTTCACCATCATGGATTAGGGGAAGGATACAGAAAGCTGTCTCAGAGATTTCAGCTATCGGTTTTCACAGTTAGGAACATATTGAGGAAATGGAAGACCACAGGCTCAGTTCAAGTTAAGGCTCGAATTGGCAGACCAAGAAAAATCTTGGATAAACAGAAGTGATGAATAGTGAGAACAGTCTGAGTTAACCCACACACCAGCACCAAAGACCTACAACATTATCTTGCTGCAGATGGAGTCACTATGCATCGTTCAACCATTTGGCACACTTTACACAAGGAGATGCATGTATGCAAGAGTGATGCAATGGAAGCCTTTTCTCCGCCCACAACACACACAGAGCCGCTTGAGATATTATAAAGCACATTTGGACAAGCCAGCCTCATTTTGGAATAAGGTGCTGTGGACTGATGAAACTAAAATTGAGTTATTTGGGCATAAAAAGGGGCGTTATGCATGGAGGAAAAACAACACAACATTCCAAGAAAAACACCTGCTACCTACAGTAAAATATGGTGGTGGTTCCATCATGTTGTGGAGCTGTGGGGCCAGTGCAGGGACTGGGAATCTTGTCAGAGTTGATGGACACATGGATTCCACTCAGTATCAGCAGATTCTGGAAACCAATGTCCAGGAATCAGGGGCAAAGCTGAAGCTACCCCAGGGCTGGATCTTTTAACAAGACAACGACCCCAAACACTGCTCAAAATCCACTAAGGCATTCATGCAGAGCAACAAGTATAACATTCTGGAATGGCCATCTCAGTCCCCAGACCTGAATATAACTGAAAATCTGTGGTGTGAGTTAAAGAGAGCTGTCCATGCTCGGAAGCCATCAAACCTGAATGAACTAGAAATGTTTTGTAACGAGGAATGGTCCAAAATACCTTCAACCAGAATTCAGACTCTCATTGGAACCTACAGGAAGCATTTAGAGGCTGCAATTTCTGCAAAAGTAGGATCTACTAAATATTGATTTCATTTCTTTTTTGTGGTGCCCAAATTTATGCTCCTGTCTAATTTTGTTTAAACAATTATTGAACACTTTCTGTAAATCCAGTAAACTTAATTTCACTTCTCAAATATAACTGTGTGTGTCTCCTATATGATATATT
This sequence comes from Hyperolius riggenbachi, assembly GCF_040937935.1. Taxonomy (NCBI): domain Eukaryota; kingdom Metazoa; phylum Chordata; class Amphibia; order Anura; family Hyperoliidae; genus Hyperolius; species Hyperolius riggenbachi. Next base: position 372,442,044 of record NC_090651.1, read on the forward strand.
TAACTGACATTTTTAATCGTAACAACCAACGACTTATACAGGAAAATCATGATGATTAACAAGGTTGGCCAAACTTTTGCATGCCACTGTATACTCTGTACAGCACTTTGTTAGATGTTGGTGCAATATAAGTACTAAATAGTAATGATAAAAAATAATAATGACACAGGACAAAGCATATTACTTGATTTTATCAAAGTACTTCTGCTTTTTTCTGTTGAATGTCTTGCTTACCATTTGCCAGCTGTGGTTCTCTCCCTAAGGAAACAGGAAACACAATTATCACAGTACAGCTGAAACCGATTCTGGAAACAGGCATGGGTCTAGTCAACAATATCAAATTAAGACCGTAAGGCCAGGTTCACAGTGGGACGTTGTGATGTCGTGTTACAAAGTCTTATAATGCAGCTTACCGCACTGCAATGATAAGCATATGGAACGTTCACAGTGCGACATTAGTGTTGCATTGTATCATGTATCGTTATAGTAAAGCACTGCTGCAAAATGTTACCTCTAAATGCACACGTTACCGGGTACAGGGAAGCATACTTTTCATTGCCTGTATGCTTTACTGTACCTACTTTATGCAATGGTAACACAGTGTTAATGTGCGCTACCACTTTCCTATTGCATTGTGTTGTAATGCTGTGTGGTGACTTTAACGTCACATCACAATGCAACGTCCTACTGTGAACCTAACCTTAGTAAATTAGCACCAAATATAGTGAAGTTAAGAGAGTAAGTTAGTAGCGCTAAATGACATTCTTCGTACCTGATCTTGGAATCACGTTTCCAAAAACAGCTGTTGGTTGGACAACTGAAAACAAAAAAATAATATTTTTAGCAGATGGTCAAAATTAATTGTATTGTAAGTCTATTAAAAAGGGAAGGGAACCTAACACGTCTCTTATGTGGGTGTTTATACTTACCTGGGGCTTCCTCCAGCCCCATGAGGTGCGTGGGCTGCCTCGCCATCCTCGCAGCCCCAAACCATGACACTCCCACCACCATGCTTCACTGTAGGCACAATACACTTGTTTTTGTACTCCTCCCCTATTTAAGCCACACACATTTGACACCATCTGAACCAAATAAGTTTATCTTGGTCTCATCAGACCACAGGCCATGCTTCCAGTAATTCATGTTCCATTAATCTGCATTTCTTAAGCAAATTGCTTGATGAATATTTTGATGAGATACTCTAAATAAGCTGTAAAGGTAAATAGCAATTATATGCGATTGGAGAGATATTAGAGTGTAAGAGATTGTGGTGCAGAGTCTGCTGTAAATGATTTAAGATAAACTATAGGCTATATCATAGCTCCCAACTTCCCCTAATTTGGAGGGACAGTCCTTCTTTCTGAATCAAATTCCCCTTTCTCCCTCATTTGTCCCTCTTTCAAAACTGATGTACAGATTTATGTGAATACATGTATTTTTATACAGAAAAATTAGTTTATGGACTATAAACTTTATTCCCACCCTTTAAATTGTTATATTTCTTATTATTAAATGTTAATATGAAGGATAATGAACTATGATAGAGAGGACCAGTGTGGTTTAAATTCTAAAACAACATATTTTCCTTATAAAATGTTTATAGTATGTGTGACTAGGGGTGTGTCAGTGGTGTCATTAGAGGTGTGAAAGGGGTGAGGTCAGGGCCAGATTTAGCATAAGGCACTGTAGGCATGTGCCTTCAGGCGCCTGATGATAGAAAGGCAGCTTATTCTGCTCCTCGAGCGCCTCCCTCCCTCCTTCACTATGCAGAGTCCTGATGAGAGCGTAACTGAGAGGTTACTCACCCAGCTCTCTGCATTCCACTGATGAGATCTCCCACCAGTCGGGGTCACCTCTAGCTAGCTAATACCAAGGATAGCTCTGGCTGCCTAATCCTAAGGGGCACCCATAGCTACATGACAGGCAAGGGTAGTAAGGGAGAAGTGACAGCTGGGACAGCCAGCACTCTTGCCGTGCGTTTTGGCGGTGGTTTGTAGGTTCATGGAGGGCGGAGTCTAGGGTGCCACGACATCTGTTCTCATAGGCTACTGTGATGTAAAGCAAAATACGACTGCAATAAAACAAGTCGTTCTGTTCCACCCCTCACTGAAGTACCAGAAAGAGTCCACTGGAAAGAACACAGGGTTTCATATGAACAAAATCACTTTTATTCTTCAATTCTCTAGTCTTCCAAGTTGCGGGCATAGCATGCAGACACGATTTTCAGATTTCCAAATCACAAAAGAGACTGCCTGACACGCGTTTCACGGCCAAAAGCCGCTTCCTCAGGGGCACACAATATACAAACACATCAGCTGCAAGGCGTAGGCAATATATCCCCGCAATCTATGTTGAAGATAAAAACAAGCGCTCAGGTTTTTCGCCCACAGCTGTGCGTTGCGCACTTGGAACCACCGCAACTTGGAAGACTTGAGATTTGAAGAGTAAAAGTGATTTTGTTCATCTAAAACCCCATGTTCCTACTGTGATGTAAAGCCAGGCCTGGCCTCGGTACTAGGTTTCAGGACCTAGATAGTCTTAGGCCCGGTTCACATTGGCATTTTTTTCCGGATCGGAACCGGAACGTATACTGTACAAACGGAACGGATGTGAATGGATCCAATTTTAACCTATGGATCCATTCACATGCGTCCGTTGGTACAGATACGTTCCGTATATTCCGGTCCCCGGATCTAAAAATTGCTGCAGGCCCTAATATTCCGGACCCTTCTGCTTAGCGGAACAAATCCGTACAAAAAATACTGCAGCATCGGGGCAATGGGAAACGGAACGTTTCTTCACACTAGTGAAGAAACTGACTGTTCCACAGGGGATTGGGGCATGGGCGAACCTGAGCGACGGGAGGGTGAGGGGAGGGTGCAGCATCCGGGCGGGTGGGTGAGAGTAGGGTTTATATATACCTAATCTTCCATAGCAGCCTCTACCGCCGGCTGCTACTGAAGATTAGGTATGTATTTGCTGAGTGAAAACGTATTCGATCAATCATTGATCAGATCCGTTTTCACTATGTGAACTGAGCCATCCGGATCCAGTGAAGCGGAGACCGGATCCGCTCACCGGATCCTTTTGGTTCAGAACGCTAATGTGAACCGGGCCTAAATGGACTGCACACTGCAACATGTTCGGCCAGTCAGTCAGTCAGTCAGTGCTAGATTGATTTGCTGCAGATTTAGTGATACACATCCAGGTTAAATTTGGTATATCCACTATCTCTCCTTCTACCACAGTTACACAACTAAATTATTGCAAATACCTTCTGTTTTAAGAAGGCAAACCACATCAAGCATTGCTTTTAAAGAGAAACTCCAACCAAGAATTGAACTTCATCCCAATCAGTAGCTGATATCCCCTTTTACATGATAAATCTATTCCTTTTCACAAACAGACCATCAGGGGGCGCTGTATGACTGATGTTGTGATGAAACCCCTCCCACAAGAAGCTCTGAGTACCATGGTACTCCTGGCAGTTTCCTGTCTGTGAACCTCGTTGCATTGTGGGAAATAGCTGTTTACAGCTGTCTCCAACTGCCAAAAAAGCATGCAGCAGCTACATCACCTGCCAGTAGTAAAAATGTTCACTGGAGTTCCTCTTTAAGTAGGAGGGCTTTTCAGTCTCTTTAGTCCCTTGTTTTTTCCTAGTAGTTTTGGGTCACCCCAGTTGCTTGGGTAATCTCATCTATTCTAAAGTAAAAGTGACTTTCTTGTGTAGGGGGTTGGCACATTTTTTCCCCTTTGCTTACTTAAATGATTATATAGGTGTGTCTAGTGTCTGGGGACAAATTTGCATGAAGTCACAAGTCTATATTGGTTGTTACGGTATTTACTATGTTATTACTGCTGAAAGTAAAAATATAATTCAGTATCTTGGAATCAGGAGAAATAGGTGCCGCCGGCGCCAGCATGTTATGTTCTATTTCTTGTTGGATACTTTTCAGTACATCAGTTTATTGTTTAATTATGTTTGAAGTTGTAATCCACTCCTGGCCTGTATGAGATGTCTGTATACTAGCTAAGGCCACGTTTGTGTTGGTTTGGGCATAATTCTTAACGTGAACCTGAGATAGTCTACAAGTCTGTACTCAGGGGCGGTTGGCCCATGACGCCAAGTGCTGCAATTGCATCAGGCTGCATGCGCCCTGGAGCGGCATTTCCACCCCCCTCCAATAAATCCTTTCCTTTAAATCCCTCGCCACTCTCCTAAATGATTTGCCAATGTTAGGGCCCGTTCACACTTAAAATCGCAGAACGCCAGCGATTACCACCGGAGTTTTGCGGGAGTGATTTTCCTGCGATTAGCGCGGAAAAATCACTGGACACTGCGGAGTTTTTGGAGCGATCGTGATTAGCGTGCTATGCATGCTAATCACGATCGCTAATCGCGGAACGCTCGTCGCCGGCAAACCGCTGGTTGCGGTTATCGCTAACGCTAGCGGTTTGCCGTGAGCGGGAATCGCGCGATTCCCGCTCAGGTGAGAACGGGCCCTAAGTGGATGGATAAAAACCAACTGAAACTATTACTGTTAGGAGAATCGCAATAGCAGGACTTGCAGCGTTTTGGGAGCATTTGCACCTCAATGTAAAGCATTGAAACACAGGCAAATCGCTAATGAACCGCTTTACGTATCGATTTGTGTGTGTGATTTTGAATTACTTTAAACTGTAAAAAAATAATAATTAGAAATTGCCAATAAGAATTGAAATAACAATCGCTGGCACAATCACAATCGCTAAAATCTACACCAAAATCATCAGCAAATGCTCATGAAATCCCTTACAAAACGCTAATTCAAAATGCCAGTGATTGCGTTTGCCATATGTGACTTCTAGTGGGTTGCAGGCCTAAGGGTTGGGACTCACTAGAGCGCTTTTTTGAGCATTTAGAGTCTAAAAATGGATGTGGGTGAACCTCTGAGTCAGTCATTGCTCTATGCACCTTGCCCTGAACAGTCATATACAGGAAAAAGCTTTATGACTGTTTATGTGTAAATAACAGATGATTATGGACGGATGGTCTCCAGATCTACACAATTGTCTGCTGTGGGTTTTCTTCCCATGGTTTTATGGACCAGAACACGTTTGATGCTCTAGCTATGCTCCTATTTAATCAGCAATAACTTTATCACTATTTGTAACTGTATATACTGTAATATACTGTATATTCTGGTGTATAAGACTCATTTTTAACCCTTGAAAATCTTCTGAAAAGTCAGGGATCATCTTATACGCCAGGTGTCATTGATGCTGGGTGATATGCCCTATCCTGTCACCGCCTCTCAGATCTCGCTGCTGAGGACTGTAGTGAAGCGGCGCAGGCGCACATGTGCGAGATCTGAGAGGCAGAGAAGGAGGTAAATAGGATACAAGGGCGGGGCCAGAAGGGTGAAAGAGGCGTGTTTTATGGGCACAGCGTGATCTATTCTTCCAAACCGCTCTGATAAACAGGGAGACAAGGAGAGCTGACCAATCCACTTAGGGAGAGGGAGAGTTCACCAATCCAACAAGTCAATCACCTATATACTGTTATATACTGGGTACCACATACAGTACAGCGTATAAGACGACCCCCAATTTTTTCAGTTAAAATATAGAGTTTGGGATATACTCGCCGTATAAGACTACCCCTCTTCCAACGCACACCAAATATAAATTAAAAAAACATTATATACTGGTGCTGTGTATGAACAAAACATCATATACTGGTGCTGTGTATGGTGCTGCAGTCATCTGATTACACAGCACCAGTATATGATGTTTTTTTTTATTTTTATTTGGTGTGTTTTGGAAGAGGGGTAGTCTTATACGGCGAGTATATCCCAAACTCTATATTTTAACTGGAAAAGTTAGGGGGTCGGCTTTTACGCCCAATCGTCTTGTACGCCGGAATATACGGTGTATATAGAGAGATAATTAGAAACATATCTTAACTAAATGTGGCCATACATCAGGCGACTTGGCGGCCAATTCACCATCCAATTTGATTATTAAAAATCAAATTGGATGAAAATTGGGGCCGCCATGAGCCAGCGAGGTGGCAGATGTAGCGTCACAAGACCGATTTAGAATTGATCGGCTATTGGCCTGCGGTATATGGGCAGCCTAATGCCTGGTACACACGATGAGATTTTCTAGAAGGTTTAATGCCAGATCAATTATTATTAACATGTCCAATCTGATTTACGATTGATTTTGCAATTGATTTTCTGTTCACTTTAAGGGAAAATAGATAGGAAAATCGATCGGAAACCAACACAATGGTTTACCTGCCATATCATTTTATTTAAATTTCGAGGTATGTGTCTTCACTAGGAATAAATTAATAAAAAATGTTCCTCTGGCAAAATCATCTACACAGAAAGGCCCGGTGCACACCAAAACCCGCTAGCAGATCTGCAAAATGCTAGCAGATTTTTAAACGCTTTTTTTTATTTTTATGAGGCGTTTTGCTAGCGTTTTGCGGATTGCTGCTGCGGATTTCAGTGTAGCATATTTCAGATATTGTTACAGTAAAGCTGTTACTGAACAGCTATCTCTGCTACTGTTCTCCCTCTACACGAACAATTGCAGATCGGAGACAGACTCTGTCAAGGTCATCAAGTTCGCCAATGACACGACCATTGTTGGCCTTGTCACTAAGGATAACGTCCAGGAGTACCGTCAGCAGGTGGAGAGGATTTGCAACTGGTGCAAGGAGAACAGGCTGGTGCTTAATGCAGCAAAGACGGTCGAGCTAATAGTCGACTTCAGGAGGTCTGCTCCCACCCCACCTCCAATCTATATTGATGGCACCGAAGTGGCCAGAATGCCCTGCGCCCGCCTTCTGGGCACTACTATCTCCAGCGATCTCAGCTGGAAGCCCAATATCCGTGCCATCCAACGGAAAGCACAGCAGAGACTTTACTTCCTCCGGCAGCTAAGGAAGGTCGGCATGACCCGGGAAATTCTGACCAGTTTCTACTCCGCCACCATTGAGTCAATCCTCTGCTCCTCCATCTCGGTCTGGTATGCTGGTGCCACCGCCAGCGACAAATTAAAACTACAGAGGGTCATTAGGGCGGCAGAGAGGGTCATCGGGTGCCCCCTCCCCTCACTTGCACTACTGCACAACAAGAGACTAAAATCCAGGGCATTGAGGATTGCCAATGATCCCTCGCACCCAGGCCACCGATACTTCAGTCTGCTCCCTCTGGGCCGGAGACTATGAGCCATCCCCACAAAGACTGCGAGACACAGAAACTCCTTCTTCCCGTCGGCTGTCAGCCACTTGAATTCCCTCCATATACTTCCATCAGTGCAAGCCCAAACTAGCTGGGGGGCAGGCTGCGCCACGCCTGACCAGTCAACAGAAGCAACCACCTTGCAAGGCTAACAAGTCTAACTGCTGGTCATCGCTAGGCCACTAAATGAACTGTGATGTATGTATGATGTTAAATGCACAATGTAATGCAATCTATCTGTGTCGCTATGCATTCTTCTCTGTCTTCTTTCCTGAGCTATATGTATGTGCCAAAAATAATTCCGGCCATGATCGCTCATGCTTGGCGAAATAAACGTATTCTGATTCTGATTCTTCTGTAACAAAACCGCCTGGCAAACCGCTCTGATCTGCCGTTTTTCCTATCCTTAACATTGAGGCAGAAACGCCTCCGCAATCCAAAAAATGCTTCACCCCGGGAGGATTCGTTTCTGCAAAATGCCTCCCGCTGTGGTGTGCACACCCCCATTGAAATGCATTACCCTAGCGTATCCACAAAAAACGCTCAAAAAGCTGCTCGGTGTGCCCCAGCCCAAAATGAAGATTTTGCTAATCTTAGGAAAGGACCACTATCGCGAAAATCATAAAATTTCAAATACACGTAAACACATACAAATAAGAAGCACGTTTCTTCCTGAGTAAAATGAGCCATAAATTACTTTTCTCCTATGTTGCTGTCACTTACCGTAGGTAGTAGAAATCTGACAGAACTGACAGATTTTGGACTAGTCCATATCCTCACAGGGGATTCTCAGCATGGCCTTTATCTATATATATAAAATCGGATGTATGTGTGTGTGTGTGTATGTGTGTATGTGCCACGATCACGCGAAAACGGCTTGACCGATTTGAACGAAACTTGGTACACAGATCCCTTACTACCTGGGATGATATGTTCTGGGGGTCTCGCGGCCCCCCTGCACACCTGGGCGGAGCTACAAACAACAAATCAGATTCCACCCATCCAAGTCAATGGAAAAAATGTAAAAGGCTGCCATTCTCACAGTAATCAAGCCACAGTCCCCACACTTTGCACAGGTGGTCACTTGGTGACCGAGGTTACAAATCCAGGAAAAGTGGGCGGAGCATAAAACAGCCAATCAAATTTCAGCCGTTCATTTTAAATGGGAAAATGTAAACTGCAGCCATTCTTAGACTGTTAATCGTAGGGTTCTCAAACTTGCCACAGTTGGTCACTGGGTGAATGAGATTAAGATTCAAGAAAGTGGGTGGAGCCTACAACAGCCAATCAAAATTCACCTATTGATTTTCAAGGGGAATATTTAAACTGCTGCTATTCAATGGCAGAGGCTTCAAACTTGCTACAGTCGGTCATTGGGTGACTGGGGTCAAAGTTCACTAAAGGGGCGGGGCCACATACAGCCAATCAGATTTCCTTGGTGGATAAACTGCTTCCATTCACACATTTTTGATGCCTGGAACCTGAAAGCTCACAAACTTGGTCATTGAGTGACTGTGTGTCAAGGTTATGAAAAGTGGGCGGAGCCAAAACAACTTTTACTGGGAAAATATAAACGGCAGCCATTCTTACACCGTTAATGGCAGGGTTCTCAAACTTTGCACAGTTGGTCATTGGGTCACAGATTAAGATTTTGGAAGGTGGGTGGAGCCTAAAACAGCCAATAAAAATTACCCTTTTGATTTTCAAAGGGAATATTTCATCTGCTACCATTCTCTTATACTGTGAAAAGCAGATGCCTCAAACCCGGTACAGTTGGTCACAGGGTGACTAGGGTCCAAATTCAGGAAGAGGGCGGAGCAACAAACAGCCAAATTTGTTTATTTTTCAATGGGAATATACAAAGTATTGATACCAAGGATCCCAAAGCTGATAAACTTGATAATTGAGTGACTGTATGTCAAGGTTAGAAAAAGTGGCCGGTGCCAACAACTTCATTTTTTACATTGCAGGGCTCCCAAACTTTACACAATTGGACACTGGGTGACTGGGATGAATATTCAGAAATGTGGGTGGAGCCTACAACAGCCAATCAAAATGTACCTATTAATTTTCAAGGGGAATATTCACATTGCTACCACTCTTACACTGTTAGTGGCAGAGGCCTCAAACCTGATACAGTCAGTCATTGGATGACTGGGGTCCAAATTCACTAAAGGTGTGGAGCCACAAACAGCCAATCAGATTTGCTAGATTGATTTCAGCCATTCTGTTATTGCCAGGGTTCTCAAACATGACACAGTTGGCCACTGGGTGACTGTGACTAATATTCAGAAAAGTGGGTGGAGCCTACAGCAGCCAATCAAAATTCACCTTTTGATTTTCAAGGGGAATATTTACTTTGCTGCCATTCATGCACTCTTAATGGCAGAGGCCTAACATCTGCTACAGTCAGTCACTGGGAGACTGAAATTTAAATTCTGAAGGGAGCGGGCCAAAAACAGTTAATCAGATTTGTTTAATTTCAATGGTAAAATGCAACTTATTGATGCCAAAGACCCCAAAGCTCATAAACTTGGTCATTAAGTGACTGTATGTCAAAATTAGAAATAGTGGGCAGAGCCAAAAACAACTAACTTTTTACATGGGGAAATGTAAACTGCAGCTTTTCTTACACTGTTAATGGCAGGGTTCTCAAACGTCACACAGTTGGTCACTGGGTGACTAGGATTAATATTCGGAAAAGTAGGTGGAGCCTACAAGAGCCAATCAAAATTCACCTATTGATTTTCAAGGGGAATATTGAAACTGCAGCCATTCTCACACTGTTAATAGCAGAGGCCTCAAACCTGCTACAGTCGGTCGTTAAGTGTTTGGGGTTCAAATTCAGTAAAGGGGCGGAGCCAGAAACAGCCAGATTTCTTTGCTGGATAAACTGCTTCCATTAGCACAATTTTGATGCCAGGAACCCAAAAGCTCACAAACTTGGTCATTGAGTAGTGCCTGTGTGTCAAGGTTACAAAAAGTGGGTGGAGTTAAAAACAGATTTTTCTGGGAAATTGTAAACTGCAGCCCTTCTTCACTGTTAATGGCAGGGTTCTCAAACTTAGCATAGCTGGTTACTGGGTGACTGGGATTAATAATCAGAAAAGTGGGTGGTGCCTAAAAATGCCAATTAAAAATCACATGTCGCTTTTCAAGGAGAATATTAAAATTGCTGCCATTCTTGCACTGTTAATGGCACAAGCCTAAAACCTGGTACAGTTGGTCATTGGGTCACTGAGGTTCAAATTCAGAAAAGGGGACAGAGCCACAAACAGTGAATCAGATTTGTTTCATTTCATGGGAAAATACAAATTATTGATGCCAAGGATCCCAAAACTCACAAACTTGGGCATTGAGTAGTGACTTTGGCCTCAATTCACTAAGCTTTATCAAACACTTTATCGAACGTTTGATAATTATCCTCATGAGTAAAATATAATTTTGAATTCACTAAGGTGTTATAGATTTATCAAATGTTTTATCCATAAAATGTTCAATAAATCTATAACACTTTAGTGAATTCAAAATTAGATTTTACTCATGAGGTAAATTATCAAACGTTCGATAAAGTGTTTGATAAAGCTTAGTGAATTGAGGCCTTTGTGTCCAGGTTACAAAAAGTGGGCGGAGCCAAAAACAAATGTCACTGGGAAAGTGTAAACTGCAGCCCTTCTTACACTGTTTATTTTAGGGTTCCCAATCTTTGCCCAGATGGTCACTGAGTGACTGAGATATTCAGGGAAGTGGGTGGAGCCTATAATAGCCAATCAAAATTCACCTGTTGATTTTAAAGTGGAATATTTTAATTGCTGCCATTTTTACACTGTTAATAGCAGATGCCTCAAACCTGCTACAGTTGGTCATTGGGTGACTGGGGTTCAAATGCTGGAGAGGGGTGGAGCCACAAACAGCCTATCTGATTTGTTTAATTTCTATGGGAATATACAAATTATTGATGCCAAGGACTCCAAAGCTCACAAACTGGGTCTATTGAGTGTTTGTGTGTTAGGGTTAGAAAGTGGGCGGAGCCAACACCAGTCAAATACATACCCGGGCAATGCTGGGTCATCAGTGGGTGGAGACAAATACACATTTCACTGGGAAAATGTACACTGCAGCCATTCTGTTAATGGCAGGGTTTTTAAACTTTGCACAGTTGGTCACTGGGTGACTGAGATTAATATTCAGAAAAGTGGGTGGAGCCTACAAAAGTGAATCAAACTTCACCTGTTGCTTTTCAAGGGGAATATTTAATTGCTACAATTATTGAACTGTTAATGGCACAGGCCTCAAACCTGGTACAGTTGGTTATTGGGTGACTGGGGTTCAAATTCAGAAAAAGGGGTGGAGCCACACACACCCAATCAGATTTGTTTCAGTTCAATGCAGATTATTGATACCAAAGACCGCAAAGCTCACAAACTTGGTCAGTGAGTAATTGTGTGATAGGGTTAGAAAAAGTAGGCGGAGCCAACACCAGCCAAATACATACCCGGGCAACGCCGGGCAATCAGCTAGTTCTTTATAAAGACAGTCCCTGAAAAAGATTTTTAAAAAGATGCTGGCCAAGCCTCCCTGCTCACTGTACACTTTTTTGGCAGTTGAACGGAGCAACTGCCTTTCGCTAAGTGCTTTTAAACCTACACAAAACCCTGAGAATCCGCCATGAGGAGCTGGGCTAGTCCAAAATCTGTCGGTACAGTCAGCTTTCTACTGCCTACTGTAAGTGACAGGCAACATAGGAAAAAAGTAATTTATGGCTCATTTTACTCTGGGAGAAATGTACTTCTAATTTGTATGTGTTTAAATGCATTTTAAATTTTACGATTTTTGGGGTAGTGGGCCTTTAAAATATATTACATTCCTGCAATGCTTTACTTTTCATTTAAAGGGACTCCGAGCTCACCCAAAAAAAGAAAGTTGTACTCACCAGGGGCTTTCTCCAGCCCAGTGCTGGTCGGGAGGTCCCACGCCGGCGTCCTGGCTCCTCTCCTTCTCCCCGCTCCGGAATGTCGGGCTGCTCCTTCCGCGTATGACGCGGCTGACGTCACACGCCGGCCGCCTCGCATCATCACGGCGGCCGACGTGAAAGTACTGCGCATGCGCGCTTTAATCGCGCATGCGCAGTACTTTCACGCCGGCCGCCGTGATGACGCGAGGCGGCCGGCGTGTGACGTAATCCGCGTCATATGCGGAAGGAGCAGCCCGACACTCGGGAGAGTGTCGCCCGGGCTGCGGCCGGTCAGCCATTCCGGAGCGGGGAGAAGGTGGGGAGCCAGGACGCCGGCGTGGGACCTCCCGACCAGCACTGGGCTGGAGAAAGCCCCTGGTGAGTACAACTTTCTTTTTTTGGGTGAGCTCGGAGTCCCTTTAAAAAAAAAAAAAATTCAATCATTTTTTGAAAATGCATTTTCTCCTGCCCCCGTCCATTTTCTTGGCAAAATATTGGAAATGTGATCCTTTTGTTGAAAAAAATGTCTGTATTCACTGCTAATCTCCAAGCGATATTGTAAAGGCTCCTACACACGCTCAACAAAAGTCTTGTAACCACTTGAGGACCGCGGTGTTAAACCCCCCTAAAGACCAGGCCATTTTTCTTCAATTGGGCCACTGCAGCTTTAAGGGCTCACTGCAGGACCACACAACTCAGCACACAAGTGATTATCCCCCCCTTTTCTCCCCACCAACAGAGCTCTCTGTTGGCGGGTTCTGGTCGCTCCCCAAATGTTTTTGGTTTTTTTTGTAAATATTTTTTTTTTTTTTTTAATAAAAATGTGTATTTCTTTAATTATTTTTCCCTCCCTCCCACAGTCATCCTATCACCGTTGATCGCTTCTGTGTCCCTCGGGGGGACTGAAGGCGGCGCGGAGCTTCCAAGCGGAGATGCACACGCATCAGCCCACGCACTCTCCTGCTAGCCCCATAGAAGGTGTTCACGCCAATCGGCGTGGAGAGGTCCTGGGGCTGCTGCCGCGACCGATCCGCGTGGAGCAGTCGGCAAAAGGTTAAATGCACAATTATCAAACAACTTTTGTTGTTGAAACAAACCAAAAAAGTTGTTTTCTATTGTTCAAACAACTGATAAGACGCAGCTCAAGTCAATTCAACTGTTGCATTGACTTGAGCTTAGTCCTATCGGTTGTTTGAACAATAATAAAAAAACTTTTTTTGGTTTGTTTCAACAACAAAAGTTGTTTGATAATTGTGCATTTAAAAGACTTTTGCTGAGCATGTGTATGAGGCTTAAAGTGGATCCGAGATGAACTTTTACTCATTGCATAATTGTGTTCCTTTCCTATTGTTTATAGGGCATTCCTCAAGCCAAATACTTGTTTTGTTTTGTTTTAATACTCTAATTCCCTATAAACTAAACAAGCCACGCCCACAGGTTTTCAGAGAGTCTTGGCAGTAGCAAGGGCTCATGGAAGCTCAGTCTGGGCAGGAGGAGGGGGAGGTGTTAGGGCCCGTTCAGACTACAAAATGCGGACCGCAACGCATGCGGACCGCAACGCGTACGAACGCACGCATGTCCGCGTTCGTATGCGTTGCGTGGCTGATCCCATCACTGAAAAGTGAATGGGACAGCCGCGCGTTTTTGTAAAATCTGCGTGCAGCATGCGTTCCCGGACCGCACAGGTCCGGAACGCATGCTGTGTGAACATCAGACATTGCACTCTATGCAATGTCTGATGTCGTGCGTTTTGGCCACCTGCACGCGTTTCCAAAACGCGGCTGGAAACGCGTGCAGTGTGAACGGGCCCTTACTAGCCTTTGATTTCAGAGGCAGAGGGGAGGAGGGAGGAGAGGGGATTAGGCCGATGGCTCAAGATACAGATAAGCCTGCCTCTGTGTAATGTTTACAAACAACATGGATGCTGTCATTGTATCACAGGAATAAATAATCATATTCTATTAAAACTGTTTGCAGCTAGATTTGCTGTGTAAACTATCTAAACTTTAGGTAACATATATGGACAAGTTACTTGTTATAGTTAGTTTTTCATCTCCAGTTATACAGGGACACTTGTTTCTTTTTCATGTTTGGCTGTTTGATTAGTTGTTAGCTAAGTAAATCCATAGCTGTGTGCTTTAGCAATTGTGGAAGTGTGATAAGGGCTCTGCAAATATAACGTGTGAACACTTACCCAGACTGAAGAGCCAAAGAGCAAATATTTCCTTTAGCATTTCCTCTGTCTGGAAAATAGCCTTCTCTGTGAGAAATGGGACTGCAAGAAAAAAGACTGCAACATTTTAGTTGAGTATGATAATTATTTACTTTTCTTAGAAAATACTTATTTTTATTATCTTTAAATAGAATCTGTACTGTAAAACTTTACAATAAAAAACATACTATTCTCTTCATTATGTTCTCCTGGGTCCCTCTGTGCTGTTTCTGCCTCTCCCTGCTGCAGCCCTGGCTTGTAATTGCCATTTTTAGGCAGTGTTTACAAACAAAAGACATGGCTTCTAACTAGAGTGTGATAGGCTTGAGAGTAGCTCAGTCTCTGACTCATACAGAGCTTGGAGAGGGTGTGTATAGCTTCTGCCAATGACAAGCAGTGCTGCACATTCCACACATCCCAGCCTCAGCCGACACAGCCGACAGAAGAGAGAAGATTAGATCATATAACAGAGATAATACAGCCACTGAGAAACTAGAAAAGGCTGCAGTAAGACAGACCACATTAGAACAGGCATAGGAACTTATAGGATAGAAGAAATAAGGCAGAACATTTTGTTACAGAGTCTCTTTAAAGAGAATAGGCATAGGAACTTATAGGATAGAAGAAATAAGGCAGAACATTTTGTTACAGAGTCTCTTTAAAGAGAATCTGTAATGAATCTGGGGGATACTTACCTCTGGAGGGAGAAGGCTCTGGATCCTAACGAGGCTTCCCCCGTTGAAGTGGCGGGACCCCCCGAAGTGCGGTGATGTAAATATTTACCTACCGCGGTCCTGCGCAGGCGCACTAGCGGCTCTTCCTTCGGGTAAGGCAGAAATAGCCAAGTCCGATCAATCCGTTATACTGCGCTGGCGCAAGCGACTCGCCCTTCTGCAGTAGAGCGGATACGATCGGGTTTGGCTATTTCCGCCTTACCGGAAGGAAGAGCCGCTAGTGCGCCTGCGCAGGATCACCATGGATAAATATATCACAGCCTTGTCGCGGCAGTTGCGGTGGGGGGGGGGGGGGGGCAACGCTGGATTCCCCGAAGATTAATATAGCGCCAACATATTACGCAGCGCTGTACAATACATAAGATTACAGACAATGCTAAAAGGGTACCGACAGCACAATACAATAAGCAATACGATCAGTGGCGTAGCTAAGGAGTTGTGGGCCCCGATGCAAGTTTTACAATGGGCCCCCCAAGCACTCTATACATAACAATTGATACGGTGCACCAAAATCTGCCAATGGCAACTACAGTGTCAGAGGAGCAAGAAGGGGATGGGGAACAGCTTGTTATTGATTACTACTATCCCAAGCATCTATAGAAGTGATTATTATGAGCACAGGACCAATAGAGAGCTAATACTGTAGTTGAGGGAGGGCCCTTCGGGGCCCCAATGTGGTCGCAACCTCTGCAACCCCTATTGCTATGCCCCTGAATAAGATCCACTACACAATACAGGTAGTGATACAATGCCGGATCATACACTGGAGTGCTAGTGCTAATAATACAAGATCACATCATCTGGGTAGAGTGTACACTCAAGTATGATACACAAGGGGAGAGGGCCCTGCCAAAGGCTTACGTTCTAGAGCAGGGGTGTCAAACTCAAATACAAAGTGGGCCAAAACTGTACACTGGGACCTAGTCGCAGGCCAACCTCAATGTCTACTGCCACCTTCCTCCCTTAGAAAGTTCTCTGGTGTCTAGTGGTCCTCCCTCCCCTATACACTTCCCTGGTGTCTAGAGACCCCCACCTATACAGTTCCCTGCTATCCAGTGCAAGTCCCCCCTCCCCATATGGATTCCCTGCTGTTCTAGGACTTCACCTCCTATATAGCTTCCCTGGTAGTCTACAGTGGGCTAAACATAATGCAAAATGGGGAAACCACTTGATGGCCGAATTTAATGGCTACGAGGGCCAAATATGGCCGGAGTTTGACATGTATGTTCTAGAGGGAGGGGTGGTGACATGAAAGGAGGGGGCTGCATCAAGAGGTTCTGGGCAGAGAGAGTTAGGGCACTGTTGAGATGGGGTAGGCCTCCTTGAAGAGGTGAGTGCACTGTAGAATAAATGTATACAGCAGTTATGCCTGGCAGGAAGCTGCTAACACCATCAACAATAAACAGAATTTAGTGCACCATTCCGGGCTGTGCGCCTGGCGGTTGTTGGTTTAGTCATTGTGCTACCAGCAGTATTTGGCCTTCAAACGTAATATCTCTTTAGTGAAAGCTCGTAAAGCTCTTTAGCTTGTAAAGTAATTTATTGGATAAAGAAAACTCAGTAAGACAATAAACAAAAAAGACAATAAACAAATGGCAGCCCCTCTGCATAATGGGCACTTTTTATTATTTCTTAAAAGGTTAAATGCCTCCCATAACCCCCACCTTATAATTGGATGGACCGTGTGACTACAAATATATAAACACTAAGTGGAGCAATATTTCTTTAAATTACTATTATTGATTTCAACAGTAGTACAAAGTTATTCCACAAATACGAAAAAAAAAAAAATAAGCACCCCAGGAGAAAGCTATGCTAATGATGATCAACAACTGCGGCTATAATGTTCAGCCAAGCAACAGTGCTGCTCAAACTTTAGCGCTCTGCATTCCATTACAGAGGATTGAAAAATGAACTATTTGGCTGCTGATTATTTAAAGGACAACTGTAATGAGAGACATGGAGGCTGCCATATTTCTTTCCTTTTCAACAATACCAGTTGCCTGGCAACCCAGCTGATCTATTTGTCTGCAGTAGTGTCTGAATCACACCAGAAACAAGCATGCAGCTAATCTTTTCAGATCTGACAATAATGTCAGGAACACCTGATCTGCTGCATGCTTGTTCAGGGTTTATGGCTAAAATATTAGAGGCAGAGGATCAGCAGGACTGCCAGGCAACTAGCATTGCTTAAAAGGAAATAAATATGCAGTTTTGCAATATTCCTCTTGCTTCAGTTGTCATTTAAAGGGAATCTGAGAGGGTGGTTCAGAAAACAGCACCGTCTCTGACCCAAGTTGGGTCGAAGCGCTCAGAGAAGCTTTTCTGCATACATAACTGAAGTTTTTTTTAACTCTTCGGGGTCGATTCACTAACTGGTGCTAACCTAGTTAGCACGCCTAGAGGGTTTGGGCGTGCTAACTAGGGTGCTAACCAGTTAGCACGACCAAAGATCACGCTATCTGGTTTGCCCTGAAAACATTGCGCGGTGCGACGTTAACGTCGCACCCTCTGCGCGGTAACAGCTTCACGTGAAATGTATCCATCAGTGCCCTGTAAACGTAGCACCCGGTGCGATTAAAATGGCACATAGGATGTGCCATAAATGGCGCATTGGGCGCGTCTTATGCGCCGTTTTCGTCGCACCCAGGGCACTGATGGATACATTTCATGTGAAGCTGTTCCCGCGCGGAGGGTACGACGTTAACGTCGCACCGTGCGACGTTTTCAGGGCACACCAGATCGCGTGATTTGTTACTTTACACGTGCTGTAGGGCTTTTCACAAGCGTGCTAAGACTTAGCACTGCTTTGTGCATCAAGTCCTTCCTGTACTGGAAACAATATCAGACTCTGTTCTTTGCTACTGATGTTCGATTTCTTAGCTGTACTACACATACAATGCATTACCTCATACGTTTATTTTCACTTCAGATTCCCCTTTAAAGGAAAAAATTATCATGGATTAATGGTGTTGATTATCTGGTGATCAGTCTAGTATTCCAAGCTGGATTGTGAGCTCTGCTGCCGAGACAGCGAGATGAACTGAATAATAATAATAATAATAATATTACCAATAATAATAAGAACATACACACATGCATTTTCTTACCTTCAGTCTCTAAAGATCTTTTTGTAAGAATACAGGACGAAGGCCCGTTGTGTGTTATATATCTGTACTGAGACCAACATTATCTCTTATGTAAATATTTTTATAGGGGACTGTTACTTATTAATCACAAACAGCTACTTTTTATTGTAGGGAATATCCCAAATAGGCATATTCTATACAGACATGTGGGAGGGGCCAGTGAAACTCAATACAATGGGCGGAGCCTAGATAAAAGACAGACTGTCAATTTATCTCTGTTTTCAGTTTGAAAAAATGTATGCCTCCTGGCAGCTATTCTATAGATTAACCTGACCTCTGGTTTCCTCCCAACCTGTCCTATGCATGCAGAACACAAGTGAAACCTGCTAGCTGATTAACCTTTCACCAGGAAAGGGTTATATTTAGCATTCTATCAGATCATAAAGCATTGGAAAGCAATAATAGACAGTTTTACAACACGTAGTTGTTTGGTCACACAAATAATATACTGTATCTATTTCTGTGAACACTTCAGACACGTGCCTGTACTGTAAGCAAATTAATTACTGTATATACTCGAGTATAAGCCGGCCCGAGTATAAGCCGACCCCGCAACTTTTACCCTAAAAAACTGGAAAAATGTTAAACCTGAGTGTAAGTCGGGGGGTGGCAAAAGTTACAACCAAAACACCACTCACAGGCATGGCCAGCCACTACGATATATTAGAAAAGCAGCATAAATTCAGTAGATTGCAATAATCAAGAAGCCAGAACATAGGCCTACAATGGAGATGGACATGCAAGGAACTCCTGATGCAAAGTGTAAGCTGACATAAAGATAAAGCAAGGAATGCAGAGCCACATAGTCATGTATGTAAAACTTGATATAAGAATGCAAGGATTCTCACCACTCAGTAGACACTGTCCCTATATGCCTTCCAAGGCTACAACTCCAGATGAGGATAGCTGGGACCTCCCATGGAAATGTCCAGTGTGTGATCTCCCTCAGATGATGCAGCACTGTGCATATAGTGGGTGCACTGTGACGGTTACTCAAGGAGTAGTGACTCTAGTATAAGCCAACCCCCCCCCCCCCCCCTTTGGGCCACTTGCGTCACCACCCATCCACCGGTACATCAACCACTTTCCTTGTCATCCGCACACCGTTACAACTCGTCTAAAAACTAGGAAGCATGGATCTTCCTGTTTTGTTTTTTAAACAAAAAACACATGAATCCTACCTAGCAACAGGGAAGATTCTCATTGGTCCACATGAACCAATGAGAAATTTCCCTGTTGCAGGAGGATTCCCATTGGTTTTGTTGCAAGCTATCAGGAAGTCCGAGGCTTCCTGGTTTCCGGGATCAGCAGGGGCCAGGACGGGTGCACCACATTTTTACAGGACAGGTATGCGACAGGAAGCAGCACGAAAAGGCACGCCCCTTCTTGAACCCAACTGCAAGAAGTTTGCCCATCATTAACCACTTCAGCCTAACTGGACGAACATTTTCATCCAGTTAGGCTGCGCGCACTCCCGCGGGTCGCGCGTGCTCCCGCGCCCCCCCCCCCCCCCCCCCCCCCCCGTGCGCGCCCCCGCTGGCCATTAGCCCACCGATCAGTGAAAGTGATTATAAATCTCTTTCGCTGATCGGACCCCCTCGGAGAAAAGCCGACGGCGTCTCTTCAGACGCTGCGGCTTTTCTGAGCTCTGGTCTCCTTTCTTCTGCCTGGGAGCGAGATCGATCGCTCCCAGGACTTTTTGACTGTGGCCATCTTGTGGCCAAATAGCAAATTACACCAAAAACACACTGTGTTAAATAAATACATTTTAATACATTAAAAAACCCCTGTTTACCTCCCGCACCAAAAAATACCCACATACAAGTTTAAATTACAAACAAAAATTACAATAATAAAAAAATTAAAAAAAACATAAATAGTTACCTAAGGGTCTGAACATTTTAAATATGCATGTCAAAGGAGTATATCAATATGATTTATTAAATTATGGGCTTCTAAATAGTGATGGACGCAAATTGAAAAAATGCACCTTTATTTCCAAATTGAATATCGGCACCATACATTGTGATAGGAACATAATTTAAATGGTGTAATAAGCGGGACAAATTGGTAAATAAAGTACATAGGTTTTAATTATGGTACCATGTATTAATTTCAAACTATAATGGCCAAAAGCTGAGGAATAATGATTTTTTTCCATTTCTTTCTTAATATTCCTGTTAAAATGGATTTACAATAAATTAATTCTCAGCAAAATGTACCACCCACAGAAAGCCTAATTGGTGGCGAAAAAAACAAGATATAGATCCATTCATTGTGCCGAGTAGTGATAAAGTTATTAGCAAATGAATGGGAGGTGAAAGTTGCTCAGATGCAAAAAAAATTCAACCCTGTAGGCTGAAGTGGTTAAAAAAGTGTGTATCCTTTTTTTTTCAGAAAGGACTAAAGAGAGAAGGATATGGCTGCCATATTTATTTCCATTAAAGCAATACCAGTTGCCTGGCTGTCCTGCTGAGCATGCAGCAGATGAGGTGTTTCTGACTGAAGTCTGACTGGATTAGCTGTATGCTTGTTTCAGGCGTGTGATTCAGACACTATTGTCAGCCAAAAAGATCAGCAGAACAGCCAGGCAACTGGTATTGTTTAACAGGAAATAAATATGGCACCCTCCATATTCTTGTCACTTCCTCTTACATTGCATCATACTGTAAATAGTGAATTGATGACTTCATTACACACAGGCCTATGTATAAATCCTATATGTCTTGCTGCCAATGAATGAGAGTATTAAAGCGGGATTGTCACCATAAAAATCAAATTTCAACAACAACTGATCTGAGTGTATTACGTGATAAAGATGATAATCCTGCATTCAAAACTTTCAAAACTTTTTCTGCTGTTATGATTTGGAGTTATCACATACTTAACCACTTTACCCCTGCGCGTACGTATTTCTCCGCCCCTTTTTCCATCCTTTAAAAACCAGGGACGGAGAAACACGTACTTTCCGCGTTCCCGACGCTGCCCGCGCTCCCGCTCGTAAACACGCCGCCCGCCGCTAGTAAACACGCCGCCGCCCGCTCGCCCAGAGATCAATGAACGGGAAAATCCATTCCCGTTCGTTGATCTAAGCCCCGCAATGATCAGCTGCTCTCCTATGGGCAGCGCGATCATTGTGAGAAAAAACTCACGTGTCAAGCCTCCTTATTCTTCCTCCAAGCTTCCGGAAGGAAGCTTGGAGGTCGCATTAAAACAAAAAGTTACTGTGGCCATCTTGTGGCCAAATAGTAAACTACACCCTACACATTTTTCACATACAAATAAATGACTTTTACACATAAAATTAACTCATTACCTCCCACACTCCCCATTTTTTTTTTTTTTTTTGTAATTAAAAAAAAATTAAAAAATTTACAATTAAAAAAAACACATAAATAGTTACCTTAGGGACTGAACTTTTTAAATATTTATGTCAAGAGGGTATAACACTGTTACTTTATAAACTATGGGCTTGTAATTAGGGATGGACGCAAAACTGAAAAAAATGCACCTTTATTTCCAAATAAAATATTGGCGCCAAACATTGTGATAGGGACATAATTTAAATGGTTTTATAACCGGGACAAAAGGGCAAATACGTTTCATGGGTTTTAATTACAGTAGCATGCATTATTTAAAAACTATAATGGCCGAAAACTGAAAAATAATTATTTTTTTCCCCACATTTTTCCTATTTTCCCATTAAAACACATTTAGAAAAAAATAATTCTTGGCATAATGTCCCACCTAAAGAAAGCCTAATTGGTGGCGAAAAAAACAAGATATAGTTCATTTCATTGCGATAAGTAATAATAAAATTATAGACGAATGAATGGAAGGAGCGCTGAAAGGTGAAAATTGCTCTGGTGCTCAGGGGGTAAAACCCCTCAGTTGGGAAGTGGTTAAAGAGGATCTGTAACCTCAAAAAATCCCCTGGGGGGTACTCACCTTGGGTGGGGGAAGCCTCCGGATCCTAATGAGGCTTCCCACGCCGTCCTCTGTCCCACCGGGGTCTCGCTGCAGCCCTCCGTGCAGCCGTGACGTGATATTTACCTTCCTGGCTCCTGCGCAGGCGCTCTGACGGCTGTCGGCTCCGAACTACACGGAAATACCCGATCGCCGTCGGGTCTGCTCTACTGCGCAAGTTTCCGGCGCCTGCGCAGTAGAGCGGACCCGACTGAGATCGGGTATTGCCGTGTAGTTCGGAGAGGAAAGCAGCCACAGCGCCCCCGCTGGAGCCAGCAAAGGTAAATATTGAAATTACAGTCGGGCCTGTCGCCGGCTGTTCAGAGGGCTGCAGCGAGACCCCCGTGGGACAAAGGACGGCGTGGGAAGTCTCATTAGGATCCGGAGGCTTCCCCCACCCGAGGTGAGTACCCCCCAGGGGATGTTTTTCATGTTACAGAGCAGGGGAGGACTGGCCAGGGGGGAAGGGGGGAGATTTCCCCCCAGGCTGCCTCTCATTTAATGATTTAGGGCTGGCACTGTGCCTGGTGAATTCAGGTTTTTGTATAAGGCAATGTAAAACACTAGGCTGAATGAAGGAAATAAACGCCCAATTACAGAGAAATTGCAGGGCGGGCAAGCTAGTAAATATACACAACATGATACAGAGCAGAGGTTTGCCTGTAGGGTCTGTGGGAAAAAGTCTGTCTGGTCTCTCACCATTGGTAACTGCATGTGCACAGCTACATAAGATATTGTCTAGGTTAAAAAGTTTTCAACAGTCCTTAGACTCCAGAAGGGCTTCTTGCAGACAGTCCCTAGACTCCAGAAGGGCTGCTTGCAGGACTTGTGTAAGAGATAGAAACCCTGACTGTTGTAACTCAAAATGTATTATGTGCCCCCCGATGCCAGTGCATTTATACTTTACCTGTCACGCTGTCCCTTGAGTGTCCTTGCTGTATTTCCCAAGTAACTACCGGCATATAGCACGTGGGGCATGTGTGTGATGTCATTTGGGCTGGGGCTGCCGTGAAAATGGGCCTCTAGTTTGTGTTTTCCCCCCAGGCCAAAAGGTCCCAGTCCTCCCCTGTTACAGAGTCTCTTTAAGGAGCACTGGCCCATTAGTAGTCAGTGCCAAACAGTTGCATGCTGGGGGTTACATAGTTACATAGTTATTTTGGTTGAAAAAAGACCCACGTCCATTGAGTTCAACCAGTATAAAGTACAACACCAGCCTGCTCCCTCACATATCCCTGTTGATCCAGAGGAAGGCGAAAAAACCCTTCCAAGGTATGGTCCAATTAGCCCCAAAAGGGAAAAAATCCTTCCCGACTCCAGATGGCAATCAGATAAAATCCCTGGATCAACATCATTAGGCATTACCTAGTAATTGTAGCCATGGATGTCTTTCAATGCAAGGAAAGCATCTAAGCCCCCTTTAAATGCAGGTATAGAGTTTGCCATAACGACTTCCTGTGGCAATGCATTCCACATCTTAATCACTCTTACTGTAAAGAACCCTTTCCTAAATAAATGACTAAAACGTTTTTCCTGCATGCGCAGATCATGTCCTCTAGTCCTTTGAGAAGGCCTAGGGACAAAAAGCTCATCCGCCAAGCTATTGCCCTCTGATGTATTTATACATGTTAATTAGATCCCCTCTAAGGCGTCTTTTCTCTAGACTAAATAAACCCAGTTTATCTAACCTTTCTTGGTAAGCGAGACCTTCCATCGCACGTATCAATTTTGTTGCTCGTCTCTGCACCTGCTCTAAGACTGCAATATATTTTTTGTAATGTGGTGCCCAGAACTGAATTCCATATTCCAGATGTGGCCTTACTAGAGTGTTAAACGGGCAATATTATGCTAGCATCTCGAGTTTTTATTTCCCTTTTAATGCATCCCAAAATTTTGTTCGCTTTAGCTGCAGCGGCTTGGCAATGAGTACGATTATTTAACTTTTTATCTATAATGAATTCCTTCCTCTTTCCTTTATTTCCCTGCCTAGCTGAAACATGATCCTCTGCTCACTTGAGGTGACTCAGCGATTGGAGGAAAAAAGAAAAAAAGTAAAGGGCAGAAATGACATCAGTATTTAGCCTCAAACTGTGGGCAAAAGACATGGCCCCCACCAGGAACAGAATTCTCTTCAATTACTATATGAAATTCACTGAAATCCAAACGTGGACAGTACAATACATGTGTTATGTAAGTAGATCAAGTATTTATGTACTTATATATGTGTTTTTTTCCCCCTGGCATTGTAGGGCTGATCATACTGTCTACTTTAACAGGCCGTGTCAGCTTTCTATAATATCCTGTATAAACATTAATCAGCTGTGAAAGTAATTGTGACGTTATTTGTGAACTTGCTGTTGGACTTTTTATCTCAGCAGTTATTTAGGTTTATTTTAGATAGCAGGAGAGGCTATTTTTAGATCTTGGACGAACTTTTTATCTCCTCCAGCACATTCTAATCATTTTTTTTACTAATCTCAATTGTGTCTATTTATACCATTCAGTGACATTGAGCTGTGTCCTGTTTATGAAGTAATAGCTAACCAGGAAACACAACAAACCAGCTATACAGCAAACACAACAACTGCTTCTAGCTTCTAATACACATGGGACTGGAGGCAATACCGCATAAAATTAATATACTTAACCATAAAATTAATATACTTAACCACTAAATTGAATACACAAGACACTCCGAGCTGGCATTTTAAAGGCCGTGGCCATCTTTATTTGTCAATTTAAACAAATAAATAAGTAAATAAATAAGTAAATTGAGGTCTATAAATAACTTTATTAACCAATAGATATAAATATAAACGTAATTCAAATAGCGATAACATAACTCAGATGCATATCTGACTACTACAGTCCAGATATGTTCAACCATATGAAATCAAGACCCCACCGGCCAGACTCCTAGGCTGGCACCCCACCCACGACCATTTCAATGCAGCTTTGAAGGTCCCAGTTGAAAATGTCTAGACCTATATCACTAACGTGTACACCATCCTCCTTGTAAAGGCCTGGAAGGCCTCCTTCCAAATCAACATGCCTAAAAGTGAAGATTCCAAGCTTTTGCAGACATTTTGACAGCTGGTGGTTAATACGCTTTCGGATTTTCTCACAAGGAAACAACCCTGGAGATGACAACCATTTTAAACGTGGCACTATTTCAGAGAATACAATAGCTGTGTTTTTTGCAAATGCCTGAAAGGTACTAAGATCATCTCGAATATTAAAGAATAATTCAAGGGTTTTCTTTTTCCCAATGTCATTGCCACCCAAATGAACGATCAAGATGTCTGGCAGAGGGAACATGTTTAACAATTGAAAAAGTTCTGATTTTAGCTGTGACCATAACATTCCCCTAATTCCATACCAGTAAATTGCATACTTGCTGCGGTCCATGTTCAAGTTAGAGGAGTATGATCTGTTGCTGGCTCTCTCATATGCCCAAAATACGAAAGAATGTCCTACGATCCAGACTATTATTTTCTTTCCTGCAAAATAAAGCTCTAAGTCAAGCACGAACATACAATATAAATGCTGCTGACTTCCAACGGCCTATTCTTTGGATTACGCTATCGTCTAAACCTAACTTGGCTGCTTCTGTAGCTGCGCCTATGCGAAAAGAATGTGAGGTTAATTTTTCTTTTTGAAATCCTGCGTTAGTCGCACAAAGCTTCAAAACAGCATTAAACTGAAAATTTGTCAAAGGTAGACCTGTCTCATGCTTAAGCAAAGGGCCCAACGAGGTACCCCTTACCAGAAGATAATTGTTCAAATTTTTTTACAGGACATAACTTACTCTCAGGCCAGGAATTTAAGTGTACTGACAAACCTTTTCCCAACTGGTCTGTCTTAGATTTCTGATGCATAAAATCAAACTGGAAGTAGATCTACTCACATCCTCATATTTCAAACCAGAAGAAATCTGAGAGCTCTGGGACACAAGCTCCGAAATTCGCAATGCCGCAAAAAACATTAGAGAAAAAGCACATCTAAAAAGCAAGACCTCAAAACTAGAGGAGCATACCGCTTCCAAACTGTCCCATAACAAGGACAGCACGCTGACCGTAATTGGCCTTCTAGTATCCGGGTGACAAGATTTTCGTTTGAAACCTTTTAGCAACTGCCTAACCGAAAAATAAGAATTGCACGCAGGGAGGTTACGAAGCTTTAGAAAAAACGAAATACCTGACAGACTTTTTGAAATATGAGAGTGTGAGTAACCTTTTTGTATATTAAAAGCCACAAACTTTAATGCGGTTTCTTCGGATATATTCCATTCATTACTGTTTAAGCTGTTCATGAATGCCTTCCATTCTTTCCATGCGACAGAATACGCTTGCCAGGTCGCCATGGATACAGACTGCTGAATCCCTAAACATATCAGTTCCAAATCAGATTCCACAGGAACGATGGGATTTCTTCCCCTCTTGGCTGCGCAGCTGGAGCCAATACCCAAAATCTGTGCATCTGCAACCGGGACAAAGAATCAGCAATGTCGTTCTTTGCACCCGGTATATGCTGAGCTTTAATCCATACATTAAACTTCAATGCATACAACACTAACACTCTCAGTAGATTAACTACCAATGGGGATTTGGAAGTGAGGCAATTTATTGCGTACACAACTCCTTTATTATCAGTGTGAATTATAATACGTTTCCCTTCAAAAGCCTCCCCCCATATGAATAAAGCTGCCACCACAGAGAATAGTTCTAATAACACGATGTTGCCTGTAATCTCTGGCTGACGCCATTCTGCTGGCCATTGAGCATAAAACCATTTATTGGACCAAAATGCACCGCAGCCCACGCTGCCGGCTGCATCTGTGAAAAAATTTAGTTCAGAACTGGATACAAATTCACTCTGCCAAATTGACCTACCATTATAGGAGGAAAGGAACTCCGCCCATACCAATAGATCAGCCTTTAAATCCGAATTCACTCTAATATGAGAAAAGGGGGACTTCAATCCTCTCATTGATGTTGCCAAACGCCTGGAAAAAATTCTGCCCATGGGCATAATTCTTGTAGCAAAGGCTAAGTTTCCTAACAATGATTGCATCTCCTTTAAAAGAACTTTTTTGCGTCGCAAAAAAATTCCGATTAAACGCTCAATTTTTTCTAACTTGGCCGCTGGCAGCCTGAATTCCATCTGAACAGTATCAATAATGATACCCAAAAATTCAAGACAAGTACAAGGTCCCACTGTTTTTTCCTCAGCTAGAGGAACCCCGAAATGTTTGCAAATGACCGAAAAATTAATTAACAGTCTTTTGCAGATTTCAGAGTCACCCGGGCCCATAAATAAAAAATCATCCAAATAATGAATTAACGAAAATTGATCCGTAAGGGCAGAAACCACCCATTCTAAAAAACACGAAAAGCTTTCAAAATAGTTGCACGATAATGCACAGCCCATAGGCAGGCAACGATCAAAATAATAAGCATTCCGAAAATAGAACCCAAGTGAATTAAATGCAGTTGGATGAATTGGAAGTAGACGAAAGGCTGATTTGACGTCTGCTTTTGACAATAACGCTCCCTGACCTAAAGACCTCAAAATTTGTAACGCATCGTCAAAAGATGCATAACAAACTGAGGAAAGGTCACTGGATATCTCGTCGTTTAAAGACTGGCCTGTTGGGTATGACAGATGATGTATCAACCTGTATGAGCCTGGCTCTTTTTTAGGGACAATACCAAGTGGAGAAATCCTAAAATTTTTAAAAGGAGGGAGAGGAAAAGGACCTGCTATTCTACCCTCCTTAAGCTCTATGTCAAGTTTTTCTTGTACCACATCTATCATAGCATCTACAGATTTTAAATTAGCTGACCATGAGCAGCCTAAACCAGAAAATACAGGCAAACGAAAACCCTCACTAAATCCATCAATTAGCAGCTGGGCCCTCTCCCTGTTTGGATAGATTTGTAGCCATGGCAACATGTTTTGCAGCCTCACTGGAGTGGCTGCTTTTGAGAAAAAGCTCCTTTGAGCTAGTTGAACCTGAATTCAATTTTTTAAAGCATTTTACGATTGGATGCGAGCCGGCACAGAAACCACACTCATGGCGGTACTTACAAGTCCCCGGCCATCTGCATTGAGTGTCGTTAAATGCATAACATACGCCTTTTTTGTAACCTGTTGAGGAAGTAGTGTTAGAAGATTGCTGCTTAAAAGTAGATACCCGCTGTGGCATCATTAGCTCAAGCCATAGCCCGACATCCTTTGTATTCCATTTCATTTGAGGGTACACTGAAATTCTTTGGCGGAAAGCCTCATCGTAGTTAAACCACGCTAATCCACCAAATGCTTTGTAGGCTCCATGAATTATATCTAAATATTGAAACATTTGAGGGCATTTTTCTGGGAATTTTTCGCCTATCACATAGAGATGTGGCGAACGGTTCCCGAACCGTTCGCCGGCGAACATCTCTAAATCCATGGGCCTCTTACTACTTCCGGGTCGCAATGACCCGGAGTAGTACGCCTGTGCTGCCCGGCGGAGCGCGTCCTAGATCGCGCTCCCGTTGCCGGGCACTCTCTGCGCATGTGCGTGACGTCATGAGTGACGTCACGCTCATGCGCAGAGAGTGCCCGGCAACAGGAGCGCGATCTAGGACGCGCTCCGCCGGGCAGCGCAGTCGTACTACTCCGGGTCATTGCGACCCGGAAGTAGTAAGAGGCCCAGAGAGGTTCGCCAGGCGAACTGTTCGGCCCAACACTACTATCACACTGGCGTAAATACAAAATGATTGCAGCCAGTTGTTAAATGACCTTGTCACTGGCCTTCTCCTATCAACATCACCTTTGTCTTCCGTCTTTTCTTTCTTTACAAATTCTTTGGAAAGGGGTAATAATGACAAAATGTCGATGTAAACCCCTTTCCAAATTTTCTCTTTAGTGCTTGTTGATAGATGAAAACCCAGGGGGGACAAGTCACAAGGAAGGTGTTCCTTATATGCTGACTCGTCCACACCTAGTCTATTTACAGGAATAGTGTCAATGATAGGAGCGGGCGGGGGAGGGGGGGGGGGGGAGGGGGAGGAGGAGGAGGAGTCATTGCAGCTGAACTTTGTATCAAGCTGTGCTGTGCCCCCTGCCCATTGACCTGACCACCCCACACCACATTAGCCCCACTGCTACCCACATTAACGCCAGCCTGCTGCTGTAACACCTGCAAAAGAGCCTGCAACAAATGTGCTATATTAACATGCTCACCGGCTCCTGCAGGTTGTGGATGTCCTGGACCCGGAGGCTGACCCAGACGAGTCAGGTCTTCAACAGGACCCAGGGCATGAGGCAGCGCTGCACCACTAGCAGCCGCAGCATGAGGGGCACCAAGCTCAAGAAATGCTCCTGCTGCAGCCACTGTGTGCGTGCGCCTGCCCCCACCGCCTGGGTCGCTGCGCTCTTCTTGCCGCATCGCCGCTACTGCTCCTGGTGTTGCTGGGGCGAGGCCACGCCCCCCGACACTGTCGCTCGCTGCTCCGGAAGGAGTTGACCTGGATGCTGGACCTCCACCATCTTCTTGAAGCCCGGACTGGGCTACCACTACTGCCGCCAGTACTCCGCTCCGCCCACCTTCCAGTGCGGCGACCCGACTGGTCGCCGCAACAAGGCTCCCGCCCAGAACCGCCTCCAGGACAGCCCGACTGGCTGAATTGAAGTCTGCTGAAGCCGCCGCAGCCGGATTGGCTGAGCTCGTGGATGCCGCCTCCCCCGCAGCCCGACTGGCTGCGCACATTGAAGCCGCCTCCTCCGCAGCCCGACTGGCTGCACAAGCTGAAGCCACCTCACCGGCAGCCCGAAAGGCCGCGCTTGCTCCTGCCGCTGCCACAACGGCCCGACTGGCCGGAACAGGATGCGCTGCCGCTCCGGAACCCCCGGCTCTGCTTCCCTTCTTTTTTGATGATCGATCTCCGCCGCCGCTGCCGCCGGACTTCCCATGGGGTGCGCCGCTTCTGGCCCGCTGCTGCTCCGAGGAAGATCCGCGCCGGGCGGCACCGCTGGGCTCTCCAGGAGAGTAGGCACGCTTCGCCGCCTTCTTCCTCTGGGATTGCCAGCTGGAAACTCCTACATCTCCGCTTCTGCCGGCAACTTCCACCCGATCGCCTTGCTCTTCTTCCGCCAGCCTAAGGCACCGCTCCAGGACCTCCATTCCTCCGGGCTCCTCCGCTCTCGCCGCCAACTGCCTCAGGACCTCCATCGTGGCAAGGTGAGCCGGTATTACAAGCTCCGTATCACAGCTCAGAGCTCACCTTATGCCACAGAGGTGACAGGCAGCTGATAGCTGAAATGGACCTACTTATATAGTCCTAACTCACACCTGATTGGCCAGAAGAAACTACCTTAGCCCCAGCAACATCTGACCACCATACCTTCACCTGTCAGCCGACCAATCACACTTGACTGACATCACCTTGTCATTTTTTTTTTACACTGCACCAAAACCTAGACAATCAGGAGAGACCTTACCTCACCAAGGGGTTTAATGCTATATTCCTGACAGACAATACTAGGCCCTAACAAATGTTTATGAACAAGCAATTATGCTTGATAGCCCCAGACCCATGTAGGGCCTACTTTATGGTTGGGCCCTGTTTTATTATATTTACTGTGACAACAGCACCATCCCAATATATACTAATTATCCTTCCAAATGCTCATACTTGATTGCTTTGCAGCCTGAATGAAGACGCGCTTATACAAAAGATAACTATTCCTGCTGTGTTAAAGAGGACCTGGACTCTTGCACAGGACAGAAGGAAATACAGAGAGAAATACACCCTGTATATATTTAGAGAGTTTAGCCTGTCTAATGCATACGTATAAAATCACCGCCGGGAGACTGCAGCCGGTATGGCTTATCCTGCTGCTGCACAAGTCCCGGCAGTGGTAATTACTATTCCCCCTCCAGGTCCACGTGGATAGTGGGAAATGATGTAATTCTGCTTCCAGCTATTGCAGGCGGCTGAATTACAGTGTTTTAAATGTAACTTCAGCTCCATCTTCTGATGGCGTCGAAGTTACTGACTGTACGCCACGATAGCTGTAATTCCTATTATGGTCTATGGTGGCGCCGGCTGCGCCCAAATGTTGTTTCTGCTCACTTCAGAACACAAAACACAAACAAAATTATGCCACCTGCAGAATCAATACAAAATACAGAATTGGTAATTACAGTGACAGAATTAATATGAATAAATGTGTAACAAATTCCAGCACACAAAAGGGTGAGAGAGCCCTGCCCTTGAGAGCTTACAATCTAATGGAATTGGGAGAGAGGAGGGGGGATGCCAAAGGTGGGGTAGCAGGGGCGTAACTAGGCCCCACCGGGCCCCCCTGCAGAATTTCAGAGCGCCCCCCCCCCCCGGGGCCGGTTGGGCCGTTTTGGGGGGCTGGAGGGGTCGCAACATGAGGGGAAAGCCGTGGCCACAGTTGAAGGGGAGGGGGGACGTTCCTCCTCCCCCTCCCTCACCTTGGGGCTCTCCCCTCTGCGCTCCCCTCCAGCTTAAATAAGTGTCCGTGGGCAGCGGCGCGCAGCAAACAGATACATACCTTCCGTGCGCTCCAGCCTGCATTCCTCTCACTAGCCTCTGACGCACCTTCCTGTTGTACAGGAAGTCGCGTCAGAGGCTAGCGAGAGGAAGCAGGCTGGAGTGCACGGAAGGTATGTATCTGTTTGCTGCGCGCCGCTGCTCGCCGCTGCTCACCGCTGCTCGCCGCTGCCCACGGACACTTATTTAAGCTGGAGGGGAGCGCAGAGGGGAGAGCCCCAAGGTGAGGGAGGGGGGAGGAGGAATGTCCCCCCTCCCCTTCAACTGTGGCCACGGCTTTCCACTCATGCTGCGACCCCTCCAGCCCCCCAAAACGGCCTCCGCGGGAGCAGGGGCTGCAGGCCCTATTGTTACGCCAGTGTGGGGTAGTATACAATATTCATACCTAAAGGCAGTGTGCTTCAGGTTCTCTAGTAGGAATACATCTTGGCCAGGGGTCTAAGGAGATCTGGCCTAAGGTAGAGCGTATGCTTGATGGAAAAGGTGAGCTTTGAGGTCACGATTACAGATATCAAAGGTTAGAGAGTGACCTTTGTAGGTTAGAGATAAGAGTTTGAACTGGATCCTCTGGTTAACTGGCAGCCAATGAAGAGCTTAACAGAGAGGAGCAGCAGAGGAAGAGCAAGAAGAAAGATGAATGAGACGAGCAGCCAATTTCAGTACAGATTGGATTGGTGCTAGTCTGTTAGTTGGTAGTCCACAAAGTATGTTACAGTAGTCCAGATGAGATATTGTAAGAGCATGTATAAACATTTCAGTTTTGTCCTGAGTGAGAAAAGGTCAGATGTGTTTTTGAGTTGGAGATGACAGAAGCTGGTTAGGGAGTGAATGTGAGGAATAAAAGAGAGAGAGGAGCAGTGGTGCTCAGCAGAGCTCGAATATTCGAGTAGCTCGAATATTCGAGCTCTTTTCCAGCTATTCGAGCTCGGTATTCGAGCTCCGAATAGCTGTAGCTATTCGAATGGGCTATTCGCGTACACTCGAATAGCCCATTCACTATTCGAGCTATTCGAGCAAACGGCGCTATTCGAGCTCGGTACCGAGCTCGAATAGCGTCATAGCCCAGATTGATGTCCTTAGAGCCAATCAGAGGGCTCCCAGGCCCTCTGACGGCAGCCAATCACAGAGGGGGACCCTGGCCAGCCCCTACCCTATAAATAGCGGCCGCCATGTTACGTTTCTCCGTCCTTGCCTGAGACTTGCATAGAGAGAGAGTTGCTCCTTTGTGCTTTGGCTTAGCAAGAGCTTTATTGTGGTCATTTACCTAGCGTTTTTGCTCACATACACCTCCTATACACACCTATATTGTTGTTAGTTAGTTAGACATTGTATTTTAGTTAGTAGCTTTTGTGTTACATAGAGACAGGCCAGCTGCTGCAGGCTTACAGCTTTAGGCCTCAGGGCCTGCCTGTGTGGGCAGCTGTCCTCCTGTCCTCTGTTTATTTCTCTCTATTCTATACCAGTATTTCTGCTGTCCTTTACTACTGATTGTATTAGTATTGTAGTTATATACTGTAACTGTACTAGGACACTCACTGTCACTGTTCATAGGCTACTAGCTGCTCCTGCGTGAGTGCACTCACTGTCTGTGTACACACTACACACACTCTATTTCCAAGTTCTGATAACTGATTGATTATTGTAATTGAATATTGTAATTAGTTAGTTGTACTCACTGTTACTACTTACTGTACTAGGAGTCTAGGACACTCAGTCACTGTTCATAGGCTACTAGCTCCTGCGTGTGTGCACTCACTGTCTGTGTACACACTACACACACTCTATTTCCTTCTGATAACTGATTGATTATTGTAATTAGTTAGTTGTACTTACTGTTACTACTTACTGTACTAGGAGTCTAGGACACTCAGTCACTGTTCATAGGCTACTAGCTCCTGCGTGTGTGCACTCACTGTCTGTGTACACACTACACACACTCTATTTCCTTCTGATAACTGATTGATTATTGTAATTAGTTAGTTGTACTTACTGACTGTTACTACTTACTTACTTACTGTACTAGGGACACTCACTCAGTCACTGTTCATAGGCTAGCTCCTGCGCGTGTTTGCGCGTGCGTGCACTCACTGTCTGTAGTGTACACACACTAAATTTACTTGTGATTACTACTGATTATTGTAACTGCTAGTTGTACTTCCTGACTGTTACTACTTACTTACTGTACTAGGGACACTCACTCAGTCACCTCACCCACCAACCCACTCCATTAAAGTACCCCACTTTTCACCCGCCCTTTTAAAAAACTTTTGTCTATACGCCCAAAACATCGAAGATGTCTGGAAGTGGCAGCCAGCGCGGTTTGGGCAAGGGGAAGGGCAGCAAGGGAATCAGGAGGAGAGGGAGCAGCATTGTGGCAAGCCGCAGGCGCTGGCGCGCCACCATGCACAGTTCCGCAGCAGCAGCGTCAGTGGCTAACATTCCTCCCATAGCCACTGGCCGTGGACGCCTTGGGCGCTGCCCAGCAGGAGCATCTGCAACTCACGCTGCAGAGACACAGCAGCAGCGTGTAGCACCTGCTCCGATTTTCCTCCAGCCGGGTCGGAAACGTCCCATTGAGGAAAAGCATGCAGACACTGTGGTGCAACTCATGACGGAGGATGAGCAGCCCGCCATCAGCTCTGCATCTGAGGCCTCCACCCTCACCACCACCACCACCACCCCTGTTCGCAGCAGCCGCCCAGCAGGGTCTGGGGAGGAGGCCAGTTCACCGTCACTCGCCGACCTGTCATTCAGCAGTCTTTTGACCCCAGGCATCATGAGTAAATTGTCTGCTGTTGTTGGCGATCTTGAGGAGGAGATGCTGATGGGCACTTTGGGGGATGAGGGATTGGACAGCAAGACTGTGGCGACAGTCAAGCAGCCCATCCATGCATCAGGAGAGAAGTTTGGGGGGTCCTCATCCCAGCAGGACATGTTTCAGGAGGGGGAGGATGTTGATGATCCGGTGACAGACAGAGACTGGGTGCCACCACCTCCAGGGGATGTCGTCCTCAGCAGCTCTGAGGAGGAGGAGGAGGATGCTCTTGTGGGCCTTGCAAGGAGGCGCATCATTGCAAGCATTGGCAGCAGCAGTAGGCAGGTCCCACAGCCTGCTGGTGTCTCAGGCTCAGCAGCAGCAGCAGCAGCATCTGCCAGTACCACCACCAGCCGCACCCAAGCCCCCCAAGCCCCACCCCCAACCACCACAGGGAGACAGGCAGCAGCGCTTCCATGCCGTAGGGGGATGTTTCTGTCACCAATCTGGCGCTTTTTCACCATGCCCACAGTGTACAGCAAGTACACCACTTGCAACCACTGTCAGCGGAAGTTGAGCAGAGGTGCAGATCCCTTAAAGTTCTGCACCAGCTCGCTCATCAACCACCTTGCTGCGAAACATTTCCACCAGCATCAGGAGTTCCAGAGGCTGAAGGCATCTGGTGCTGGCAGTGGCACCACACCCATCACTGCACAGCCTTCAGCAGCAGCAGCAACAGCAGCCACCCGCCCTCCTGCTCCTCCAGCAGCACCAGCAGGAGTGCGGAAACGCACTGCTCCTCCCCCCTCTGCAACTCCTGCCGCCGACACTGAGGCCTGTTCTGGCAGCCAGTCCTCAGTGGCCTCCTCCGCTGTGTCTGCTGATTCCCGTGCCAGCAAAAGGCCACGCCAGAGCCTTTTGAGCTAGTCCTTCCAGGGGGTGGTTAGGGCTCTGCCTCCCAGCAGCCGTCGCGTGCGGCAGCTGAACGGCTTGCTGGCACGGGCCATGTGCTCCCAACTCCTGCCGTACACGCTCGTGCAGGAGGGGAGCGACATTCGTGCACTGCTTGCTTGCGCAGCCCCAGACTGGCAGCTCCCCAGCAGACACTTTTTCTCCCGCAAGGCCATTCCTGCACTGCACCGCTTTGTGATGGCCAATGTGGAGCGAGGGCTGGAGCACGCGGTTGGTGAAAGGGTCCACGTCACCATGGACTCCTGGAGCAGCCGCTTCGGGACAGGCCGCTACCTGTCCTTCACTGTCCACTGGGTCAGCTTGGTGGAAGGGGGTGAGGATGGGAGAGCAGCAGCGGGCACAGCAGCAGCAGCAACACAGTGGGTGGTGCCACCCCGCAGGGTCAGGGGAACTGCAGCAGGTTCCTCCGATCCTCTGCCATCCTCCGGCACACCTGGCCAAACCCCCCGCCTCAGCAGCAGCGTGAAGGCCCGCCACTGCCAAGCGCTGCTGCACTTGGTCAGCCTTGGGAAGACCAAGCTGACGGCAACCCATGTGTTGGCCAAACTCCAGGAGCAGGAGAGGATTTGGCTGACCCCCAGAGGCCTCAGAGTCGGAGAGGTGGTGGCCGACAATGGGGCCAATCTGGTTGCCGCAATAGACAGGGGAAACCTGACCCACATCCCCTGTCTTGCCCACGTGCTGAACCTGGTAGTGCAGAAGTTCTTGCGCACCTACCAGGGGATGGGCGAACTGCTGGAAACGGCAAGGAACGTTGTGCGTCACTTCCAGCGCTCGGCTGCAGCCTGTGCGAGCCTGGAAGACGTGCAAAAGGAGCTGGATCTGCCACGCCATCGGCTGATCCTTGACGTTCCGACTCGCTGGAACTCCACCCTGGCGATGTTGGAGCGTCTGGTTGAACAGAAGCACGCTGTCAACCAGTACCTTGCCCTGGCCACTGTTTCCGCCGCTCAGAGAAGGGACAAGAGCAGCAACATCCCGTCCATCGTCCCCGATGATGACTGGAGGCACATGCAGCAGGTGTGCTTAGTGCTGGCTCCCTTTCTGCAGGCCACTAACATGGTGAGCAGGGACCATGCTATGGTCTGCGAGTGGGTGCCCCTGGTTTGTCTGCTGAACAGGGCCCTCGATGCTTTGCTGGAACAGGGAGCGGCAGCCTTGGACCAGCAGGAGCGGCAAGCAGCTGCACAGTCCACCTCTGAGGGGGAGGAGGAGGAGGACTTGGTGGAGGTCCCTGACCTTGCTGCTGATGAGGGGGAGCAGCACAGTGCAGCTGAGTTGGTGCGGGGGTGGAGAGAGGATGAGGCTGACGAGGCAGAGGAGGAGGATGAGGACAGCAGCACTGCCGTCGATGTGCCAGCAGACGTGGCCCGCCTCTTCCCAATGGCAGCGCACATGCTGACGTGCCTGCGCAGAGACCCCAGGGTGATCCAGATGAAGCAGAGGGAGGACATCTGGATCAGCATGATGTTGGACCCACGCCTCAAGGGGAAGTTGAGCCAGTTCCTGCCGCCTGCAGGAGGAGACCCAGCGCAACAAATAAGGAGCTTGCAGCAGGCCCTTGTTGAGCGCTTGGAGGAAGCCTTCCCCCAGCCTTCCACCCCCACTGTCCAGCAGCCAGCACAGAGGCAATAGCAGGTGCCTGCATCCAGCAGCAAGCGCCCCACAGACCTGCTGTCTCTCAGCCACGAGCTCTACAGGATTGTAGAGGCTCCGGCAGCAGTGACTAGAGAGGAGGTGCATGCAGCAGCATCCTCCACCGGTCACAGCCAGCGCCTGACCCGCATGGTGGCTGACTACATGGGGTCCTACAGCGGGCTTGACAGCGATGCCCCTGTTGATCCCATGGAGTATTGGGTCAAGCGCCTGGAGATCTGGAGCGAGCTGGCGCAGTACGCCCTGGAAGTGCTGTCCTGCCCCCCTTCCACCGTGCTGTCCGAGCGCTGCTTCAGTGCAGCTGGTGGTGTGGTCACCGAGAAACGCTCACGTCTGTCTCACAAGTCTGTGGACAGACTGACGTTTCTCAAGATGAACCAGGCGTGGGTGGAAGGCGAGTTCCTGGCCCCTGTTGTCGGCGAGAGGGGGACATGAACTGGCTAAGAACCATCGTTAATGTGCCTTACCACCCTTTACCACCTCCTGGCTCCTGCACACTAAGCCAGCCTGGTTCACTTTGACTATTACGCCGCCTGCAGCCACACATTTTACACCTACAGTGGGCTGCTGTGTACTGCCCTTCTGCTGTCTGTCTGTGTTTCCCACTGCCAGGGTACACAGATTTACCTTCTGCTGCCACTCTGCCACCAGCTATTACGTCAAAAAATAGCTATATCTGTCTGTGTAATTTGTTGTAAAAACAAAACTACAAAACCATAAAAAAAAAAAAAAGGTTTAATTTTTCTGAGGTGCCCGGGTTGAAAACTGTGTTGTCCCAGTTGTGTATTGGACACAATGTGGGCTGCACGACCGCTGTCTGGGACCTCCTGCCTGCTGTGTTTATTTACAGCCCTGGTATCACCGCTAGGTACCAGGGCTATTATGTCACGCTGCCTGCCTCATTGACTGCCTGCTGCCACACACTCATCCTCCTCCTCCTGCTGCTGAATTTACCTCCTGCTGTCTGTGTGTTTCCACTGCCAGGGAGCACATACAATGGCGCTTCCAACATGCGTGCGCCACCAGCTATTTGTTACGCTCAAAAATAGCTGCATTTCTTTAAAAAAAAAATTTGAAAAGAGAAATAAGTGAAGAAGAAGACGATATAGAAGAAGATGAAGAAGATGAAGAAGAAGAAGATGAAGATGAAGAAGAAGAAGAAGAAGAAGATGAAGAAGAAGAAGAAGAAGAAGAAGAAGAAGAAGAAGAAGAAGAAGAAGAAGAAGAAGAAGAAGAAGGAGAAGAAGATGAAGATGAAGATGAAGAAGAAGAAGATGAAGAAGAAGAAGATGAAGAAGATGAAGATGAAGAAGATGAAAAAGAAGAAGATGAAGAAGAAGAAGATGAAGAAGATGAAGATGATGAAGAAGAAGAAGATGAAGAAGAAGATGAAGATGATGAAGAAGAAGAAGATGAAGAAGATGAAGAAGATGAAGATGAAGAAGATGAAGAAGATGAAGAAGATGAAGAAGATGAAGAAGAAGAAGAAGAAGAAGAAGAAGAAGATGAAGAAGATGAAGATGATGAAGAAGATGAAGAAGAAGAAGATGAAGAAGAAGAAGATGAAGATGATGAAGAAGAAGATGAAGATGATGAAGAAGAAGAAGATGAAGAAGATGAAGAAGATGAAGATGAAGAAGATGAAGAAGAAGAAGATGATGAAGAAGAAGAAGAAGAAGATGAAGAAGATGATGAAGAAGAAGAAGATGAAGAAGTTGAAGATGAAGAAGATGAAGAAGAAGAAGAAGATGAAGAAGATGAAGAAGATGAAGAAGAAGAAGAAGATGAAGAAGTTGAAGATGAAGAAGATGAAGAAGAAGAAGATGAAGAAGATGAAGAAGATGAAGAAGAAGATGAAGAAGATGAAGAAGAAGATGAAGAAGAAGATGAAGAAGATGAAGAAAAAGAAGATGAAGAAGAAGAAGATGATGATGAAGAAGATGAAGAAGAAGAAGACAATATAAAAGAAGAAGAAGATATAGAAGAAGATATAGAAGAAGAAGATATAGAAGAAGAAGATATAGAAGAAGAAGAAGAAGAAGAAGATATAGAAGATAAAGAAGAAGAAGAAGAAGTATATACAGTACTGAACAAATTTCTGGACACAACTTCTCTTTTCAACTTTTTTTTTTTAAAGGAACATCCCCACATAATCACTTGCTGTTGTTACTTGGAAAAAAAGAGGTTTCTTGCATCATTCACCCTCAAAACAAGTGTTGGAAGCTATTTAAGGCCATTTCGAATAGTCAGCTCGAATAATGAGCTCGAATACCGACTCGAATAGTGAGCTCGAATTCCGAGGTCGAATCGAATAGTAAAAATTATTCGACTCGAATATTCGACTGATCTCGAATAATTTACTATTCGAATTCGACCTAACTCGAATTTTGAAAAGGGGTATTTGAGCACCACTACACTAGAGAGGAGTCAAATATTACCCCTAAACACGTGCTTTGGGAACTAAAGTTATGAGAGTGTTATGGCTGAATAGTGGCTCTGCCTCTGACACAGGAGAACAGGGTTTGAATCTTGGCTCTGCCTGTTCAGTAAGCCAGCGCCTATTCAGTATGAGACCTTGGGCAAGTCTCCCTAACACTGCTACTGCCTATAGAGCACGTCCTAGTGGCTTCAGCACTGGTGCTTTGAGTCCGCCAGGAGAAAATCGCGATATAAATGTTCTGTGTTTGTTTGTTTGTTATTAACATTTGTTGTTATATAAGGCAGAGAGGTGGACAGGGACAGAGGAACAATGATTACTTCTGTTTTACTTATATTAAGTTTTAAAGCCAATGGGTACCGCTTAAAAAATAAAAAAGTCAGATAATCACCTAAGGAGAGGGAAGGCTCGGTCCTAATGAGCCTTCCCTCTCCTCTCCCGGTGCCCTCGGTGCTGCGCTGGCTCCCCGTCCGCGTCCGCCGACGCAGGGACTTCGGAGGTCTTCGGGAGCACTCGGGCTTCCGAAGGCGGGCCACTCCATACTACGCACGCGCGAGTGCGTCATAGAGGGCGCTTGCACATGCGTAATATGGAGCGGCCCGTCTTCGGGAGCCCGAGTGCTCCCGAAGGCTTCCGAAACCTCCCTTCGGTGGCGGAAGTGGCAGTATTTGACCGAACTGGTCGAATACTGCCACAGGGGATCCTGCGCGGGACCGGGTACCGGGAGAGGAGAGGGAAGGCTCATTAGGACCGAGCCTTCCCTCTCCTTAGGTGAGTATCTGACTTTTTTATTTTTTAAGTGGTAAACATTCACTTTAATAAGTGAGAGGTCATAACAGAGTATATAGCAGACAAGCAGTCGGGAACAACAGCTATGATTGTACAGGGATGAAGGATGGGGATAGCTGTGGAATGAGATGTGAGGAGGGAGTTGGATCCAAGGGACAGGTGTTGAAATGAGATTTGGAGATTAGAGAGGAGAGAGAATGTTTAGAGAGTGGAGAGAAAGTGGATAGAGAGAAGTGAGGTATAGATGGAATTAGAGGGCTGTATGGAGAAAACACAACTTATTCTGCCCATTTCATAAATGAAGTATGTTACAAATTCTTCATCTGAAGAGCATGAAGGGGTGGGGGGTTGTAGAACGGAGTTAAAAGTGCTGAACAAAGCACAACTGTGGATTATTGCATTGGTAGAATATAAAAGAAGAAACATATCACTGTTTTGTGCAAGAGAGAGCATTTCTGAAGTTGTTTGAAGAGAATCTGTACTGTCCGATCTGTACAATAAAAACATACCAATCGAGTCATTGTGATCTCCTGGGTCCCGCTTTGCCGTTTCCGCCGCTCCTCGCCGCAATCCTGGCTTTTAATCGCCAGTCTTAGGCAGTGTTTACAAACAAAAAATGGTTGCTAACAAGGAAGTGATGTGTGTGTGTGTGTGTGTATGATATATATATATCATGTTACAGTATACTACAAGTTTTTATTACATAGTAAATTATCTGCACTCCAGTCTGGGATTCTCACAGTTTCTCAGCATGTGATGGGCTGCTCCCTCCCCTCTCAGCCTCATAAACTGCATCAGCACACAGAGCCTGGAGGGGGGTGTGCATAACTTGTCCCATTACAACAGAGGCAACCCATTCCTCCCTGGGTCGACAAAGCTTGACAAAGAAAAAGAAGATTAGATATATTACAGAGACAGTGCAACTAGAAAAGGCTGCAGTAATCCAGACCACAATAGAACAGGTATAGGAACTTATAGGATAGAAATAAGGCTGAACATTTTGTTACAGAGTCTCTTTGAGGCTTTTTTTGTATGAAATGAAGTCCTCATTTGTGTTGGTTTTTCCCCAATTCCGTTTGCCTGCTCTAGCACACTTTTTCAACTGTTTAGTAGCTTTGGTCAGCCAGGGTTGGCGAATGGCACGGTGTGTGCGGACATTAGTAAGTAGTGAGACTGCATCAATGACTTGTGTAATTGAGCTGTGGTAGTGTGTAGCTGTCTGGGTCAGAGAAAGATGATGTGAGGAGAGGTGCCTGGGCATCACAGACAGATTGCATGTCTAGGTTGCTATTATAACCTATTTTAATCATTAAGTTACATTCAGTAAAGTAAAAAAAATACTGAATGAAGCCCATGGAGGCTAGGCTACCTTCTGATGCTGCTTGTTGTCCTCAGCATCCCTCCTGTTCCCCAAGCTTGGTCCTTGTTTCTCCCCTGCTCCCTGTAAAGTGCTCTGAGCAGCTCCATGTGATTCTGAATTACGCATGTACGAGTTTCAAACTCATAGACGGTTCTGAACTCACACCTGTGCAGGTGCTGCTCGGTGTAATTTCCAGAAAAGTATTCTAGGAAGGGATCCAGTCGAATACTTAGAGGACCGGGAACGGGAAATGGGAGGGACCCAGAGAACACTGAGTATCATCTGGACAGTCAGAAGGAGGTAATCTGGCC
The DNA here is from genome assembly GCF_040937935.1 of Hyperolius riggenbachi. Classification (NCBI taxonomy): domain Eukaryota; kingdom Metazoa; phylum Chordata; class Amphibia; order Anura; family Hyperoliidae; genus Hyperolius; species Hyperolius riggenbachi. The sequence continues at coordinate 372,484,140 of NC_090651.1, forward strand.
AACCATGGACTTCATTTAATTTTTGTTACTCCAATTCTGGTGTACTTTAATTCAATGTAGCTGATAGCAGAAAAGTAAAACATATACTGTAATGTAAAATATTCAGAAATAAAAGCACACAATAGCTGAGATGGATAAAGGATCCCTGATTGAGTCAGCACTTTGTTAGGCCACCTATTGCTTTAGTTCCAGCCTTGAATGTGTTGCAATATTTTTTACTGTCATCTACACAGTGCAATGTTTGCCCATTCTTCTCTACAGAAACTGTTCCAGCTTAGCTCAATGGAATACAACTGCTGGACCTGCAATCAAGTCATTCCACAGATTTTCAATGGGGTTTAAGTCAGGGCTCTGACTTTGCCACACAGGGGCCTTTGCCGTTTCCTCATGTAGTCACTGTATGGTCAGCTTTCTGAGTGCTTTGTTTCATACACACACCTGATTTGACTAACTACACAAAAAATAACCTTCTTGGAGAAGATTAAGACCTAAAACGTAACCTTTAATTATTATGAAGTATTAAAATCATTAGTTGTACCACTGTAAACAATTGTGAAGTGCAAAAAGTTGGTGGATTGAGGTTGATGAAATGATTAGTAACTCCAGTAGATAGTAGTAGAGGTCACTTCAAATCACAGTGCTACATAGACAACACAAAATCACCCTCCATAAAAAAAAACTACACGTTTCACCCTCTTAAGTGGGGGCTTTGTCAGGGTACAAAAAAGTGCTTGTGCAAGAGTGCCTAGTGCTTAAGTGCATTCATCTACACAAATAATACAATTCACATGTCACAAATCAACAGCCTTTTGGCTAAGGTAGCAGCCACCTTAGCTACCTGTTTTGTTTTATTTCATTATCAACAATGAACTGGCTGCGAGGGTTCATTTTCCCAGACTTCACAGTGCAGATCCCCTCTCGGGATGTATTACAGAAAAACACACAGCAGTATCAGTAGTATTATATCAACATTTTAACACTTCCGCAGGCTTCTGTTGTAACAAGTTAAGGTTGTGTATATACTCCATTCCAGGGTATAATTTATCACCTGTCTTCATAAAGTACAAGATAGATGGCCTGTTGTGTGTGGATTGTGGAGTATTGATACAGAGGTGACTATTGATTTATTGATAAGATAAGCAAAGGGAATACAGGATGATGAACTGTTTAGCCATGTACACCTGTATGAGGCATGTCGCATGGCAAGGATTGGGACCCGACACAAGATTGCACAGCTAAGGCTGTACAGACGCTTCTCTGGCCTACAGGCCCATATTGACATGATAGTATCACGCAGTTTCTGCAAATATATCATGCAAATCTGCCCTTCCACCACATCATGGAGGAAACATTGCTTTCTAATGCTTAACATACACGGTTAGATTCTTCTTTATCAATCGAGCCGCTGATGGCTCGATTGAAAATATCCGACAGGTCCGATGACCCGCCAGATAGATTCCCCGCTCGATCCTCGCGGGCGGACAATAGCGGGGAATTGAGCGGCTGATAAGGAGCACCATGGGGACGTTTGTTCGTGGGGGGTGGGGGGGGCTGGCGGATGCCTTATTATGTGTGTGGGTTCTTATTCTATTTTGGTGGGGTTATGTTGCCTATTTACCTTTAGGGTCACTTTGCATAACTGGGTTTTGGGAGTAAACTCAGGCCCACTGCCTTCACATTAAACTGCTTCATTACAGTTAGCTCCGCCCGCATCCAGTCATGGCATGCCCGGTTTGCGTGCTGCATTCACTCCTTTTCCCAAAACATTTGCCGTAAAGCATTTAGAGCACCACCCCCTAATGCTGCCCCCCCCCCCCAAATAGCTTGATGGAGGGGGGGGGGGGGGAGGGGAGCGACAGTAACTAATGAAGCTGTCAAATACCCTAGGTACACCACAGTCCATGTGGTAGGCATTTAAAAGAGCATGAGCTGAACTAGAATGTTAACCTGAAAGGAAAAAAAGTGCCTCAACTGGATACTTATCTCAGTATGGATAACCCAGAGTCTTCCTCCACCTCTCTCGCCTCCACTGATCTAACACTGAGACCTTCCTAACCAGTGATGAGCAGAAACGCCCATATTCTTTTCACATTCATATTTGCGAAAAATCGTGTTAAATTTGATTGTCAAGCGAAAATGCCATCGACAATCAGTTTGTTATAAGTTTGTGACTTTTAAAATTTTTGGAGAATCTTTGTGGTAAAATAAACTATTTCACGCTTTTCACAAAATTTAATTTAATACCAATGTTTCGTGTTTTTGTGAATTTTCACCATATTACGAAAATAAGTGTTTTCACAAAATGTGCCTTGAAATTGAAAATAGCATTTTCATCAATGCAAAAATTTGCAAACAACACGTCTCCTAACCTTTTTGATAAGCCCTTGTCGAGAGGTGCGGGTGGCAGCGCACCCATCACTGGCGTAACAATAGGGGACACAGCCCCTGCCCCCGCGAGGAGGGGTCACAGCATGAGGGGAGAGCTTGGTAGCACGTCGGTGGGGAGAAGGGACGCCCCCCCCCCCCCTCCCTCACCTCGGGCTCTCCCCTCTGCGTTCCCCTCCAGCCTCTATGTAAGTGTTAGCAGGGTGGGGGGGCCCGCTCAAATTCTTGCAGGGGGGCACAGGGATTTCTAGTTACGCCCCAGGCTCCCGTCTGTGAACAAGCTCAGTCATACTGTGTAGGACATCTCACGCTTGCGCAGTAGCACATGGCTGATTGAGCTTGACTTTCCCTACTCTGTGCTACAGCGTAGGCACAAGGTGTCCTGCATGAAGCGTTTCCTCGTCCTGCTCGTTCACAGAGGGTAGCATGGCCGCAAGCTTCCAGAGGGTCAGCACTGGATCGGTGGTCTGAACGAGCATGTGGGAGGCCTCTGGAGGTTCCAGAGGTTTCCTTCTACTGAAGTAAGAATCTGACTTTTACTTTTTTAAAAAAGGTTTATTTTAAAGTGTAGCTGTCGGGCATAAAATCAAAAATCAATTATTTACTTTTATCTGGTAAACAAGTAATAAGGATGCTAACCAGGCACTGCAAAAGTTAAAAATCACTCTTATTTTTCTTGTCCATAAAACATCATTCCCCAGTTTTCCTGGCTCTTATTTGGTACATCTGTGTAACGGTTGTGGAATTCTCTCCGTGATCAGAGCACAGGATGTGCGCTGACACTGCGGAAATCCTCCACAAACGTATAATTTGCGGGAACCCAGCAGAAGGTGCAATGCACCAGCAGAGGGAAATTCCTGTCGGCAGGTGGAGCTGTGGAGTACAGAGGAACAGCTCCTCTGCCCTACCACACACGCCAGACAGGAATTGTACGAAGGGAAGAAACGCAATCGCAAGAGAGGCGATTGAGAATGAGCACAGAGACAGATTGTATGTGTGTGCACCAAACTAGTCGCCAACCCGCGACGGTGCACACACCACAGCAGATATGAAGTAGGAACGCGATCGCGAGAGGTGCGATCGCCAGACGTGACACAAGGCTACAGCAAGGCGGAGCGCGAGAGTAGCAAAGGCACAGCAAATCATACAATGAGGAGATAAGAAAAAATAAAAAACGCTAACTGAACACGAACACCGCACTCATTCGCAACAGTGCACGCGTTCATGCGCGGTCTCCACGTGATAAGCACAATAGAGACAAGCACGCCTAACTAACCACTGACAGACAAACATGAAACAGAGGACGCGAGCGCTTGCTTAACGGTTACCTCACCGAGCCTCCAGCAAGCATTCGTAGCTGACAAGACAGACACACGAAAACAGGGACAAGCGAGAGATAGGATCCACAGCACTAGCGAAACGAGGCCAGTGCGATCCAGGTAGACAGAGAGATGGAGATCAGACGGATCCACAGCACTAGCGCTAGGCGAGTGCGATCCAGGCAAGATAGATAGAGGAGATAGCTGGTAGCAACCGCTGCTCCAGCTATACTCCAAGAACAAAGATCAGAACGACCTCCTGTCGACCACCGCAGGGACAGGACAATCGCAACAGACAAACAAAACAGATATGCAATCCTAACTGCACTAGGGAACCTGCCGAGTACAGTCCCAGCAATAACTCTAAGCTACTATTCAAACAATGAGCAAGGCTGACACTCTCCAGAGTGTTTCACAGGAAGAATCATATGACCAGCAACTTACTGTGGGAAACCTAGCTCTTTATAGAGCAAGCCCACAAGGGATGTGGCTACGCAATCTGCATGACAAACGTATGCAAATTCCTCAGCAGCAAGCTGCACAACTGACAAAAGGTCTCTCTTCCAGAGACCTGCAGAATGCAGACCTGAACAGTGGTCAAAAGGCTGCCTGTCTGCGCAGGCAGCCACGCGGATCCTCACAGTACCCCCCCCCCTCTAGGGCCGGATTCCAGACGACCCTCCAATCTGATACTTGCAAAAGACTCTAACGGAAGACTCACGAAGGTCAGGACAGCCCGACAAGGCCCAATTCCAGAGTCAGTCCAGCCAAAACCGACCTCATCGGAAGCAAACGCCACCGAAACATACCCATCAGTACTACCAGTCTCAGTATAACACCATCAGGACTGTGAACACCAGAGAAGAAGCCATCGACACCCTCCAGACAATACCCACCACCTTCCAAGGAGCGTCTGAAAATACCAAACCTGCCACAATACCTGTTCGAAGTGTCCCTTACAACACAAAAGCCACTGTTGATCTTATCCAGGGTACCAAGCAAATTTTCTCCCGGAATCTCTCAGAACCTTTTGAAGCTCCACAGAGATCCCAAGAGGGCAGAACAACCACCAGGCTCACATGGAGAACTATCAAGCCCTCCTATGGAACCAATGACAATTCTGGATTCAGAATTACGAGGACACCCATCAAGATCAAGACTTTCAGGGACCACTTCTGGGCATGCAAGCAGGCAGGCCATATCAGAGCATGTCTCCACCGAGGAAGCATCTGAGCATGCTGATAACTGAGGCACACTTGGGCTTTCTGGGTCACAGAGCACATTAGGGTACACCAGCACAGGAGAAATCTCAGAACATGTCGGGGAACTGCCAACCTCAGAGTCCGGCATGACAGGACCAAAACCAGTACCGGGCAGAGATCATCATGAGCAGTGGTCTCAAGCACAGGACTTTCAAAAGAAGGCTTGGACTCAAACCTAGAAATCTCTGTGACAATAGTAACATCATGGACTACATATGAGTGAAGCTCCACCAGAGCTGCAAAGGTAGTCAGCACAACAGCAATGCCTACTGAAGTGGGCAGCACCTCAGAAGGACTTGGGGGCCAGGAGGCATCTCCTACAAGTTCTGGACCCTTTGGCAGGAACTCGGAGGTCTCCAGGACATCAGACAAGACCTCAGGAACATCATTTTTCAAGTTTTCTGAGAAGGATTCTGAACTATCCATGTTACAGGGCAAAACTGGAACTTTATTTTGTGGACAGGGCAGATGTCCCAGGGAAGGTTCCACCATAAACTGAGACTGAATTTCATCATCATAAGCGGAATGTACAGGAACATTTACTGGAACACACACTGACTCCCTAACTTTGATCTCACTGCACCCAGAATTCTGTGTAGCAGTCAAATTAGCTTGCAACTCCAAAACTGCAGAAAAACAGGTGAGTATAGTAGCAATACCTAGACGAGCCTCTAGGGACACTGCAGGAGACTCTAAACAAGGCCATATTAACTCATCCAGAGTACAGGGTGCAGAATCAGCATTTTCCTCAGAACAAGAAAGGGACTCACAAATGTCAGTGTGATTGGACATCATATTGTTATTCATGGTACAGGGCAGGCTCAGAGAACTTTCTCTGGACCCAGCAAAGATGCTTCAGAGTCAGATTCACAAAACCGAAGCGCTGTCTCACTCTTAGATTCGGCTAACAATGTCAAATCCGAGGAGTCAGAACGCAAAACTTGCGAATCAAAAATCGCTTTAGGTTGTGAAACTGACGCTTCCATAGCGCAAACCTCCGCGATCTGCGGGGCAGACTGTAAGGCGTTCAGGATAGAAACACTGGAGCAACTGTCACCAGGCAACGGGCCCTTACAGGTGTGAACAGGGTGAGACAAAGACGCATCTGCAGTAGAAATAGCGACAGCATCAGGAAAAACTTTATTAGACATATTAATTTTACTTTTGATGCTGCAAAATTTAGGAATTGTCCCCATAGCAGGATCACAGATGGAAGATCTTAAAGATCTGTCTCTAAATGACAAGGGGTCCCACACATCCTTGAGAAAACTGGCACATTCATGCTGATCACAATCTGCAGGAACATCAGAGAAACAGGCATCAGATCGCACAGATTCAAACTGCACGCAGTCAGGAGAGAATCCTCCAGGATTCGCACAGGAATCAACCACAGTGGCACACCCACTCATTTCAGATTGCACAATGTCACGACTCACATGCTTTACCCCAGAAAGGCAGGAACAATCATCTGACAACGAGGTCTCTTTATTGGAATCAATTGATTGGTGTGTGTGCAACTCATCCAAAATCGTCTGCCATACATAAATCATCAGATCCACATCACCCTCGTCACATTCATCGGAATCAATCAATAGGTACATAGGATCGAGACAATCATTCAAGACATCTTCACTTTTTGCGATGTAAAAATCGCAAAAGGCTTTCCAATCAAAATCAAATTCCTCCATCAAGGCCCCAATGTCCCGTGAGGCAAATGGAGGTTCAAACAGGCCAGTATCCAGATAATCTCCATATGGGTGGAGTTCAGGAACAAGAACAGATTTTTAACTGCTTTAATATAGTGGGCGATCCTACCTATAGTAGGATCCACACGGGCTTTGGATTGAGGCAAAAAACCCGGAGACAGATCAACATCATGGTAAACATCATTATCATACTGAATGGTTTTGCACATTTCAGACTTGACAGAAACAACCTCTTCAGTTGCGGCCGCTATGGGCAACGAATCTTTTGGCTGACAAGCCAAATCAGCAGACTGGCCTGCAAGCACCAACTCATCAACATATGGTAATGACACAGAAATGCTGCATAAGCCAATCTGATCAGCATCATGCCCTGCAGGAAAAAACCCATAGAAACAACCTGGCAGGGGAATTCCAAGCTCATGAGAAAACACATGACTCAGAAATCCGCGAGGGCCATGTCCCAGACTCACGTGTCCGGCACACTCATCCGCCCACACAAACAGATCCTCCCGGAAAAGACTGCAAGCAATCTGAGCACTCCAAGTGGAAATGCCGGTGGCCTGAAATTCAGGACCCGCCAAGAATCTGGAACACCCCGATACAAAGTCATCTCTGGTTTCAGAGTCCAGTATCTTAAACCTCTTAAAGATACAGGACCCACATTCAACAAAATCGTACAAATCAGAAATTCCCTCCACACTGGGAACTTTGGTTGGGCTGGTTATACTGTAACGATTGTGGAATTCTCTCCGTGATCAGCGCACAGGATGTGCGCTGACACTGCGGAAATCCTCCACAAACGTATAATTTGCGAGAACCCAGCAGAAGGTGCAATGCACCTGTAGAGGGAAATTCCTGTCGGCAGGTGGAGCTGTGGAGTACAGAGGAACAGCTCCTCTGCCCTACCACACACGCCAGACAGGAATTGTACGAAGGGAAGAAACGCAATCGCAAGAGAGGCGATTGAGAATGAGCACAGAGACAGATTGTATGTGTGTGCACCAAACTAGTCGCCAACCCGCGACGGTGCACACACCACAGCAGATATGAAGTAGGAACGCGATCGGGAGAGGTGCGATCGCCAGACGTGACACAAGGCTACAGCAAGGCGGAGCACGAGAGTAGCAAAGGCACAGTAAATCATACAATGAGGAGATAAGGAAAATAACAAACGCTAACTGAACGCGAACACCGCACTCATTCGCAACAGTGCACGCGTTCATGCGCGGTCTCCACGTGATAAGCACAATAGAGACAAGCACACCTAACTAACCACTGACAGACAAACATGAAACAGAGGACGCGAGCGCTTGCTTAACTGTTACCTCACCGAGCCTCCAGCAAGCGTTCGTAGCTGACAAGACAGACACACGAAAACAGGGACAAGCGAGAGATAGGATCCACAGCACTAGCGAAACGAGGCCAGTGCGATCCAGGGAGACAGAGAGATGGAGATCAGACGGATCCACAGCACTAGTGCTAGGCGAGTGCGATCCAGGCAATATAGATAGAGGAGATGGCTGGTAGCAATCACTGCTCCAGCTATACTCCAAGAACAAAGATCAGAACGACCTCCTGTCGACCACCGCAGGGACAGGACAATCGCAACAGACAAACAAAACAGATATGCAATCCTAACTGCACTAGGGAACCTGCCGAGTACAGTCCCAGCAATAACTCTAAGCTACTATTCAAACAATGAGCAAGGCTGACACTCTCCAGAGTGTTTCACAGGAAGAATCATATGACCAGCAACTTACTGTGGGAAACCTAGCTCTTTATAGAGCAAGCCCACAAGGGATGTGGCTAGGCAATCTGCATGACAAACATATGCAAATTCCTCAGCAGCAAGCTGCACAACTGACAAAAGGTCTCTCTTCCAGAGACCTGCAGAATGCAGACCTGAACAGTGGTCAAAAGGCTGCCTGTCTGCGCAGGCAGCCAGGCGGATCCTCACAATCTGCCGCACAAAGGAAGTTGCAGGGCATGCTCAGGTATTCTTTTTTTCTTCTTTACTTTCCCCTCAGACATAACTAATGCGGCCTGATTGGCTGAAGCCTCTTTTCCTTGTTTTCCCCTTCCACACCTCTGTTCCTCTCTGATTGGCCAATATTTCTCATGCTGAGACAACTTTCTACTGCAGACCTGGGTGGGAGTGTCTTCTGAAGACTGGGAGGGGGCAGGCATGATACACAGACAGAGTAAGGGAGGAAATTATGTCAGGATTGGATTCAAGATAGAAACAGACCAAATGGAAAATCCTAAGAAGGATTCTCTCTTTTTTAATATAGAAAAATCGCTAAAATCAAAATGTGGACAGTGCAATACATCTGTTATGTAAGTAGAGCAAGTATTTATCTACTTATACAAGTGTTATTTTTTTCTGAGATTTTAAGGCTGACAGCGCCTCTTTAACCCTAAACAAGAAGTGATAAAACAAAGCAGGGACACCGAGAGCCCCTTATGGTGTAGTATGTTCTGGTAGTAGAGGAAGAGATGAGAGAGTTAATACAATTAGAGATGGCTCAAACCTTCAATTTTCGGTTCTCGGACCGTGACCACAAACTTGCGAAAAAGTTTGCAAACCGGCGAACATCGCAAACCGCAATAGACTTCAATGGAGTGGCGAACTTGAAAAACTACAAACACTGTTTCTGGCCACAAAAGTGATGGAAAAGATGTATCAAGGGGTCTAACACCTGGAGGGGGACATGGCGGAGTTGGATACACGCCAAAAGTCCCGGGGAAAATTCTTGATTTGACGCACAGCAGGGAAATCCCTTAAAGGCAGAAATCACATTGCATTCCTAAATTGGAGGCCTAAAGTGCTTGAAAACATATTGCATGTGTATACATGGATCAGGTAGTGTAAGTAGTATCCTGCTTCACACTGACACACCAAACTCACTGTATAAGGCACGTTGGCGAGAGTGCAGGTGATGGCGGCTTTCCAGCCCATATGGTTGGGCTGAGGTAGCTCAATAACAGAACAACAGTGACTGTCCAGTTGTTTGAATTTGGTCTGTCCACAATGAAGCAACGAGTTTATTTTCTTGGGTGTGCCCCCCCCCAACACACTCATATAGCTCAATGGTTCATTGTGATACTCAAGCCCCTTCACCGTGGCAAGGTAACAATCACGAAGGGGAATTGGCACATGTACATGCCTTTTGTTTTGTTGTTGCAGTCGTAGTGCAGCCAGAAAAATTAGGCAGGCATGTACACACACCAGAAAAATTATTCTTTTGGTTAGCGGCTGCTGCTAACAGCGGCCTTAAAAATTCAGGAATCCGCCTGGAGTCCTGGACCCTGTTGGTGGTGGCGGAGAAGGCAGTCAAGCGGCCTGCAGGCAGAGATGCTGTGTGGGGAGCGACTTAGCTGTGGGGCAGGCAGGCAGCAGCAGCCGGCAGGCAGGCAGAGATGCTGTGTGGGGACTGACTTAGACTTGGGGCAGGCAGTAGCCCTCCAGGATCCATGCCTCATTCATTTTGATAAAGGTGAGGTACTGAACACTTTTTTTGACCTAGGCGACTTCTCTTCTCACTGACAATGCCTCCAGCTGCGCTGAAGGTCCCTTCTGACAGGACACTTGAGGCAGGGCAAGCCAGAAGTTGGATGGCAAATTGGGACAGCTCTGGCCACAGGTCAAGCCTGCGCACCCAGTAGTCCAGGGGCTCATCACTGCTCAGACTGTTGATGGTTCTTTCTCTACCATTGTTAAAGCTTACATCTATTTTTTTAATTACTTTTTCTGCTGTCTGTACTGTTCCTTCAACGAGAATCTGTTATGGAGGGCAAGTCTGCCATCCATTCAAGTGAAAGGTATGCACTGATTGCCTGGTATAATACAATGTGCAGTCACACAGATGCAGTGAAAGGTATGCATTGACTGCTGTATAATGATGAGACGAGTACACTTGAAATCCTATAATGAGAATCTGTTATGGAGGGCAAGTCTGCCATCCATTCAAATGAAAGGTATGCACTGACTGCCAGGTATAATACAATGTTCAGTCACACAGATGCAGTGAAAGGTACGCGCTGACTGCTGGTATATAATACAATGTGCAGTCACACAGGTGCAGTGAAAAGGTATGCAGTGACTGCTGGTGGTATGATACAATGTGCAGTACTGAGGTCACACAGGTGCAGTGAAAAGGTATACAGTGACTGATGGTATGATACAATGTGCAGTCACACAGGTGCAGTGAAAAGGTTTGCAGTGACTGCTGGTGGTATGATACAATGTGCAGTCACACAGGTGCAGTAACAGGTATGCACTGACTGCTGCTATAATACAATGTGCAGTCACACAGGTGCAGTGAAAGGTATGCACTGACTGCTGCTATAATACAATATGCAGTCACACAGGTGCAGTGAAAAGGTATGCAGTGACTGCTGGTGGTATGATACAATGTGCAGTCACACAGGTGCAGTGAAAAGGTATGCAGTGACTGCTGGTGGTATGATACAATGTGCAGTCACACAGGTGCAGTGAAAAGGTATGCAGTGACTGCTGGTGGTATGTTACAATATGCAGTCACACAGGTGCAGTGAAAAGGTATGCAATGATTGCTGGTGGTATGATACAATGTGCAGTCACACAGGTGCAGTGAAAACGTATGCAGTGACTGCTGGTGGTATGATACAATGTGCAGTACTGAGGTCACACAGGTGCAGTGAAAAGGTATACAGTGACTGCTGGTATTTAATACAATGTGCAGTCACACATGTGCAGTGAAAAGGTATGCAGTGACTGCTGGGATATAATACAATGTGCAGTCACACAGGTGCAGTGAAAAGGTGTGTTGAATGTGCTGGGCCTTGCACAGTATAGCAATTAGCAAGAACCAGCTGCGACAGACAGGGCTGTATATGCAGTGTCAGTGGGCCACACACAAAAAAAAACACATCACAAGAACATTAGCTCTCAAAAGAGTTGTTTTGGTGGTGCTTTTCAGCAACAAATATCAGCAAGGAGCAAGCTAACAAGACCTAACTAAGCTTTCCCTATCTTTGCAGCAACCTCTCTCCCTTCTCTTACTAAAACAGCAGCACACAGACTGAGAACATGGCCGACCCTGCTGCCTTATATAAGGGAGGGGGGGGGGGGGGGCTCCAGGAGGGAGTGTAGCCTGATTGGCTGTCATGTGTCTGCTGACTGTGATGTAGAGGGTCAAAGTTTAGCCCAATGATGTAGTATAGGGGGCAGGTCATATGCACTGAAGGTTCGCGTTACGCCGCAAACGTGTATCCGAGTTGTTCGCGCGCGAACCGTTCGGACCATCTCTAAATACAATCCACTCACAAGTCAGGGTTACCTTTCAGGCAACCACTGATAATGCAGGTGGGGAGATTAGACCTGACCCCACTCAGGATTAAGAAGTCACTCTCCGTAGAGGTGGAAAAATGGGGAAAAAACACCCCTCCACCAAGGGTGGACTTGTACAATGTTATAGGAATACAGAGGCGCTAAAAGAATAAAAGTATCTAAAGAGGCACTTGGCTGAATGACAGACATGTTTGTAGATGCTCCGTTCTTATTGCCTGAAGAAGCTGGGTCAATCCTGCAAAACGCAGTGTATGCTCTTTGGAGTGTATAAATAAACTGCTTTATTGATATTACATCAATATTATGTTGTGTCTGCCTGGAGGAGGTTAGTCCACCACTGCCTCCTCTGTTTTTTAAACTTTTTTACTTTTATTATTTTGGTGCCTCCGTATGCCTATAACAAGGAAGTGAATGTGAGACATCATCACATGATGACGATCAGCCAATCAAAGATAACATAATAATAATCTGAGCAAACACTGGTTCGCACGACAGCCGGGGTCCCAGTCTCTCTCACTGGATGGGGCCCCCAAACCACCATGCGATACCCAGAGGCAAATGCGGGCGAGCCCTGGACCTCTCACCTCCAGGGAACTCACCCCCACTGCCTCTAAACTGAATGCTAACTGCAACACACACATTTGCTCACTACCAGTTCAAGCAATTTCCTACCTTTATCTGGTCAGCAGGCACCAATCAGCCAATCAGGTGTACGGTCATACACACTTTGTCTGCCATACCAAATCTACAAACACTGGTTCGAACGACAGCCGGGGGCCCCAGTCTCTCTCACTGGCTGGGGCCCCCAAACCACCATGGCAGGCAAAGGGTTTATGACCGTACAGCTGATTGGCTGATTGGCGCCTGCTGACCAGATAAAGGTAGGAAATTGCTTGAACTGGTAGTGAGCAAATGTGTGTGTTGCAGTTAGCATTCAGTTCAGAGGCAGTGGGGGTGAGTTCCCTGGAGGTGAGAGGGCCAGGGCTCGCCCGCATTTGCCTCTGGGTATCGCATGGTGGTTTGGGGGCCCCAGCCAGTGAGAGAGACTGGGGCCCCCGGCTGTCGTGCGAACCAGTGTTTGTGATTTTAAATGGTTTTTTTTGCATCTTCCAGGATGCGGTTGACAGGTGAGTGGTTAGGGAGGGGACTGTGTGTGAGATACCTACAGGTGGCGGTCCCTGTAAAAGATGTAATCGACTATTACGTCCAACCGAGCCTCCCACCTGAATGCTAATTTATGCAATTTCTGCTAGATTTGGTATGGCAGGCAAAGGGTGTATGACCGTAAGCCTGATTGGCGCCTGCTGACCAGATAAAGGTAGGAAATTGCTTGTACTGGTAGTGAGCAAATGTGTGTGTTGCAGTTAATAATCTGAGCAAATCAGCCTCATGCTCCACTATGAGTTCTCCTCACAGACCATTTCTGCAGGATAAATGGATGCTCTGCAGTTAGGAGGAGGCTGCACACACACGGTGTGTATTGTGCCTGTTGCTGCCTGTCTCACCTCATTGCCTCTTACCATAAATGTGCCCTATACTGCTGCATTCTCCAGATTCCTTCTTCTTCTATTGCGCCAATGAGTGTGTAGTGTAAACACACAATAAAGGTCTCATAAACACACAGTAAAATCTGCTGGTGTTTGCCAATCATCATGTGTTTCAATGCTTGCTTTTTAAGTGGAAATCAAAAGCTGGCTTAGGGAAGAAGGGTCGGAATAGAAAAGGAAGTTCTGGAAAAGTCTGGCACAGGCAAAAGAAAAATTGTATTAAAAGGATACTGTAGGGGGGTCGGGGGAAAATGAGTTGAACTTATACAGGGCTTCTAATGGCCCCCACAGCAATCCTGTGCCCGTGTAGCCACTCACCGATGCTCTGGCCCCGCCTCCGGTTCACTTCTGGAATTTCAGACTTTACAGACTGAAAACCACTGCGCCTGCGTTGCCGTGTCCTCGCTCCCGCTGATGTCACCAGGAGTGTACTGCGCAGACACAGACCATACTGGGCCTGCGCAGTACGCTCCTGGTGACATCAGTGGGATCGAGGACACAGCAACGCAGGCACAGTGGTTTTCAGACTTTAAAGTCTGAAATTCCAGAAGTGAACCGGAGGCGGGGCCAGAGCATCGGTGAGTGGCTGCGCGGGCACAGGATGTCTGCGGGGGGACCATTAGAAGCTCCGGGTAAGTTCAACTCATTTTCCCCCGACCCCCTACAGTGTCCCTTTAAGGTGACCATATCAGGCAATTTGTGGGCCAATCGACCTTCCAATACCATAATTTTATTAAAACAGAGGAACATCGGTTCTAGAAGATGTCTGCTTAAAGTATATAGCTTGAAGGGGGCCAAATACTTTAACATGTACTGTAATTTTTCTATACAAGAATTACAATCGATTTATCGAATGGATTGTAACTTTTTCAACCATCTGACCAGTATATCGCACGCCTGTGTTTTTCCCCACTGGTGAAAATAATTATCAAAAAATCTATCTGGTCTATAAATGAAGAAACTGATAGTCTATTGTACACCATTCATTCAATTCTGAAAAATTGATCAGAATTTCCCCCCACTCCCGACTGACGTATATCAATCTGAAAATCCTATCACACTTCTCGGTCAAAAAGAAAAAAAAAATACAATTTAAAATGTTTCTTTGCAACCGATTATTTGTATCAAAAAACAGGAAAATCTATTGTTTTTATTGTACTGTGTGTGGCCACCTTAACTACCTGAAGACCGCGTCACGCCAATGGGCGTGAACGCAGCGGCAGCCCCAGGACCGCCTAACACCAATTGGCATCAAGTCCTGGAGCCGGCTAGTGAAGGAGATCACGCGCAGGCTGCACGCGCATTTCCTGCTCGTGGGCGGAGCTCTGCCCCTCCTTCAGTCTCCGAGCGGCGATCGAGACTGTTAGACGGCGAAACCGTCTTTACACTTAGTACAGCGCTGCGCTCAGCAGCAGCCCTGTACTGGGGACAGCTGTGTGACACGGCTGTCCCCCTGGGGGACAAGAGAGCGATCGGCTCACATAGGCAGAAGCCTGTGACAGCCGATCGCCAGGATTGGCCGGCTGGGAGGAGGGAGGGGTTTCAGAAACAAAAATAGCACAATTTATTAATGAATAAATAATGTAAAGTAACAGGAAGCTCTGATAGTGGGGAGAAAAGGGGGGGGGGATCACTTGTGTGCTGAGTTGTGCGGCCCTGCGGCTTGGCCTTAAAGCTGCAGTGGCCAATTTCCACAAAAACAGCCTGGTCACTAGGGGCGGCTTAACACTGCATTCCTCAAGTGGTTAAAGCAAATCTGAAGCAAAAATAAACTTATGAGATAATGAATTGTATGTGTTGTACAGCTAAGAAATAGAATATTAGTAATAAAGAAAAGAACCGTATGTTATTTTCCAGCACAGGAAGAGTTAAAAAAAACTTCATTTGTTATCTATGAGAAAAAGAGCTTTTCTGAGTTATTCAACCCAACTTGTGGAATACAGTCCTGTTTTCTGTAGCACTTAAACAGTCAAGAAACAATGAGAGAAAGTTAGAGATTATGTTTTACTGCAGGAAAGTTTGAAAGGTCGTTATTTATGCTTTGCTTTTGTAGCTTAAAAAAAGAGGCCGATTTACTTTTTCTCCTGAGTTTTCTCCAAAGTGATATTCTCATAAATGTCAATAAAATGTATTTTAAACCGGCAATGAACAAAATACTTCAAATAATTTTGACAGGACTTTTTTCATCTACTTTTTGGTACGTTTTCAGTTGAAAATAGCTGACAAGTTATTTTAAATAGAAGATAAAAAATTATCTCCTAGGAGAAAACTCAGGAGAAAAAGTGTAAAATACATTTATACAGCAAAAAGCAATAAAAACTCAGGCCTGGTTCACAGGACCAGATCCTTAACCTCCTGGGCGATAATCCCGAGCTGAGCTCGGGGTATGTCGGGCAGGAGGATTTCTCAGGCCCTGGTGTGCCGATTTGCATAATTTTTTTTGTTACACGCAGCTAGCACTTTGCTAGCTGCGTGTAACTTCCGCTCGCCGCCGCTCACCGCCGATCCGCCGTTACCCACCGTGCTGCGCAGCTTCCCCCCCAGACCCCTTGCACAGCCTGGCCAATCAGTGCCAGGCAGCGCTGAGGGGTGGATCGGGACTCCCTCTGACGTCCATGACGTCGGTGACGTCATCCTGCCCCGTCGCCATGGTGACCGGGGAAGCCCAGCAGGAAATCCCGCTCTGAACGGGATTTCCTGCTTACTCTGATCGCCGAAGGCGGTCGGAGTGGGTGGGGGATGCCGCTGCGCAGCGGCTATCATGTAGCGAGCCCAGGGCTCGCTACATGATTTAAAAAATAAAACATTTGTGCTGCGCCCCCTCCTGGGCGATGTAATTGTATCGCCCAGAGGGTTAAAGAGATGAGTGGATCACATGTTAATCCATAGGATTTGCACACCTTGTCATAAAATTCCTTTTAGACCACCAGCAAGAAAGAAAATACTCAAAGTAATTTTGATAGTATCTTTTCACCAAATTTTGGGTATTTTTTTTTCAATTGTAAATGCTGAAACTTTATTTTAAAGAGCAGATTGAAATGATCTCCTAGGAGTTTACTCAGTAGAGTTAATTGCATATGGGCCAGAGTGGGGTTTTAAAACTGCAACTTTGGCAGTATGATGCAACGTTATAAAAAATACATGCAGCCGAAAATAAAAATATGAAACTCCTTTCTTTGCTACTAATGTTTTATTCATTTTCCGTACTATACACAGGGCTGGATCTAGACTTTTCTCTGGCTGAGGCGAATTCGGAATGATCGCACAGCGGGAACAGGAATAAAGGGTGCATATGGTTAATGGGCTAAAAGGGCGCTCCATAGACTGCAATACAAAGTATCAGCTATTGGGCGCCAAAGAAGGAATTAGGGCGCCCGTTAAATAGCGGTTGCCGGGACCGTGTAATCAAAATTTTTCATTTACTAAATAAGTTTCGTAACAAATATTGTTTAGAAATTCATTTTGACTATCGTTTTAACTTATTAGAGTGTTTTAAAATTCATTTTTAGGAGTACAATGCGTAAATTATCACTTTGAAGCTTATCTTACACATACTGTATATCACTTTTTAAATTAACCTTGTTTACGGAATTACAATGCGTATATTATAGTTTTCCCATTTATAATATATATTTTTTTTATATTACCATTATTTTAAGTTTTTTTTTTTTAATATGTACAAAAAAAATACATGAGGATGCTTCGTCTCTGGTTCACTTTAAGTTTATTTATTGCCCCCAACTGCCCCCTTTACAACAAATAAAAAGCAGCTGAAGCCTGCACGAAATGTCCCGAAGGGTTATTTGACCAAGCTTTTGAAGAACACGTGACACCCATGCTAACCTAGAAATAAAAAACACATATATAAGTAGATAAATACTAGTTCTACTTACATAACAGATGTGTTGCACTGTCCACGTTATGATTCCTGTGAATTTTATAAAGGAAAAGCAGAGAGTCCTATTCTAGACAATTTCCATCTTGGTTACCTTTGAATAACGTTAATCCTGACATAATTTCCTCCCTCACTCTTTTTTTCTCTTTTTGCTAATTGTGAGGAGGAATATATTATAGATATATTATAGATAAAAAGACCACCCAGCATGCAACTGTTTGGCAATGGCAATTACAGAGCCAGTGTTCCGAAGATATGTGATAACTCCAAACCATAACAGCAGAAAAAGTTTTGAAAGTTTTGAACGCAGGATTAGCATCTTTTTCACTTAATACACTCAGACCAGTTGCTGTTGAAATTTGATATTTATGGTCACAATCCCGCTTTAAAGAGAACCAGAGACGAAGCACCCTCATGTATTTTATTACATTTATCAGTGGGAACATGACAGTAAACACCTACCCTGCTTTTAGTTTTATTCTTCTCAGTCTAATATATCTGTTATTAACTGTGATAAGAATTCACCGACTATTCAGTCGAGGTTTGACCTGGAATCATTATAGCTGAGTCACTCTTCTGTGGAGTCTTTTCAAGCCCAAGCCTGCCCCCTCCTGGCTCAGATTTCCTACTCAGAGCTGTTGACATGGGAGGGGCTGCTGCTGCCGAGAAAGAAGCTCTGACACACACAAGTGTGTCTGTGTGCAGCCAGTCATTATCTACTGTATGCAGTTTCATTTCTATGAGAGACACTTCCTACAGGCAGCCACACAGCATACCAGAATAATAAAGTTGAAAGCAGACAGATGAAAGGCTGCAGCAGCCCTGCTTGTCTATAGTCTCAGAGGCTAGACAGCACATCCAGAACAGCTTATAACCCGGAAGCAGAACAGGTATGAGCCGGCGGCCATATTGGATATTTCCTGGAGCAATAATGGATAAAAAAACACTCAAAAAGGCACACCAGAGTGGCAAAATTATCAGGTAGAGCATTTATTCTTTACAAGCTATCAACTGATATGTTTATTTTGTGTGAATCGTTCATCTCTGGTTCCCTTTAAGTCTTTTCGTATGTCACTTCAGATTCACTTAAGCAGCAATAAACAAATTCGCTAAATAAATAGTCCAGAAACTACCAAACAAGGAATAAACTTTTTTTTTTTTTTTTTTAAGCATTCTCTTTGTCCCTCTTCCCTTACTGTTCTCATTCATGGTTATTTAATTGCATTTTATAGGATGTGTGTATTGGAGAAGCACTGTGCTCATTGTGTGTGAGGGTGCATGTTTATATATATATACTCTTTATGTCGTTATGTCTCCTGAGTGGAGGCTCCCAGCTTTATGGTGGGTGAACGGCTTCGCATTTTACATTTCCACGCCCACAGTGCAGAGCTGTATAAATAAGATCTGTATACATAAACAGCCACAACTGAGTAGACAGCAAATCCAGCAACCTATAGAACCTCCACCATGTCAGCTCTTCTTGTCTTTCTCGGGATGCTCTTGTCTTTGGTAGCAGCTGGTGAGTATTTTGTTATCGCTCAGAAATATTGTACTTGTCCTGTAAGGTTTGTTTATTTGCTGGGTGTGTATCTGAAATACTACATTTTCCCTATAATACAGGGTAGCCAATTATAGGTGAGTTAATACACTGGGCATTTAAAGCATTATTTGGCAGTAATGACGAGCTCAGCTCGTCCATTACCGCCGCAGTGGATTTCTCAGGCCCTGCTGGGCCGATGTTCACAGTTTAAACACGCAGCTAGCACTTTGCTAGCTGCGTGTTGGACGTGATCGCCGTCGCCGATCCGCCGCAACCCAACGCGTAACAGGCCGCCCCCCCCCCCCCCCCCCAAGACCCCTGCGCAGCCTGGCCAATCAGTGCGCCATGGCGACGGGGGAAGCCAAACAGGAAATCCCGTTCAGAACGGGATTTCCTGTTTGCTCTGAATCTGATCACCGGAGGCGATCGGAGGGGGTGGGGGGATGCCGCTGCTCAGCGGCTATCATGTAGCTAGCGCTAGGCTAACTACATGTTTTAACAAAAAACAAATAAACAAAATAGTGCTGCGCCGCCACCCTGGCGCAATCCATAGAACGCCAGGGTGGTTAAAGAGGAATTTTAACCGAGGTTTGAACGTCATCCCAATCAGTAGCTGATACCCCCTTTCTCCAGTAGATCATATGGGGGCTCTGTATGGCTGATATTATGATGAAAACCCTCCCACATGGCCATTACTGTTTCCTGTCTGTGAACCTCGCTGCATTGTGGGAAATAACATCTTTTTCCAACTGCCAAGCAAGCAATATCTCCCTCTGAGCATAGAGCTCTCAGAAACGAACATTCCATACAGATCACCTGGCAGAACTAAAGATGTCACCACCAGTGATAAATTTTAGAACGTAAATCAGAGAGAGGAAAGACTGACTAAATAATTTGTTAATTAATATTGTAAAAAAAAAAAATCAGTTTTATTCACTATGTTATTTACACTAGTTCCTCTTTAAAGGGAACATGAATTGAGCAGGATATGGAGGCTGCTATATTTGTTTCTTCTTTAACAATATCAGTTGCCTGGCAGCCCTGCTGATCTATTTGGCTGCAGTAGTGTCTGAATCACACCAGGAACAAGCATGTGTCAAATTAGTGATGTCATTTTGCATCATAATTTGCAATGTTTCCTCATAATTATTATAATTGATTTTCTCAAAAGGTCTGTTTGATTTTTTATTTTTTTTTGGGATTGTTCCCACCATTCCCCTTAACATACGTAGCAATTATGGTGATGATTGCACATATGGGAGCTTTGCTATTAATCATTAAAATCGGCACATAATTACACTTCATTACACAAAATTACGAATGAATTACGCAGAATCACTTGAATGCCAAAATTGTAACAAGTGGCCATAATTGGAAAATTTCACGTGAAATTTTGTGCAATCGTAATCAGCAGATTATGTTAATCACTACTTTGCATGCTTGTTCAGGGTCTATGGCTATAAGTATTAAGGTGCCGAATAACTGTACAATTTCTCTGCGATCATTCAATAAGATTTTTTGATCAAATTGTACAGAAAATCACACTATATGAGTAGAAAACTGCCATGAAATAATTCTTCAATCGATTGATATGAATCATTTCATCTATACAAATGTTGAATTCTGAAGTGTTGATATCTGAAGTGAAAAAGCGCTTCAGGCGGACCCAAACAAAACATTTTTTTAGTTCAAAATTTCTAAAAATTTTGAACTAAAAAAATGTTTGGTTTGGGTCCGCTTTAAGCGCGTTTTCACTTCAGGGGGGGAGGGATTGTCATTCTTAATACTAAGGATTGTCTTAGAAGAAGCAGAACGTTTATTAGGCGATAAAAATTACTACAAAATCTAGGACACGGATCCCACTATGGAACTCAATAAAAACCTGAAATCATTCATTAACGAAGCTTTACTCAATAACATTATTACAAAAAATGAAAGAAACTTTATTATCAATCCCCACCCGAAAACACCATTTTTTTACTATCTACCCAAAATACATAAAACACTGCAAAAACCGCCCGGACGCCCTATCATATCGGGGATCAATTCCTTAACCAGTAATCTCTCACGTTTTATTGATCATCATTTACAACCTCATGTTCAATCCCTTAACTCTTACCTCAAGGACTCATCCCATCTCATCGACCTTCTAAATAATTACAGCTGGGATGTTGATTACCTATGGCTCACATGTGATGTGACATCACTCTACACAAACATCCCCCATGCATATGGCCTCTCCGCAATCAAACACTTCCTTTCTACAAACCTGTCAATGCCCCACAACCAGCAATCCTTTCTAGCCCAGTGCACTGAATTTATCTTGCAAAATAACGTGTTCACATTCACAGACAAAGTCTACCATCAGACCAATGGAACGGCGATGGGTTCGTCGTTCGCTCCTTCCTATGCAAACCTGTCCATGGGCCTCCTAGAACTCCAAAAATTACACCACAATAACTCTTTCACAGACAACATCATTTTTTACAAACGTTATATCGATGACCTCATCTTTATTTGGAAGGGCGACCACAAACTTATCCCCAGTTTCATCAGCTATCTAAACTCAAATACAGCAGGTTTACAATTCATATCACAACATCATCCCACCACTATACAATTTTTAGACCTAACATTATTCACCGAATCCAGACATATAAAAACCAAAACCTATTTCAAACCGGTAGACGCCAATAATTATATACATTTTGACAGCTTTCATTACCACCCTTGGACCATTAACACCCCATACAGCCAATTCAAAAGGATCCGTAGAAACTGTACTGATACCAAAGATTATGAAATCCAATCTGAAGTCCTCACAAAAAAATTCCAGGCCCGTAATTATCCCAAAAAACTCATTAAAGACGCCAAATTCAAAGCAAAATTACAAACAGTCCCCAACACACCATCTATACCCACAGACCAGCCAACCACCAATCATCCACGCTTCATTACTAGATACAATGCTCAACATTTCCAGATCCGCTACATCCTGAAAAAAAGATGGGACATTTTACTAGAGGACCCATATCTTCGACCTACCATCACACGAACACCAGCCATTACCTTCAGAAGAGCCCCTAACTTACGCAATTTTTTGGCACCCAGCCGTTTCAAAACACCACCAATACAAGAACCCTAACAAACGCAACAAATACAGCTCAGACCAGGTTGCTCGCCATGTAATAACACCAGATGTAAAGCTTGTCCATTCATCCAGACCACCGCCTCCTATTTTTCCAACACCACGAAATTACAATACCATATTAGAAACCACATAACTTGCACCTCTAAGTACGTCAATTACATCATCTCCTGTCCTTGTCACCTTCAGTACGTGGGCCGCACCACTCAACCAGCACGGAGTCGAATCGGACAACACAAAAGAAACATACTCAAAAACTTCCCCCTGCACAGTGTATCCAGACACTTTGGCACCCATCACAATAATGACCCCACCTTTTTCAGATCACCCTCATCGAATGCATTGACCAATCACAACCGGACGCTTTCAATAAACTTAGAGCGCGAGAAATGTTCTGGATCCAAATACTGAGGACCCTCGTTCCGGAAGGCCTCAACGAAATTCTCGAAAAAATACATTAATCACAATATAACAGGAAAAGTTTTTTTAAATCGGTCGCCTCTTTTATCATTCTTGTTAGTCACCATTTTCTTATGTGTACTCGTTGTATACTAGTACTAGCCAATATTATGATGTTTTAATGTTTTCCACTCTTAACGAAAATTATATGTAAAGTTCTTTTTTTACTGTCACACTCATACCTAATATGTTGTTTATCCCCTTGCATCACAATATATTTATATATTCAGTTATTCCAAAATACTGGTAGAAATATGTTTAGCAAGATTGTCTTTTAATTACTTTAAAATTTTAATCCCGGGACTTTCTATGTAGTGATTTTATTGATTTGACAGTCCTTTTATACATTCTAGATGCACAACTGTAGTTTATCTTATTCTATATAAACATAAACATGTTTTATAAAAATGCTGTTGTTTAAAATCACCCACTAGATGGCACCATAACATTACCTTCTATACCTATTAGATACATCTTAACCATATTGTCCCCAAAGCAGGCTATCAAAACAAATAAATCATACACCGGCATAAGACTAACTTTGATCAAGCCGTGCACCATTGATTTATTTTGCTATTATTGCACCCATATGACCCTTTCCCATTTACAGCAGCGAGATTCGCCGCGTTAGCCAGCTCTTCCCAATTCAAATATGGCCGAAGGACATCTGACGCATGCGCAGTGCATACGCGTGACGTCACAGGGGATACCTCCGCCGTTGCGAGTGTGCCGCCCCTATTATGACGGCAAGACTCTATGCCCATTCCCTATCCACCACATCATCCAGTTGCGACAAACATGGTCGCACTGGACGCTGGGCACAGATTAGTTGATCCCGTGAGGCGGGATTAAGGAGCCGGCCCCCACCCTCTGATAGGTCCAGGAACGCCACTCTGCCATATTTAAACAGCAGGTCCGGGACACCATGGTAACAAGGCGCCAGGTGTTACCTGGACTCATTGCTGGTAAGTGAAACCCGTTCATTATACTATATTGCGACAATGCAGATTTAGATAATGTTAAACAATATTCTCTCTACTATCCTCAGCCTATTCCCATATGGACCCTCACACTAGGCCCCCCCCCTCCCTCCTTCCTTCTCCCCCACACCCCACAGCTAGTCTAATCAGGGGAGGACTGGGACCTTTTGGCCTGGGGGGAAAACACAAACTAGAGGCCCGTGTTCATGGCAGCCTCAGCCCAAAAGGCATCACCACGCGCCCCACTTTCTATATGCCGGTACTCACATGGGGCGCCCATGCAGAAATACAGCAAGGACACTTTCAGGACAGCGTGACAGGTAAACTATAATTACACAGGCATTGGGGGTCACATAAAACATTTGGAGGGAAGACATCCAGGGATTTCCATCATGTCCGTCGTTTGTGATTATCGCAAGCCGTTACCGATGGGTAACCGATCAACCATATCAGCCTGAAATTTTCCAGCGTCTCAGATTCAACCATTTTCCACCCGAAATCAGTCAAATCATCGATTTTCATCCAATTGGATAGTAATTATCAAAACATTGATTGCCGAGTCGACAGATGTATGGCCACCTTAATTCCCCAAGCCCGCCCCCCCCCCACACACACACACACAAACACTTATGTCCAAAGAGGGACTGTCCCTTCAAAAGAGGGACATTTGGGACCTATGATGGTGAGATAGCAGACAGTTTTTTTCTATGGACCCTGCAGGCAAGCCTCTGCTCTGCATCATGCTGTGTACATTTACCAGCTTACCCGCCCTTTAATTGCCCTGTAATTGCTCTTTTATTTCCCTCAGCCAGCCTAGTGTTGCACATTGCCTTTTACAAGAAAACCTAAATGCAGCAGGCCCTGCACCAGCCCTAAATCATCAAATAAGAGGCAGCCTGGGGGGAAATCTCCCCCCTTCCCCCCTGGCCAGTCCTCCCCTGAGTCTAATAGTGTTAACCCACCCCCCTCCACACATCTCATACCTCTAACATACTAATCTATACACCTATGCTTCCCAGCTTCGCCCCCCCATTCCTCATATAAATACCTATATACAATTTATACCCCCTCATTCACCGACCGAAATGTGTATATATACATACATGTGTTTATGCACTTTAAAATAACGAAATCCCCACCCTTTCCATGGCCCCTCACTATCATCCAATTTTTCACAGAATACATCACCCCACAGCAACAATAAACAATGCTGGAACGACCCAAACACTACATATACCAGTGTATACATATATATTTTTACCACCATATATCTGCTATACTCACCTATACATAGGTCACTATTTATTTGTTATACTTACCTATGCATGTGTTACCACCATTTTGTCTGTTATACTTATCTATGCATATGTCTGGGATCATACATCAATTATGCCTCTTGTCCCCAGTTGTGTACTCCGTTTACCATTGCCTGAGGAAGCAGGTTTTGCCTAAGAAACGCGTTGCGACTACCCCCCGGAGTGTACCAATACATTTATTTTGTTCTAAATACACAGCTTGTTGTGTCTGCTTGCAGGAGGTAAGTCCACCACTGCCTCCTAAGCAATTTTTAAACCTTTTAAGTACTGTTTTTATTCTTTTGGCGCCTCTGTCCTCGTCATATTTAATATCCACCCTTGGTGGAGGGGGATACCTCATCTTTTTCCTATCTACAGAGAGCGACTTCTTATTCCTGAGTGAGGACAGGCTAATCTCCTCACCTGCTTATATAGTGGTTACCTAGAGGTAACCCGTGTTTGTGAGTATATCGTTGTACTCTTCTTTAATTTTTCCCATTACCATAACCTACTACACTATATTTTGGCTCTCGGTTCTTCTCTTTACATATTTCCATCAAATCTCACGCACCACGAGATGAAGCATATATGCGTCCTGGAGGAACGAGGAAGCCACTCTGCGGCCGCCATCCTGTGTTAGGCGGTCGCAGAGTGGTTAAATATCATCAACCTCTTATCAGTATAAAACGTTTTTGTCCTTATTCAAGCCTTTGCCCACAGCTTTGAACCAATTTATACATTTTGTCTCTGCTATGAATCTTTCTTTCGATTATTTGAAGCCACCCTTCAGGGCAGTGACACGAAGATCATTCATGCTGTGTCTGTTGGAACGAAAGTGTGTAGCAACTGGGAGATCAGATTTGGGATTGCTATTAGTGTTCCAGTGTCCGTTCATACTCTACTGCTACTACCTAAGAGGAGGAAAGGCTCTGGCTCATTTACAGCCTTCCTATTCCTCTCTGTGTCCTCTCGATCTACCAACGCCCACAACCCCCCCCCCCCCCCCCCCCGCCCCGTTCCAGCTCCGACTTTAATGTATACAAGGCTTTTGGGTCTCTTTGGAAGACCAAGAGTACCGAAGATACGCGGTTCCATACTGTGAACACATGAAGCATGGGCTCACGCATGTACAGTACAGAGCTGCTCGTCTCCAGACGACCCAAGTACTACAGAGGACACCCAAGGAGGCAGTCAGTGGAAGATTTGAATGGGGGCCCAGCTGTGGATTGAGGGGATGCAGGAAGGAACAGGAAGAGATTGTAAGCTCGCAAGGGCAGGGCTCTCTCACCATTTGTGTCTTGGAATTTTTCACACATTTTATTCATCATGTTACTTTTGTCACTGTTATTACCAATTCGTTATGTTGTACCATTTGTGTATTCTGTATATTGGTGTCTTGTCTGTATTATTATGTACCGCACGTTTGTTTCTTGCCTTGTACTGCGCCACGGAATATGTTTGTGCTTTATAAATCAATAATAATAGCAAAAAGGATCCAGAGCTATCCCTCTTACGTATCTAACTTTTTTGTTTTAAAAGCTTAACATGATTTTAATTAAAGCAACATTGAAGGCAAAAGAAAACCTTGTGATATGATGAATTGTATGTGTAGTGCAAATAATTAATAGAGTGTTAGTAGCAAAGAAAGAGTCTCATGTTTTTATTTTCAGGTATATAGCTTTATTTTTAAAGCATTGCATCATTCTGTCATATTTGCAAATTACAAACCACACGCTGTATGTTAAACTATAAAACAAAGTAGAGCTAATGACCCTTTAAACTTCCCTGCAGTAAAATCTTTAAGAGAACCTGAACTAAAAATTAAAAGTCAAAATAAACATAAACACGTCATACTTACCTCCCGTGTTCTCTACTACTCAATCTCTTTCTCCTCTCCTGCGTCCCATTTGTCCGCTGTGATCAATGGAATTCTCTGTCCTTCATTTTGAAAATGGCCATTACCCCATAACAGCTTCCTAGTCAGCACACTGTTAAAATGTAATATTACCCACTTAAGCCATAGGGAAACATGGACATTACCTTGCACATTCAGTTGTAGCTGACAGCAGCTGATATATATAACTGACAGGCTGCAGCAACTGGTATATTTAAGTTCTGACAAAATATTGTCAGAACTAGAAGGGATCACTGTTAGAAGAAAATGGTGAGCTTCTGAGAGGAACTGACCGTGAGGTAAGTATGTAATATTTATTTGCAGCTACGTCATGTGTTTATACAAAATTTTACTCCATTCAGGTGGTCACACACTACGCAATAAAATGATCCGATTTCACAACAATTCGATAAATATGATCTCCCGAAAAATCGAAAGCTTTTTTTTCATTCAACTGAAAAATCTGATCGGATTTCCCGTTTTTTTTTCCGATTTTTATTGATTCGAAATGCTGGAAATTTTTCTTCAATTTTTCTAAAGATTGTATGGTGTGTGTTGAATTGTCAATTTATTAATATACACAACCTAGCAATTTTCTCAGAGTTTCCATTTGTCCAATCATTTTTATCATAATTGGGGAAACATTGCACATAGGTGTATGGTACATTGGTCATATTTTTGAAATGTTACAATCAGTCAGAAAAATGGATTGCAATTCTTAAATTGAACAGATATTTAAAAAATTGTATAGTGTGTGGCCACTTTTATCCGAAGCTCCCTGTCACTTTTTCTTTGAAGAATAAGTGCCTCAGAAAACAGCACTGTAGCCGTCTAACTGATCGGAGAGCTCAGAGAAGCTCTTTTGCATATAAAACAACTGAGGTTTTTTTTAACTCTTCCTGTACTGGAAACAATATAAGACTCATATCTGTGCTACTAATTTTCTATCTCTCACCTGTACTACACATACAATTTGTTATCTCATAAGTTTATTTTCACTTCAGATTCCATTTAAGAAATTGAATCACATCAGTAAAAAGAAAAGGAAAAAAAAACACCACAATTCCCATGGTAATCGCAGTTCCCTTGCTTTTTCTGGACCACGGAAAATCTGCAAGTCGCAGCGAAATGCGTACAGGGGAAAATGAGCCGAACTCTCAATCTGTGTCACATTATTTGTTTCCATAGGCTGCTGTCTGTCCTGCTTGATCTGTGAACCCGAAGCTGAATTATGTACCAAGGGGCCCACTGAGACCTGTCATTATGAGTTCCTGTGCGGAGGTACACACAACGTATACATTAAAGGTAACATCCCTGTTGAAAGTAAAGCTGAAGCCATGAAAAGAAAAAATTACCGAAGATACTTACCAGAGTAGAGGAAAGCATCTTGATGCTCCAAACTCCTCCGTGACCCCACCACTGCCGGATGGGACCCGATTCCTGTATGCAGCCATGCACTCCTTCGAGTATGTAGCAGTAGCATGGAGCCACTCCTGTATGGAGAAAAAAAAGCCATGTTTGAGTGGCTCTAAGCTGCTGTGCAGGCCATACTTTGCACCTGCGCAGTGCAGCAGCACTAGTACACGGAGGAGAGCGTGGTCATGGGGAATATCTGTTATTAATGTCAAGTATCGAAGAATGGAGGGTCTTAGGAAGATCGGGGAAGCCTCTTGACTATCTAGAAGCTTCCCTCTATTGAGGTATCTAACTCCTATGTTTCTCCTGGGAGATCATTTTTAATCTTCTGCTTAAAGGAAAGATGCAAACAAATTAAAAAAAAAAAAGAAAAACTTACCCAGGGCTTCCTCCAGCCCCTGGCAGCCATCCTATGCCCTCGCCGCAGCTCCGCTTCCAGCCAGTGGCCCAGGGTCCCCTCCATTGCAGATGCCGACGGGCATCTAGTGCACCTGCGCGAGAGCCCTTGGCGGTGGCGCTGACGTGGTCTGGAGAGTTTCTGCGCAGGCTCAGAACTACTGCACCTGCGCAGTATACTCCAGACCACGTCAGCGCGACCGTGAGCAGTTCTTGTGCAGGTGCAGTAGATGCCGACCTGGCGAGGTCAGCATCTGCAACAGAGGGGACCCCAGGCCACCGGCTGGTAGAGATGGCCCGAACAGTTCGCATGTGAACTTGTTTGTGCGAACAACGCGAGTTTGCGTTCGCGGCGAAACGCGAACTTTCTGCGAGTTCGACCCGCCCCTATACTACATCATTGGGCTAAACTTTGACCCTCTACATCACAGTCAGCAGACACAGGGCAGCCAATCAGGCTGCACTCCCTCCTGGAGCCCCCCTTTATAAAACGCAGCAGCGTCTGCAATGTTTTCACTCTGTGTGCTGCAGTATTAGTGAGAGAAGGGAGAGACATTGGAGAGATAGGGAAAGCGATAGTTAGGAGCTCTGTTAGCTTGCTCTTGCTTCTTGCTGATATTTGTTGATGAAAAGCACCCCAAAACTGCTCTTTTGAGAGCTAATGTTCTTCTGATGTGTTTTTATTTTTTTTGTGCGACCCACTGACACTGCATATACACCCCTGTCTGTCGCAGATGGCCCCATTGGGTACGCATGGTTCGCGCGAAACCCGCGAACTTTTGCGGAAGTTCACGTTCGAGGTTTGCGAACCTAAAATTGGAGGTTTGAGCCATATGTACCGGCTGGATGCGCCGAGGGCACAGAACGACTGCCGGGGGCTGGAGGAAGCCCCGGGTAAGTAGATTTTTTTTTTATTTGCTTGGACCTTCCCTTTAATTATTATTATTATTATTATTATTATTTAGTATTTATATAGCGCCGACATATTATGCAGCGCTGTACAGTGTATATATATATCTTGTCACTAACTGTCCCTCAAAGGAGCTAACAATCTAATCCCTACCATTGCCATATGTCTATATTATGTAGTGTAAGTATTGTAGTCTAGGGCCAATTTTTTTTTTTTAGGTGGAGACAATTAACGTATCTGTATGTTTTTGGAATGTGGGAGGAAACCGGAGTGCCCGGAGGAAACCCACGCAGACACAGAGAGAACATACAAACTCTTTGCAGATAGTGCCCTGGCCTCTGCAACTGAAAAAGTACTAAAAAGTTGGTGAAAACGAACTGTCAAAATTATTCTGAGTATTGACTTGCTTGCTAGTGGCTTAAAAAGCCATTCTTCGTACAGATAATGGCTATCATTCATAAAGCATTCCCGCATGCGGAAATGCTTAAAACAGCTGACTTTACCGAGCACTGAGCAAGTTGTGTGTTCATAAAGGCTCTTTCCCTATGCGAAGCTGACATTCCCTAGCAGAGCGATAAATTACCGCATTGTGCGGTGATTCTCTAGAGTTATCTGGAAAAAGTAACAAAATGTCAATTCATAAAATATTAGCGCAAGCGGTATGCAGACGGGGATTACCGCTTCCTAGGCAGTAGCGATAAGCTTGTGGAGTACATGTAAGTGAATGGGACAGACCTCCCAAGCAGCAGCAGAGAGAGCAGCGCACGGAGGGACTCAGGCAGCTTCTCTGTTTCCGCATGCCTACCGACAGCCTGTTCCAGAAAAACTCCGCACTTGTACCGCAACAGGCAACATTTTTATGAATGACCACCCAGAAGTGTAAAATACCGACAGCGGTGTTTTCCTGCACTAACTTTTGTTACCGACAACACTTTCATGAATGTTAGCCAATGTGTGAAAATATCACCTGGGAGAGAACTCAGGAGTAAAAGTGAATGACATATGTGCCTTTGTTTCTCCGCAGATGAAGAGGAGGTGGAATCCTACTCCATGTCCTGTATGCCCCGCAGCCAGTGTGACATGGCCGGCAGTGCCAGCGGCAGCGGATGGCACAAGAAGATGGTGATTTCCTGCTGCAGGACCAATGGATGCATTCCTCTGATGCGAGAAAGTAAGCCTCTATTTTTTAAAATGTTCTAATCCTGATCCTTCTCTAATACCATTTATTGGCTAACTAAAAATGAATAAAAATAAGCAAGCTTTCGGCCTTGCAGCCTTCGTCGGGCTTATATCCTGTTAGTTTGCAAACTGGTGGTACAGACAGCTTTATACATGCAACATCAAAAGGGAAAACAGATATTTTTTTCAAGCATAAATACATGTCATCAAGATGCCTTAATTAAAATAGACCATCTAAATGGGGGTTAGAGGTTATTAGCTCTAACTAAGCTCTAAGCAGAAGTACCGCTATGACGCGTACGAGGGTACGTGTCATCATGTAGATGACGCGTACCCTCGTACACGTCATCGCAGTACTTCTGCTCTCTCTTGACACGACTTACAAATGTAAACAGGAAGTGCGTCAGAGAGAGGGCGGAAGTACCAGATGGTACTAGCGCCTGTGATCTCCGGCTGCCCGCTTCCTGCCCTCCTCCTGCCAGGTACTTTGGGGGACTTCAATGTAATTTTATAGGGTCCAGCAGAAGGGAGAGCTTAGCGGGGAGGGGTGGGGGGCATTTCCGACCCCCCCCCCCCCGCGCTCGGGGCATGCTCTACCTTTATGCTGGGACCCTATAGGGGGCCCCAAAGGGACATGTTCGGGTTGGGTTCGGGGTTCGGCCCGAACATGCCGATTATCGGGGGCATGTTCGGCCGTACCACCCCGAACCCGAACATCTGGATGTTCGCCCAACACTAATTGTGACCCAGTACACTTTGAATGAGCCATATCCAATTCTGGGCACAACCCAGTTATGCTTGGTGAATAAAAATGATTCTGATATGTGGCAATGTGTAAGCTGTACAGCAGCCCTTACAGTGATGCTGGGTCATGTGACAGTCTTGTCTGTTTGTGAATAAGGAAGTGATAAATAAAGATAGATAAAGCTGCAGCTATTTCTCTGCCTGCATTAGCTAGAATCACAAGATAAAGACATCATTATACCGGCTGTCTCCTCTCATTCAAATAGCAACGCAGGGATAACATACAAACTTCATGCAACGCATACAAATCACATGCAAATCTGGTAAGTAATGCCTGCCATCCACCCCTAGTCCGCAACCTTACAAGTAGGGGGAGATATATATATACTTTCCTAAGGAGAGGGAAGGCTCTGGGTCCTATAGAACCTTCCTGTTCCTCTCACTGTCCCTGCGTTCCAGCGCTGGCTCCCCAGTTCAAATCTCCCACCATGGAAGGCTTTGGGAGACTGAGTTCTCCCGAAGAGGAGCGGCTCCATACTGTGCATGCGCGAGACAGCGAGAGGACCGTGTTTGGGTGCACTCAGGTTCCCGAAGACTTCCGAAAGCCTCGGTCAGTGGCAGAGAGCTATCTCCAACCGATCGGTCAGAGAATGCTAGTGGGGGAGCCAGAGCAGGACTGACAGGACTAGGAAAGGAATTGGAAGGTTCTATAGGACCCAGAGCCTTCCTTCTCCTTAGGTGAGTATCTTTTTTTATATTCACTTCAGACCCCCTTTAATAACGTATGTTTTATTTACTACGTACTTCCATTTCGTGTCATTATAGCGCTGTTCTCTTTGTGTCTCTAAGTGCCAGAAGACGACACAGAGGAGCTGAATGGGCAGATGTGCCAGACTTGTATGCCTGCGGATTCTGACTGGTGTGAAAGCACCAAGGCCATAGACTGCACAGGCCATGAGAACAGGTGTCTCCTCGTCACGAAAACCGAAGGTAAATATCACAGTTATTAAAGAGACACTGAAGTAAAAAAATAAAAATAAAAAATGATATCATGATTTGTATGTGTAGCACTGCTAAGAAATAAAGCATTAGGAGCAGAGACATAAGTCTAATATTGTTTTCAGTACAGAAAGAGTTAAGAAACTCCAGTTGTTATCTATGCAAAAAAGCTATTGAGCTCCACGGCTTTCAAAGTGGCAGAGAGCTCTGTCTTCTGAAGCTTGTTATCTCAGCTGTCAGTCACAGTATCTTCTTTTTCTCTCCAGAGGACAGGTCAATAGTTCACTGGCCTGCTCTGTAAAATAATTTAGAATGCTGAGTAGTGTGTAAAGTGCAAATATAGAGAATGATGCAATGTTATAAAAAAACACTATATAACTGAAAATAAAAATATGAGATATGCTACTAATCTTCTAGTAATTATCCGTACTACACAACCAATTCATTATATCATTTTTTTTTTCAGTTCAGTGTCTCTTTAAGTGATATGAAACTCAGCATTTTTTCTTTCTGCTAAAAGATTTACAGCATAAAACTTACTACTGTAAAAAAAGTTTGTAGAGGTGTACAGAGGCGCCAAAAGAGTAAAATACGCTAAAATCATCTAAAATCGTTGAGGAGGCGGGGGTGGACCAGCCACTCCAAACAGACCACGATGCTGTCGATATAGTTGATACAATTTATTCACATACTCCTAGTGATAACTGGCAACGCGTTTCATGGGCACAATCCCACTTCATCAGGCAATAAAACAACAGGAGTAACACACAGCTAGGGGTTCAGTCTATGCTTGGCACCTCTTCTGCTTTATACTGTAAAAAAGTGGTAGCAGTACAGCATTCAAACAGTTAAATACAGCACTTGTTTCTTCAGTAGGAAGCTTATATCTGAATCAGAAGCTAAAGGAAGTGATTATATTATCTTCTTTATGTTTCCTTGTCTGCCACTATTAGTAAACATTCCTGGCAGTGCTTCAGCTTGCATGGTTAGCAGGAGAGAAATCTCACTGGATACATTGCAAAACAGAAGTTTGCCTTTTTAAAACAGAAGGTATTTGTAATTACTCAGGTTGGAGTGAGCTCCGAGATATCTCCCACAATTCATCACTGCTGAATATGCAAACCGTCCATTTATTGTCCCTGATAGCAACATACAGCTCCAGAACTGTTGAAATGTATCAGTTTATTGATTTTACAGAGCCACAATAATCCAACATACATACAGACTGTTTCGGATTGGTTGATCCTCATCAGTGCATGACATGGATTAATGTGGCTCTATGTCGTAGGGCTTGAAACACCCAGAGGTACAGACTAACCAGCAAGCTCATGCTGAACCAGAACTACTAGGAAAATATAAGGGTCTAAAAAGGATCAAAAAGCCCTCTTACTAAAATGTTATGCAAAACAGAAGTTTGCCTTCCTAAGACAGAAGATATTTGCTATTATTTAGGTATGCAAATCATCCCTTTGCTGTCCCTGTAAGCTAAAGACAACGCCAGAATCACTGAAATACATTTTAATAAATAAATACAGCAGCTATGTAATTAATTGCAATGGCAGCTTTCAGAGACGATAAACTGTACTTTGGGAAACAGACAATACTTTTGCACAAAACCCCCATATGAAAACTGTATGTTTAATAAAAAGTAGAAAAACACGTTTTTATTGAGGGCCCTTTAACACTTACCATTGCGTCCTATCGCAGTACTCTCCCTGGTAGCAGCGTTCATTACAGTCAATGAAGCACGACACACTGCCTGCGGTGTGAAGTGATGTGATGGCAGTACCCTGGGTAACACACAAGCTGCAGTGTGTTACCGTGCGACTTCTGCGGTAATCCAGAAAGTGCCATGTCATTTCTTTTTAAGTCGCACCATAGCTATAACGCACGGTGCGACTTGTCAGCGCCGGTGCTGTGCGATTGTTCTAAATCGCAGCGCATTGCACCTAGTGTAAAAAGACCCTCAATGTTATGCTTACTCCTGCTTCAAATCTATATATATAATAGAATAAGTGCCTCAACCTTCAAACAAGAAGAAGAAGTAGCGCCCTGCCCCCAGGGCTGGTCCAAGCAAGAAGAAGGGGCTGGTCCAAGCAAGAAGAAGAAGTAGCGCCCCGCCCCCAGGGCCGGTCCAAGCAAGAGGAAGGGGCTGGTCCAAGCAAGAAGTAGTGTCATATCAAATCAAGGGCAAATAGAGATAATTTGCATATTTAGTAGCAGTGCATTGTGGGTAACCACAAATGTTCACTTATAGCTGAATTATTGCAGATTTGCTTCTGTTTTAAGAAGGAAAATTACACCAAGCTTTGCTTTTTTTTTAGTAGGAGGGATTTTTGGTCTATTTTATCCCGCTATACATTCTTAGTAGTTTGGGTCACCCTGAGCTGCTTGGTTATTCTGTTGTACTGGTCCAAGCCCTATCTCATACAGCCTTATCAATCCCTGCCATGTACTGATGAGGACCAAAGGTTTGAATTAGGCTGTCACATGTGGGGTTGATATGTCTGTGTAAGACTTAAAGCTATAGGCTTGCTTGGCTTACTAAGGGTGAAAAAGAATAATTTGCATATTTAGTAGTGGTACATTGTGGGAGATCACAAATGTTCACTTATAGCTGATTTATTGCAGAGTTTCTTCTATTTTAAAGGACTTCTGAGGCCAAAATCTGCCCCCAAAACGTAAAAAAAGTTAACTACCTGCATGACTTTGTAAGGCAAGGAGGACGCCATCTGCGCCCCCCGTGCCGTTCCGCCTGGTACCCTCTGCTCAATAGCCCCCTGAAAGACTGTGACCCCACGGTCCGGGTCGGTATCTGCTGCCTGCATAAAGATGGCCGCCGGAGCTGGCCACGGCTGCGCAGCTCTAGGGCCAACCCTCCGATCCACGCTGCCTGTTACGTGGATCGGGGGTTGGCCCTAGAGCTGCGCAGCCGTAGCCAGCTCCGGCGGCCATCTTTATGCAGGCTGCAGATACCGACCCGGACCGTGGGGTCACAGTCTTTCAGGGGGCTATTGAGCAGAGGGTACCAGGCGGAACGGCACGGGGGGCGCAGATGGCGTCCTCCTTGCCTTACAAAGTCATGCAGGTAGTTAACTTTTTTTACGTTTTGAGGGCAGATTTTGGCCTCGGAAGTCCTTTAAGAAGGCAAATTACACCAAGCTTTGATTTTTTTAGTAGGAGGTCTTTTTGGTCCCTTTTATCCACCTATACATTCCGAGTGGTTTGGGTCACCCTGAGCTGCTTGGTTACTCTGTTGTACTGGTCCAAGCCCTATCTCATACAGCTGTATCAATCCCTGCCATGTACTGATGAGGACCAAAAGTCTGAAATAGGCTGTCTACATGTAGGTTTGATATGACTGTGTAAAAGTTAAAGCTATATGCTCGCTATACACCAGCAGCTCTGGATGCTTGCTTGGCTTACCAAGGGGGAAAAGGGGTAATTTTCATATTTAGTAGTAGTGCATTGTGGGTAACTACAAATGTTCACTTATAGCATAATTATTGCAGATTGCAGATTTCCTTCTGTTTTAAAAAGTCAAATTCCACCAATACAGTGTGCGGCATCGCAGGAAGTGACGACAGTGGAATGCACGATAGAATACGGTAGAGGTGAGTCATCCCTGCCCACTGCCTCTTACTAATAGTGGCGGCTGCTACTGTGGTTAAGCAGGAGGGGGAGTGCACATGGGGGACCCAGGTGAGGGGGGGTTCCTGCTGAGCTTAAGCTGGAGGTAGAGCACACATGGGGGACCCAGTTGAGGGGGGGTCCAACCCCCCTTCCCACCGCTGTGCCCAATACCCCCTTCTTGCCCTCTACCCTCTTATGCGGCGTATGCTACGCCGCGGGTCTGCTAGTAGAAAATAATGATTTACAGTACACTGGGTGAATCCTGCAACTCCTCTTTTCTGCCACTAGATGTCATGAGCACTCACTTTTTTTAATTACTGATGTTCAAGTAGAATAGATGCTTATAATTCCAGCTTGCCTGCAGGTTGTATGCAGCTTGGAATTTGGTCAATAAAATGTACTTCCTGTGAAATTGTATCGGATGCTTCCAAGCTGGCAGCCGGAATTAACATCTGATTGGCCACCTCTAGTTATGAGATAAAGGACAGACTTTAGACAATGTATGTTTCCCCCAAAGGCCCTGGAACTAGCATGGAAATAAGTGCAGGGGCTGATCAGTTTCTGAGAGCCTGATGACTGATTACCTGACAGCTGATTAATCACACAAACCGGGGCGAGTCATTTAAAAAAGTATTTTTGCAAAGCACTTCAAATGCAGCAATATAGGACACACTGCACCCAGATAAACGTAACACAAACTAAAAAATGCCAGGTAGACAAGAGGCAAGACAAGACACAGAATAATTATAATGCACTTTTCTCCTGGCGAACTCAAAGGGCCAGAGCTGCAGCCACTAGGAGGCAATCTATAGGCAGCAGCAATGTTAAGGAGTCTTGCCCAAGATCTCCTTACTGAATAGGTGCTGGCTTACTGAACAGAAAGAGCCGAGATTCGAACCCTGGTGTCCTGTGTCGGAGGCAGAGCCACTGGGCAGTGGTAGCCTCACAATATATGCCTTTTCTGGTTTAAATAATCTCTCATTTGATCAGGGCCAGGCCGAGGCAGAGGTGAGAGAGGCTCCAGCCTCAGGGCGCAGTGTAGGAGGGGGAGCAGGGCCAGGCCGAGGCAGAGGCGAGAGACGCTCCAGCCTCAGGGCGCAGTATAGGAAGGGGAGCAGGGCGGGACCGAGGCAGAGGAAAGAGAGGCCCCAGCCTCAGGGCGCAGTGTAGGAGGGGGCTCACAACTCACTCAGCTATCATTTCCCTATTGTGTTTGAAGCAGAGAGAAATAAGGAAAGGAGATACATGGCAGTGACTGCAAGCCAGATAACTAGAGATTACGGTGTTGGGGGCCCTGGTCTAATAGCAATCACGGCTGGGGTGGGAGGGATGGAGGGGCGCACTTTGGTGTCTTAGCCTTGGGTGCTGGAGGACCTTGTCCCAGCTCTGCATTTGATCATGTAGGGCTGTTTCACACTTGGGGCGAATGGAGGACGATTGCACTGTGTTTGCTTATCGCCATCCATATGGGCTTTCTCACACTGCAGTGTTGTTTGGTGTGAAACAGACTTTGGTTTAACATTGTACTTTCAGTCGGGGAAAGTAAATGTATCTTCTCTTCAAGCAAGCTGCAAAGCACACATATAATCAAGGCGCTGGAAAATGTAGTCGCAGGGCAAATCTGAAAAACAGCTCACCCTGCTCCTGCACATGTCCCGGCAGTGTCAATTACTATCCCCTCTCCAGGCCGCCATAGACTCAGGTAAGATGTAATTCCGCTGCCAGCAAAACGCTGCAAGAGACATAACGAATAGGTAGAAAATATGTGCCACTTTAATACAGTGCTTACAAAATGCAGAGAAGGTTCACATACTTTTATGTTATTTACATTTTTGGATCCACCCATGTTCTCTTGACCACGCCCACTTACATGGAGCCCCCTACATTAATTCTGCACAGGTGCCCACCATTGGCTTTGTCTGCCACTGCTCTATAGCAAATGATGGAGCACCAAAATCTGCCAAAAACAGCTGCAGAGACAGTAGCAAAAAAAGAAAACAAAACAAAAAAAACAGCAGGAGGAGGAGTTTGCTAATGATTACCATTATTCAAAGCACATATTGGGCTCGATTCACTAACCAGTGATAACTGAGTTATCACGTGTTAAGGCATTGCATGTGCAAACTAGGATGCTAAGTAGTTTGCACTGCTCTTGCTGTTCGCGTGCTATTTTAGCGCAAAATCAGCCGCTTCGTGTGCTAAGTATCCTTAGCACGTGAAGCCATTGCTTATCACGCTACTTAGCATGTGAAGCGGCTGATTTTGCACGCGAAGCGCTGAGCGCAAAACTTTACGCGTGAAAACTCTAACGCACCTATTAGGCCTTGTTTCCATCTGTGCGCTTCTGTCCGCTTTTGTCCGCTTTTCAGCAGCATGTATCAATCTGTAACATTGACGTGCTGATAAAAAGCGGATAGAAGCGGACAGATGGAAACAAGGCCTTAGCACACAAAGAGCCAGTTAGCACGTGCTAAGCTGCTTTTCACTAGCATGCTAACACTTAGCACACTTTAGTGAATCAAGCCCACAGGGGTGACCATTACCAGCATAGAACCAATGAAGAGCTAATACAGCAGTTGAAGGCAGGCCCCTGCTGGGCCCCTCTGGTCCAGGGGCCCCAGTGCAGTCGCTACCTCTGCACCCCCTATTGCTACATGACTGCATTTGATTTGCCCGATTAAAGGATGTGCATCATTTGTATCAAATCTGCATGCAGGCCAAAACTATCAGCATGCCATTTACCATTTCTAGAGGCTAGGGGACAAAACAATCTACCTGAAAGTTCCCCTGCAGCTGATTGGTTGCTGTCCATGTTTTGATGTGCCCATTAGGCAGTGAATAACGACAAGCATGAGCCTGTCAGCCAGAAGGATCGTTATTGTTCGCTGATTGTAGCTGTCACAGTTTCTCAGGATCTGTTCCACCTCCTTCAGAAGCAGATGAAAGTCTGTGTACACCGGCCCTGATTGTGCTGGTCATTTTGGTGACTCTAAGGGCCCTTTTCCACTTGCAATCACAAGCGTTCGCGCTGAACGCTAGTGATTGCGATTCAGCAAATGCCCAAAATTTCGCTGCGATTTTCCAACGTTTACGATCGCGATTTTGCTATGCTATGCAATGCATAGCAAAATCGCGCCAATAATCGCTCCGCCGCACGATCGCGATCGGGTAAAAAACGAATCGCGGTAGTGGAAATGACCTTACCGCGATTCCTATGTTAAAAGCAAACTGTAGCGATTTGAAAAATCACTAGCGGTTTGCGGTTTTGCGATTCAGCCATCGCAAACGCCGTAGTGGAAAAGAGCCCTAAAGCTACGTACGCACATACGACAATGATCGTTCGTTGTGAACGACGAACAATCTTTTAATGGATGAAAGAACGACTTAAGCAAAAGTAGCTTTTAAAAGTGTGTAACGATCTGATCGTTTGTTAACGAACGATCCGGAACAACGTCACAGTAGAATACAGGAAAATACAGGAATACAGGAAAATGCGTGTTTTCTGCGATGGATGTGATGCCAACGAACGTTTGGCTCACGTCTAGCCATTATTATATCTTCTGTACAGTGAAGATGTCACATACTGTTCCCGGAAGTGACATCATAGGAAGTTCCGCACGTAACGAATGGTTCAAGATGTACGTTACACTGCAAAACTAACGTTACGTATATTACATTACAGTACGAGAACTCATACTGTAGGTTTGTAGGTAGAGCATTTACATAATACAGCATTGAAAACACATTAAAAAAAAACACTCTGTCCTGTTTTAGTGTCCATTAAAATGATATTATGAAATTATGGTATAATCACGGAGCAATTAACGTGTCACAGGACACATTCATAGAACGAATGTTAGATAAAGAAAACCACGTGTTGCACTTGAGCATTAAAATGAAAACTTCCATAGAGATATAACAAAATGCGCATGTCAAGCCTAGTACGAACGACCGTTTTCTAATGTACTTGTAATGTCTGATGTACTTGTTTTGCAAACGATCGTTGTTTAAAAAAATCCACCAAGGCAGATCTTTCGTTTTTAACGATCTAGCTCGTCCATCGTTTGGCTTAATGATCGTTGGAGGTTTTTTTAAACGATCGTTGTGTGAAATGATCGGGGAACGATCGTTTCAAACAACTATAGTCGCATGTGTGTACGCACATTTAGGCCGTTTCACCCTGCCAACTGGCAGTTCTGGGATCGTTGCAGTGCGGATCCTGCAGTGCATGGTAATCTCCCTTCTGGCTGCAGGCCAAGCAGGAAGTGAGGTTCTCTAGCGCTCACTTCCTGTGGCCAAAATTGTAATTGCGCAGAAGTCTGCGTTACCATAGACTCACATGATTTCCAGTCACTGTACATTGCTGTGCATGTTGCCCGACAACGCGGTGTTGCCTCGCGGCAAAACCGGACACTTCCGGCAAAACGCGTCGCACTGTGCCAGGTATTAAATCCTGGCGCAGCATTACTCTGCGGTAAAACAGGGTAACGCACCGCACCAATGTGAAAGGGGCCTAAATCGATTGCTGAAATTGATGTTTTGTTTTTTGGCAGATAATGTGACACTGATAGGATCCTTGTCTGGCTGTGTCACCAACAGCATATGCGATTATTACAATGACCCCGAGAATGAAATCGCAGAAGAAGGCGTGGAGTATACCTGCAGCGACGGAAGTCTGGACCTCCGAATATGCCTCTACCTCCCGGCTGCTGCCTGTCTGCTGATCCTGACGTTATTACTGTGAAATATTTAATTAAAAAATAAAAAATGCTAATTTTATTTTACATAAACAATTAAGTTAATATATATATGTATGTATGTATATTTTTTCCAGCTTTCAAATCCACAGAATGTACAGTCTGGAAAATGCAGGAGGCATGACTAGAACCCCAAAGAGATGTATCGAGACTGAGGCACAGAAAACTGGAGCAACAATGCAGCAGTTCCTCAGAGTGACCAATTAGGCTTCTGTTGTGATATGAAGTGAAGATTCTGATTGGTCGCTCTGAACAACAGCTGCATTTTCTCTCCAGAGTCCTTTTAAATCCACCCTCCAGTTTGTAAAACACTTTATCATTAAACACTTTGAGGTGTAAGAAGGAAAGGAGTACAAGCTGGGAACTTCACCTTAACTGCTGAGGCCCTGTTCACACTAATTGCCCTCCGTCTCCATTCATTTGCTGCTCCCCATCGCAGTGACGTACTTCCTGTTCATGCATATTACCCTGTTGGCACTCTCTGTGTGAAATTAGCCTTAAAGGACTCCCTAAGTAAAAATTAACTGATCCTCCTTTTCCTAATTTTTTTTTGTTTAGAATACCACTGTTTTATTTTATAGTGTATATAAATCTATTTTTAAGTTTTTACTGTTTCATTGTCTCTGCTCAATGACACATTTATTGAAGTATGCCAGAGCTAAAATCAATGAACTATAAACCTGTTTTATCCCTTTCCTGCTCTCGGGAAGCTATTTTCTGTCAGACGAGTGTTTTATGGCTGCCATTCCTTATCAATGAGGGTTATGCTATAGTCCGACCATGTCCCTAACTGCACAGAAACTG
The DNA here is from genome assembly GCF_040937935.1 of Hyperolius riggenbachi. Classification (NCBI taxonomy): domain Eukaryota; kingdom Metazoa; phylum Chordata; class Amphibia; order Anura; family Hyperoliidae; genus Hyperolius; species Hyperolius riggenbachi. Next base: position 372,525,740 of record NC_090651.1, read on the forward strand.
TCACTTGCATGCTGATGTTTAACCCTTTCAGGCAGAGGCAGAAAGAAAAAAAGAACACAGCCAACCAAGTTGTGTGCTTGGCCCTGTACATACACATCTACCTCATCATGTCACATGTTACCTTGGGTGTCCTTTAAGAAAGTTCAAGTACTTATAAATAGCGAAGCTATGGGCAGCCTGGCCCCCGTACTACTTCCGGGTAGCAATGACCCACAATAGTATGCATGCCCTGGGCCGAATGCATTTATTAGTACGCACGCCCTGGCCCGGCAATGCACGTCCTCGATTGTGCACCTGTGGTTCTGTGCATGAGTGTGACATCATGAAGTGTGCCCAGCCACAGGCGCGTAATCAAGGACGCGCATCGCCAGGCCAGGGCATGCGTACTAATGAATGCATCCGGCCCTGGGCATGCGTACTACTGCGGGTCGTTGCGACCCGGAAGTAGTACATGGGCCAGACTGACATCATTTCCTCCCTTGCTCTTTTTTTCTCCTCTTGCTAATTGTGTATTTGTTACCCACCCTCCTGCCAGAGTCTTCAGACACTCCCACTGAGGTCTATACTAGGACTTGCCCTGTCTTATGTCATTAGAAGGAGGGGGAAATAAAGGCAAGAATAGGAATATATAGATAAAAAAAAACCTACCAGCATGCAACTGTTTGGCAATGGCAATTAAAGGGCCAGTGCTCCTAAGGTATGTGATAACTCCAAATGATAACAGCAGGAACAGTTTTGAAAGCAGGATTAGCATCTTTATCACTTAATACACTCAGACCAGTTGCTGTTGAAATTTGATTTTTATGGTGACAATCCCGCTTTAAAGTGTCCCTCTTTCTTATGTCAAAAAGTTGGGAGGTATGCATATGTCAGATAACAAAACAGGGTGTGTACCTCCTTATCTATCCTTCCTGTCTAGCAGAAGATACCATTAGGCAATGACATAAGAAAATGGGTTTCAGTCTTGCTAAAGTAAAACTATAAAAAGAACATATCACAAATATTCATATAGTTTAACCTACTTAGCGGTAACCACGAACTAGACTCGGGCTGGAAATCCACAGCTCAGAGCGGTAACCCCGAGCTATACTCGTGGTAGCCGCAGGAAGGTCCATGCAGGGCATTGGCGATTTTACCCACCTCCCAGGTGATCCAATCCTGGCAGCCATTCCTCTTCCTGTCCACAGAGGCTCTGCATCCCCAGGTGAGATCAGCGACTGTCATCATGACAACAGCTGGCAATCTCACTATAGGATTACAGCGCCACTTGGATGACGGATGGGGAACTGCAGCGCTGGATTTTAGACCATAAAATCAGGAAGGTATCATACCGCCAGGGAGGTTAATTGTAGCCACGCCTATAGCATATAGCTTAATAAATAGAGAAAACTATTTTTCAATGCTGCATTAACATTGCACACCACCCCGCTGTTTATCAATCTACTTCTAATGGGACGCTGAATCTTTTATAACTTATGAGCCATTTCTTGGCCAGAACAGGATTACATTTATTTATTAATCTCTGGACTGTACTGCCCTACCTTGTGGGGAGACTCCGAACATCTGGGTGGATACTATTGTGCTATGTTTGTATGATTCTGCGTTTTTATCTTTGACTTCACGGATGTCTACTTGCAGTTTTCATGTCTGAAGAAGTAGTAGTTTAGCTACGAAACGTGCGTTAGGCTGCACATTGTACTGTCTGTATGGACATGACTTCAAAATCTACATTTTATTGATGTTTATGTTCCCGACTTTTTAAGATGTATAATAAAAGTTACTTTTTATACTATTGATCCCCTGAGATCTATACAGGGCCAGCAACCCCCACCTGTTTTTGTTTACTCTGGTTAACGTGGACCTGACCTCTTGCACTGGACAGAAGTAAAGCATAAATCCACCCTGTATGTGTTTAGAGAGTTTAGCCTGTCTAATTCCCCCTTATCTGTGTCTAATCACCAGTTGTAATTTGATCTCTCAGCTGTGTCCTCTGGCAGCCACAGCTGAAAAGCTAATTGGTAACCACAGCATGTTAACTCTAAGAGCTTGATTTACTAAGCGGTGCTAACCTACTTAGCACGTCTAAAGTCTTAAGGCGTGCTAAGTAGGTTAGCACTAGTTTTCTCAAAACTTTGCTCGCGGTACTTTGCGCACGATCACTACTTCTCACATTTCAACTGAGTTTAGACATGCTAAGGGCCAGTGCTAAAGTTAGCACCGTTTTGTAAATCAAGCCCAATGTCTGCTTCTATGAAAGCAGGAAGTAGACACACTGCAGATTTGTGGCAGGATTTGTATCAGCTGTAATAAAGAAACATTTTTCTTTAAAGGGGATTATGCTGTTGTGTCTCTTAGAGCAGAGAGGAAGTTCTGAGTTCAGGTCTGCTGTAGAAAGAACAGATGGGCACTTTAATTTTACCTGAACCTATTGTAGCTGATTGGCCTCTACTGGTCACTAGTTTTGCCCTTGATTACATTAGTAGAATAGTGGCAGGCGTAGGTGGGGGGCTACTAAAAAGCACTGCTTGGTGTGGTTTACCTTCTTAAAACAAAATGTACTTGTAATAATTTTTCAGCTTTAAGTGAACATATGTCGTTACCCACAATGCATCACTACCGAATATGCAAATTATCTCTTTATGTCCACGAAGCCAGGCTTGTATCCTGAATCGCTGGTGTATAGCAAGCCTCGGGGGCATAAAGAGATAATTTGCATATTCAGTAGCAGTGCATTGTGGGTAACCACAGATGTTCAATGAAAGCTGAATTATTGCAAATTTCCTTCTGTTTTAAGTAAATCACACCAAGCATTGCTTATTAGTAGGATGGCTTTTAGGTCTCTTTTATCCCTCTATACATTCCTGCTGGTTTGGGTCACCCCGAGCAGGGCCGGCCTTAGGTTTCACAGTGCCCTGAGCGTAATCAGATTTTGGTGCCTTGCCTGTGAGCGTGGGGCGGGGCTACTGGCACGCACGGCTCACACAGACTCAGCAAGAGGACGTGGCAGGTTCCTGGAGTTTTCACCCAAGCAGCACCAGGGGGCGGAGCTACCACTCGCAGCAGTCACAGACGGACCCGGAGCCCGCAGCCAGCAGGTAGAAATGCAGCCAGGGCCAGTTGAATGCACATCACGTGCGCCCCCCTGGATGCCAGCGCCCTGAGCTACTGCTCCAGTTGCTCAGGTCAAAGGCCATGGCCATGACCCTGAGCTGCTAGTTTACTCTGTTGTACTGGTCCAAGCCCTATCCCATACAGCCATATCAATCCCTGCCATGTACTGAGGAGGTCCAAAATTCTGAAACAGGCTGTCACATGTGGGTTTGGTTTGGATCTGTAAAATTTAAAGCTATAGGCTGGCTATACACCAGTAGTTCTGGATGCTTGCCCTGCTTACAGGGGCGAAAAGAGATAATTTGCGTATTCAGTAGCAGTGTATTGTGGATATTTACTTAAGGCTGAATTATCGCAATTCCTTTTAACTTAAAGTACGGTGACCATACGTCCCGCTTTACCCATTTATTTGTGCTGACATGTTGCCCGCAATGCGTTTATTTTGTGCTGATATGTTTCCCACATTGTGTTTATTTTCTGGTGTCTGGGGTAACTGTTGCTGCATTTATTATTTAATGGTCACAGTTTGCTATGTTTGCTGCTTTGGGGTTACGGTATTCTATTAAATAGCATCACACAGTTTCTGCACACCCATGATGCGAATCATCGTTTGACCACATCATGGCGTAAACGCTGCTTTCTTATGCCTCGCTGTTTCATCATTACATTAGCTCCGGCCATACAATGCCATGGCCACAGCCATTTGTCGGAGCGGCGTGCAGCCACCACATTTTTCGCGCTGTGCGCAGCCCCCATTTTTCGGCAGCCAACCCCCCCGCCGCCCCGTCCCAGGTTGAGCCCACAAAAATCTGGTCACTCTACTTAAAGACAGAGTTCTTAAGTAGCCTGAGGTAAATTGTTTAGTGAATACTACATGCTTGCCCATGGTGGTAACAGTAAAAACAGCACACAATGTTTATTAAAGACAGAAGATGAGCTTAGTGAATTGAGGCCAATATTGATTTCTTTTTAACAAAAGTAGAATTGTAAGCAGTCCATGCGCCAAACACAATACTGTCGCTGTGGTGAAAAACGTTGTGTACTGCTGTTTTGGACAGTGGTAACTGGCAACAATCTAGAATGCAAACAACTTTTTTAATAATATTAACTTACAAAAAGACGTGTAAAGCTGAAATGTTATTGATAGCAATAAAAGTGCAATTGCCCTTTAAGTTTTACCGGAAATGACATTATCACCGGAAGGACCAGCCCTTTAGTTTTGCCGCTGAGAAGGAATGAAGATGGCGACGTGGTGTTGAGTCATTCCGTTGCACAGTCTAAGTAAGTCACCGGTTATTTTGTTAACTGTACTTTCTCGTAATGTTTTTGCGTGTTCCTTAGGCACAGTGGCTGCTTCCTCATTCTTCGTAGCGACCTAGTTCATTCTTTGTTAGTAAATGTTTAGCTAAAGAGATTTCCTGTTATAGGTTAGAAGGAGTTCATGCTCCACATTATAAAACGATGGTAAATGTACATAATAACCCTAGGCCTGCTGACAGTGTCACAGAGCCAGCGACCCAGCCCCTGCCCCTCCGCCATGTTTCCTTTCTTCTCCCTCGTGCTCTGTTCACTTTCCCTGTCTTTCTCTCGGTTTCATAACTACAAACAAATGTTCGCTTCTCAGTCTCGGTTTACAAGGCTGACTAAAAGCAAGGAGTTTTTGAATCAGGATGATACCATTTATTGGCTAACTTAGAGATGAATAAATGGTGATCTTTCGGCTTATGAAAAGCCTTCATCGGACTTGGTTCAAGGCTGACTAAACAGCCGACTTTCCATGTGTTGTACACTGACTGTGAATTTGTCTCAGATTAGCCTCTAGTACCACGCCTATATAAGCATAGTAATGTAATAAATGCAACCACAATAAAGTCAGACCAGATATAAGATGACACACACACTGCATGCTGTAATGCAGCTGCGACTCTTCTGGTGATGGGGAATTCAGGGTAACCTCCTGAGCCTATAAGAAGAAGGCAGAGTCCAATTTGTGTTGGAAGCTTAGCTTGGCTATGGCAGAGCTGTGATTGGCGACGGGGGCGTAAATTGAAATTACTGCCCCCCCCCCCCCCTCCCCTGTGAAACTTTGGATGCCCCCTTCCCGGCTTTCTGCACAGGTGTAAACTGAGAACCAATGTTATACAATTGGCTAGTGCACACTTGAATGTGTTTTCCCCATGCAGATAAAAACAGACAGCAGTGAAGCACTGCACACATTTTCTCTATCAATTACATTAGCTTCTGTGATAAAACGTGCACGTGTTCACACATACAGACACACATGGTGTGCAGAAAAAGCATACAGAAAACCGACAGATGAGTAAAACTGGTTCTGAAGACTTCTCCAGCATCACTACAGTACAGATCACTTGGGGAGGGGTAGAGAGGTTGGGGGCTGGACACTGTACACAAGACCCTGCTGCACACTGAATTGTCTACAAATCTTTGTCTGCAAAACTTTGTATGATTCCTTATCTGTGGCTGAGCAGATGCAGTCATTAGAACAATTGTGCAGAGAGCAGAAAGCTTTTTCTCTCCATGCCCTCCTTGGTTGTCAGTCTCTCAGGACAGGGCAAATAAACGCATCCGCTCATGGTGCCCCCAATGGCTTCTGGGCCCCCTGCAGAGTCTATTGCTACACCGTGATTGGTGATTATTTTACATTGAGAAGGACCCAGAATATACTGTATATTCATTTCTAGATACCACTTGGCTGCTGTGTGTATCCAACCTGTAAGTGGAGCAATCAACTGTACAGAGGTGTAACAATAGCCCCCACAACCCCTGCCATCGCAGGGGGGCTGGGGGGGTGGCTAAGGAAGGGGGGGGGGCATTAAATGCAGAGCAGTAGGAGTGGAGCGATATACTGTACATGACCTGTATCTGGTGACGGGACAGGGCCTCTTCACTCCTCTATACTGCAGCTCTGCACCGTGCAGCCAATCAGGCAGCTCTCCTCTCTGCCAGTCATGTTACAGGCATTGTGACCCGCATGGTGATTAGCTGCCAGGTGAGCGGCCTCACTGAAGAGGAGTGAGGAGGACCTGTCCTGCCATCAGTAACAAGTTAGGACTCGTTTCCACTGTTGCGGTGCGGAATCGCCTGGATACCACCGCTGATGAAATCGCATGCGGATGCGATCCCCCATGCGTTTTTGCCCCGAATTCGCATGTGAATTTGCATAGGTGAGGTATATGCGATTTTAACCATGTCACTACCTGTGTGAATTTATATCGGTACCTATGCGAAATCGCATGCGAATTCGCGGCAAAAAACGCATGAGGAAAACGCATGCGATTTCCCTATTAAATACATTGCATGCGATTCGCATGCATTCCACTCTCAGGCGAATTCGTTGGCTCTTTTGAGCGTTTTTTCACCGCTCAAAAAAACGCACATCACCAAAGCAACAGTGGAAACAGGACCATTCGCTTGCATACCATGTGCGAATCCGCATGCGTTGGACGCATGCGGATTCGCGATAGTGGAAACGAGCCCTCAATGTCGCCTCAGGCAAGACTTAGCATAAACTCAAAAAACAATACATTTCTAAAACAATACATTTTGAAACAATAATTAAAAAAATGATAATTCTCAAAACAAAAAAAAAAATTGTTTGGACGGCCCAGTTTATCGGGCGCTTTTGGTGCCCAGTAGCGGATATTTTGCATTAGGGCCTATGGGGAGCCCAAATAGTTTATTTGCCACTGGATCCCACATTTCCTGCTTCTCTCCTTGGGCCAAACTTTTCCTCATTACACAAATACTGTGCACCATAATTTGCCTCATATGCTTAAAGGGAACTTGAAGTGAGAGTTCGATGGAGGCTGCCATATATATTTCCTTTTAAACAATACCAGTTGCCTGGCTGTCCTGCTGATCCTCTGCCTCTAATAATTTTAGCAATAGCCCCTGAACAAGCATGCAGATCAGATGTTTCTGAGCAGGGGCGTAACTAGAAGTCCCCGGGCCCCCCTGCAAGAATTTGAGCATTTTAGGGGGGCAGGAGGGGTCGCAGCATGAGGGGAGAGCTTGGTAGCATGCCGGTGGGGCGGGGGGACAGCCCCCTCACCTCGGGCTCTCCTGTCTGCGCTCCCCTCCTGCCTCTATGTAAGCGCCAGCAGCAGCGGCGTCAGCAGCAGCTATAATTACCTCCATTCACCACCGGAGGTCGCCGATCTGCAAGGGCTTCACATTACTTTCACATTACTTCCTGTTTTAACAGGAACTAATGTGAAACCCTTGCAGAACGGCAACCTCCGTGGTGGATGGAGGTAATTATAGCTACCGCCGCTGCTGCTGGTACTTACATAGAGGCAGGAGGGGAGCGCAGAGGGGAGAGCCCGAGAGCCCCTCCCCACCGACGTGCTACGAAGCTCTCCCCTCATGCTGCGACCCCTCCAGCCTCCCAAAATGACCATGAACGGGCCCCAGTGTTTCTGAGGCTAGAGCAAAATTTAAAGGGAACATGCACTCAAAACTAACAGATTGCCAGCAGCTACCACAACACCCCAAAATAATCGAGATTGTCAGTGCCACATATCCAACAGGCATGTGGGTTAAACCTCTCGGCTGGTGTCAAGGCCAATTTCCCAGAGGGGTCCCTATGCTAACGGCGGATGCATCCGCATCCTACACATACGATGAGCGTATCCACGATTGGACAGATGTCTGCTATAAGATAAAAGTGATCACAAGAATGGGCAAATGCACAGAGCAAAATTTAAAGGGACCTTTAAATTCCCATGGCAACAGTATTCCTAACAGAGTGTGCAGAGTGCTGTTGCCATGACTGCAAAGAAGCACATTCTAGTTCACTGGAAATTCTTAGCTGGCTGCAGATTGAAAAGGACAGATTATTTTTTACTGTAGCTAAACTGTAAAATGACCTGTTCAGCAAGCCTCTGTAGTTATGGCAAAACATTTGGGGCTTATTCACACTAGAGGCGTTTTCACCTTTTTATAAGCGCCAGCATGAGAGGAAAGCCAAGGCCACATTCGTCGGGGAGGGGGGACATTCCCCCGCCCCCTCCCTCACCTCGGGGATCTCCCCTCTGTGCTCCACTCCACTTTAAATTAGAGTCCGGCCAGCGGCGGGCAGCCTTCCGTGCGCTCCAGCGTGCGTTCCTCTCTCTAACAGGAAGTCGCGTCAGAGACTAGAGAGAGAAATGCACGCTGGAGCGCACGGAAGGTATGTATCTGTCTGCTGCCTGCCGCTGCCCGCCGCTGCCCGGATACTAATTTAAAGTGGAGGGGAGCGCAGAGGGGAGAGCCCCGAGGTGAGGGAGGGGAGACGTCAACCCCCTCCCCGCCAAATGTGGCCATGGCTTTCCCCTCATGCCGTGTCTCCTCCAGCCCGGCCCCAAGTGGGCGCCCCGCGGGAGCAGGGGCTGCAGGCCCTATTGTTACGCCAGTGGGCGTGGGCACAGGGGGCTGCAGGGTGCTGGTAGAAGCCCTAGGTAAGTGAATCTCATGTATTTTTTACTTACTGCAGTTCTGCTTTAAAGGAGAACTGAAGTAAGAGAGGTATACGGAGGCTGCCATATTTATTTCCTTTTATTCAATACCAGTTGCCTGGCAGCCCTGCTGGTCTATTTCTCTGCAGTAGTATCTGAATAACACCAGAAACAAGCATGCAGCTAGTCTTGTCAGATCTGACTTTAAAGTCTAAAACACCTGATCTGCTGCATGCTTGTTCAGGGGCTATGGCTAATAGTATTAGAGTCAGAGGATCAGCAGGGCTGCCAGGCAACTGGTATTGCTTAAAAGGAAATAAACATGGCAGCCTTCATATACCTCTCTTTTCAGTTCCCCTTTAAATTGAACCGAGCACCATTTTAAGCACCCAGGGAATCTCAATAGCACTTGAACAATGCATGCCAACAATATGTCTCATTATTAAAATAAACTTCCATTTTACAATTAAAGTGAATCCGAGATAAACTTTTACTCATTGCATAATTGTGTTCCTTGTAATATACCGTAGTTTATAGGGCATTCCTCAAGCCAAATAATTTTTTTGTTTGGTTTTAATACTCTAATACTCTAATTCTCTATAAACTAAACAAGCCACGCCCACAGCTCCTTTTGTGCCTTGGCACTGAAGCAAGGGCTTATGGGAGCTCAGTCTGGGCAGGAGGAGGAGGAGGTTACTAGCCATTGATTTCAGAGTCAGAGGGGAGGAGGGAGGAGGAGAGGGGACTGAATTTACACACAGGCAAGCTCATAGCATCTCCAGCCCTCAGCCTGTGACAATGTGACAAACAGAACATGGCTTCCTTCATTGTATCACAGGAATAAATAATCATATTCTGTTGAAGCTGGTTGCAGCTATATTTGCTGTGTAAACTATCTAAACTTTAGATAAGATATATAGACAAGTCATTTGTTATAGTTTGTTTTTCATCTCGGAACGTTTAGCACTTAAAGGAGTCATCAGGCGAATTAAACTAAAAAAGCTTTACTCACCTGGGGCTTTCTCCAGCCCCTAGCAGCCGACTGTCCCACGCTGTCATCTCCGCTCCCCGCCGCTGTCCCGGTCTCCGTTCTCGGTCGCCTGCGCAGTAAGCCCCGTACAACGTGGGCTTGATTGACAGTGGCGGTTCGCACATGTGCAGTGCGGACGACCTCGGGGTCCGCTTCCGGACTGAGAACGGAGACCGGGACAGCGGAGGTGACAGCGTTGGACAGTCGGCTGCTAGGGGCTGGAGAAAGCCTCAGGTCAGTATTTTATTTCTTTTAATTCGCCTGATGACTCCTTTAAGTGTTATTTTCCTACTTCAGCAGGCCTGCCTGTTCCTCCTGAGCCACAGAGAGTTCAGGCTGCTAAGTAATTGTTTTATTGCACTCATTACAATAAGTAAGCAGTAGGGTATTGTACCGTATTAGCCATCAGTAAAAGCAAGAAGTTATAAATCAGGATGATATTATTTATTGGCTAACTAAAAAGGAATAAAAATAAGCAAGCTTTTGGCCTTGCAGCCTTCGTCAGGCTTATATCCTGTTAGTTTGCAGGCTGGTGGTACAGACAGCTTTATACATGCAACATCAAAAGGGAAAACAGATATTGTTTTCAAGCATAAATACATGTCATTAAGATGCCTTAATACAAACAGACCATCTAAATGGGGTTAGAGGTTGTTAGCTGAGATAAGGATCCTTGTTTACTCGATGCTCACAGACTTGGGATTAGGATTGACCTAGAGGTATTGTAAATTCTTAGTTCACAAGTTCAGCTAGAATGGCTGAGAAAGTTCAAATATCATCAATCTCATACCAATATAGAAAGTTGTTGTCCTTATTCAAACCCTTCTGCACAGCTTTGAACCGATTTATAAATTTTGTTTCTGCTATTAATCGGTCATTTGACGTTTTAAAGCCGCCCTTCAGGGCAGTGACACGAAGATCATCCATGCTGTGTCCGTTGGATCGAAAGTGTGTAGCAACTGGGAGATCAGATTTGGTATCATTAATAGTGTGCCTGTGTCCATTCATACGTTTGCGCAGAGTTTGTCCAGATTCTCCCACGTACATAACATTGGGGCATTTAGCTCACATGATCAGATATACCAGATTGTTGGAACCACATGAAAATGGGGATCAGTGAATAATGGCGCACCGCGCCTATGCATAAAAATGGCGCCGCATTAAAAAGATACGCTTATCACTATTTATCGTTAGTACTGCATAATAGTGGCGCACAGGGAAAAAAGAAGAATAGTGGCACACACTAACGTTATTTATCAATAGTGGCACACACTAACGTTATTTATCAATAGCGCCCTACATAAGCCAAACAGCAGACGTTATTGCGCACAGCAATGTTATTTATCAATAGCTAACCTACATAAGCCAAACTGCAGACGTTATTTAACTGCAAAACGGTGAATGGATTTAATGTAACACTGTCAAGGTTAGGATTAGGCACCACCAGGGGGGGGGGGTCTTAGGGTTAGGCACCAACAGGGGGTCTTAGGGTTAGGCACCACCAAGGGGGTGGTTAGGGTTAGGTACAGGGAGGGTTCTGTGTGAGAGTAGGGGTAGGTATAGTTACAGTGCAATATACACCACCAGGGGGGTGATTAGGGTTAGGCACCACCAGGGGGGTGGTTAGGGTTAGGCACCACCGGGGGGGTTTAGGGGTTAGGGATAGGTACAGAGAGGGTTCTGTTTGTTAACGCTAAATAACGATAAGGCTTTAACGCTAAATAACAATAAGGCTTTAACGTTAAATAGCGATAAGCGGCAAATGGATTAGCGGCAACACTGTGCGCCATTATTCACAGGCGCCATTTTCAGATGGATGCGGAAAAGCTTCATGTGCCTTGTACTCTGTACTCCTGTTGTGAACCTGGTATCGTTACCTTGTCAGTGGAGTAAATGTGTCTGCAGGTCCCACATCTTTTTTGTCCGGCTAGCCCCTTGAATCAGGTAGTATGTTGTTTTTGTTTTTTTATAATACTTTGCCGGCTTGGGTTCTCTTTAACGCTGAGCCATAGCTCCTGTGGGAAGCCTCCTGTGGTGTGGTGAAAAAAGTTTTTACTTGTATGTGGTAAACCGCTGCACTTCTGTTTTCTACCTCTGGAGAGCAGCAGTTTCACAAACAAAATGTTTTGGTCATCACCATGGAGCTAGGAACAATTGTTTCCGGTCTGTGTCAGTGCATTCTGGAAGAGGCGGATTTCAGATACAGTACATCTTGCGGCGTGTAAGTAACTATCTCGTCTGTTGCATATATTATCTCTATGTCTTTTCTAACTGTACTTTCTCATAATAGTTTGTGGTGTATTGGCTGTACGACGGCTGCTTCCTCATTCCTCGTAGAGGCCCGGTTTGTACTTTATAATTGTAAATATTTAGCTAAAGCGAATTCCTGGCAGAGGTTCGCGCTTCGCACTGTAAGAGAATAGGCGCTTGAAGCCGCACAGAAAAACCTATCAGTCTTGTGCTAAATGCAGAGCCAACACCCCCTCCCCCGCACTCGCCGCCACACCGCCATGCTTCCTTTGTTCTCACATCTCCCACGTGTTTTTATTTTCATTCTCTCCGTGTCTCAACTCACTTTGCTTGTGTTGTAAAATGTTATCTGATTAGGCTCCAGCTCTAATTAGCTCTCTATGCCAATATTAACATCATAATGTGATAAATGTAACCACTACTGTTTCATATCACAAGAATGACATGACATGCATCGTACGCTGTAATGCTGTATTTAGACAAAATGCATCTGGTGTTGGAGGGATCTCAGGAGGAGCCTATAGCTAGGAATAAACTACTAAGATTTATAGCTAGGAATACTCGTGATTATGTTTAGAAATCGATCCCTTGGGCGATAGGTCGGGTCTCGATGCTGTACTAATGTGCTTTAAGCCTGCAGGCTACTAATGAGGCGTTCTTTTACTTTGGAGGAAGCAATCATTAACCCTCTGCACTTAAAACACTCACAGCAAGCTGGTACTCTAGTAGCAATAATAACAACTAGGTTGCAAAATGACTATATATTCGGTTGCAGAAAGAGAACATTACTTTCCAAACTACGGCGCTAATCTATTTTTGGGGGCCCAGCAGGAAACCTTATAGGGAACAGTGCCATCTACAGCACGAAGCATTGTGATTGGCTGAATAATGTGGGAGCGGTTTACTACAGCATATCTGAAACCTAGAAGGTGCTGCTCACCAAATCACAAAAGCGCAATTTGCCAATGAGGTTTCTAGCTGGGTCCCCTAAAGGAGACCAGGGCCCACAATTAATTTCATGCAACAACATTCTGATCTAGACCCTTTCACCAGCGTTGAGGTTTCCTCTGTAGAAAGGGTCCCTACTAATATTAGTCAGCAAGAAAGCAAACATTTCATGTTTGTGAACCTGAGACTCACATTGAGGCGGGTTCTACCATTCTAGGGAACCCATGCAAGCACATACAGTAAATGTAAGATCTCCAGGAGCGATAAACTGCACTACTTACACCATTAAATAAATGGGCTGGTGGAGGGGTGATGAGCAGGGCATGACGGAGCAAAAGGGATATGGAGGGCGAACGATTGTGTCAGGCAGTGTTCAGCAGACATAATCTGGAAGGCCGGACCTTTCTCTGATGCATTGAGGTTTCCTCTGTAGAAAGGGTCCCTACCAATATCAGTCAGCAATTGTGTCAGGCAGTGTTCGGCAGACATAATCTGGCAGGCCGGACCTCTCTCCGATGCATTGAGGTTTCCTCTGTAGAAAGGGTCCCTACCAATATCAGTCAGCGATTGTGTCAGGCAGCGTTCGGCAGACATAATCTGGCAGGCCGGACCTCTCTCCGATGCATTGAGGTTTCCTCTGTAGAAAGGGTCCCTACCAATATCAGTCAGCGATTGTGCCAGGCAGTGTTCGGCAGACATAATCTGGCAGGCCGGACCTCTCTCCGATGCATTGAGGGGAGGTCAGGGGCAACTGTACGCACAAGATTCTAAGCAGTCTAAGTCTAATTTCTAAACCTAGAGTAAACCTGAAGCGCTCAAAAAAACCTTAAATACACACCCAAGAAGAGAGAAGACTCTGTATCCCATAAAGCCTTCCCAGTCCTTTCTCTTTCTCCTCAGTCTACCACTGCCCCTGTTCAAAATTTGTGCCTATTGGAACACTTTGATAAGCTACAGAAGGTCTCACGCCCCCAGCGCAGTACACACCCAATGACGTAGGCGCTCGCACACAGACACTCGCAGAAGTGCTAACCCACTGATGGGTCGGTGAGACTTACAGGAGGTCAGCGGGACACCGGGGATAGATTGAATTCTTCACCTCGTGTGTCCTTTAAGCTGGCCATACACATATTTATATTCTTCCATGCATTAATGTTTCTAAGCTGATATCGTGGTAAAGTAATCTAAGAGGCAGGTGTTACATGTTAGGACAGTCCAATCAAAAAAACGCACACCAAGAAGTGGTAAAGGTTAGAGAAACCGAGAACCCAATATAGTGTAGTAAGTTCAGCAAAAAATTAGTAAAGATAATTAGTGAGAAGAATATACTCACAAACGTGGGTTACCACACAGGCTACCACTGTATAGGCAGGTGAGGAGATTAGACCTGTCCTCACTCAGGATTAAGAAGTCGCTCTCTGTAGATCAGAAAAGGGGTAGATCACCCCCTCCACCAGGGGTGGACACGGTACAGCAAACGGGGAACAGAGGCGCCAGCAGGGTAAAAGTGGATAAAACCTTTAAAATTTGCTTGGAGGAAGCGGTGGACTTACCTCCATAAAGCAGACACGAAAGACTGTATAATAGTAATCACATTTATTATATAGTACCCCATAAGTGCAACGCGTTTTGCAGGCAACGCCCGCTTCATCAGGCAATAAACGTGGGGACAAACAGAATTTCAGCAGTAGCAGTGAAGCACTACACGCAGTCGGGTTACTATAGCCATGCATGGAACAGCTTAGTGAATCGAGCTGCAGCTACACAGCAGAACGGGAGCCTTGACCGAATCGGAAAGTGCCACGGCTCCTAGTGGAAATAAGCCCTAAGGCCGGCTTCACACTAGGGATTGCCGGCAGCTGTGTGGCCCGGCAGCTGCACCGCACCGCCAAAAACAGGCCTTCAGGGATTACCGCTTTAGTACGCAGTAAAACTCGTGTGGCAGGACGCTTACTTCCTGTGGCCGAAGCAATCACGTGCATGGAAGCGTATTGCTAAAATATGCTTCTGTGCATGCGCAACGCATAAAACTTGCATTTTAACACACATGCATGCCCATAGACTTACATGAATTCCAGTCTGCTGCACGTCACCACAGATTGCCACAGAGCTGCACGGTAACATAGGTTTACCCTTGCTTCGGGGATGCGGCAAAAACGTCACTTCCGTTGTATTGCGACATAACGCGACGCTATGGAAGGCCCCAAAGTCTTTCATTATTCTACCCCAGTGTAAAAGCTCCACTACTTGTGTTCAGAATATTAGCAGCAAGGTCTGGAAAAACATGTAAAGGATAACAGCATGTGCCACCCGTGGCGCTGGCCCCGAGTGCCTAGCGGACTAGCAGGCAATACAGGATCATGTTGGAGAGCCTGAAATTAATGATGTCGTAGTCCAGTGATGGCTAACCTTGGCACTCCAGCTGTGGTGGAACTACAAGTCCCATGAGGCTTTGCAATACTCTGACAGCTCTAAGCATAACTCGGGGAGGCAGAGGCATGATGGGATTTGTAGTTTTGTCACAACTGAAGTGCCAAGGTTAGCCATCACTGTCCTAGTCTATTCAGGAAAAACAATGATTCACTATCACTATAGTTCCACTTACTGCAGGCTTATCAGAGTTAACGTGCCTTATCAGAGTTAGCATGCCTTATGCTAGGTACACACTATACAATTTTCTGGCAGATTAACCTGCCAGATTGATTATTTCCAACTTGTCCGATCTGAATTTTGATCGATTTTCCGATCTTTTTTTATCGTTAATTCAATCATTTTTTTCAATCGACTTTCATAGAACTGAACGAAAATCGATCAAAAAAAATCATTTAAAAAAAAGATGGAGAAAACGATTTAAAAAAATGATCGAAAAATCGATCGAAATTCAGATCGGACAAATAATTGTTCTGGCAGGTAAATCTGCCAGAAAATTGTATGGTGTGTACCCAGCATTATCAGAGTAGCGTAGCGAGCGCTATGAACTTCTGCCTGCTAATTGGCAATGACGAGAGCTCCACTCGTCCTGCCCTGAGCCGATGCGGGTCCACTCACTTTAATGGACATTATCGGGGCAGGATGAGTGGATAGCAGGCATAAGTTCATAGTGCTCTCTATGCTACTCTGATAAGGCACACTAACGCTAATAAGGCGTGTTAACTCTGAAAAGGTGTGTTCATTCTGATAAGGCAGGCTAAGCGTGTAGTAAGGGGAGCTATAGTAATAGTGAATCAACCCCCATGTTTCATTAATTCCTGTTATCAAAATCAATACTGTGTGGCATCATTCAGCTTCTAAGTAATCAGGCAGGCAGGGGACACTTGTGTATTTTTGTGCGCGTTTTCTGCACAGAAAAACTGATTTAACCCTCCTGATGGTCTATTAAAAACCGCCAGGGGGCAGCGCTGCCGTTTTTTTTATTTTATTTTTTTTAAATCATGTAGCGAGCCTAGGGCTCCCCCCAGCCCCTCCGATCGCCTCCGGCGATAGGCGATCAGGAAATCCCGTTCAAAATATTTTGGCTGGGAACGCGAAGAATCACTCGCGTTCCCATGCCTGTCGGGTCCTGATGGCGAAACCGGAAGTGGTCGCCGGCGAGGACGGGAGGATCTCCGAGACACAGCGAGGGCACCAATCGGCTGCAGGGGGCTGAGCGAAGCCCCAGGTGAGTAAAAGTCATTTTTTTTGTGTGACTTAAGGTTACCTTTAAACAGAGAACGCATGTTAATCAATGGGCTAGTTTACAGGTGAATGTGTTTTTTTGCGTGCAGAAAAAAAAAACAAAAAACAAACTGACATCCTGCAGATTCTGCACATTGTGTAGGTTTTCTCAATCGATTACATTAGCTGCTGTGAAAAAAAAAGTGTGATTTCCGGCATACAAACACACACAGTGTGAAGAAAAATGTGCACATAAAACTGAAAGACGAGAGTGTGTCCCCTGCCTTAGACTCGGTTCCCTCTTGTTGCAAAAACGTACACGTTGTGTAAGTGTTTGCAAACTCCGCTCAGCGCAGGAAGCGGATCCTTTTGTTAAAAAAAGGATTCACGGTGCAGAATCTGAACCTACATTGCTATAGCCCCCTATGGTGCAACACATCTACCCCTGGACATGAATGAGTCACGGAAACGTACGCGGTCCGATCCGCTCTGTGCCAAATAACCCCAGTACAAAGTGGGAACCAAGCCTAAAGCATTTGTATCCACTGCTGTGTTTGAATTGCTGGGGGATTTGAATAGTTGAAGGCCAGTGTCTGAGCATCCAAAGAGAAAACACTCCCATATGCTGGGCTCATCAGGCCCAAGCTGGGCTTCATCAGGGTATACTCTGTGCTATCCAGGGGCGTAACAATAGACCCTGCAAGGGGTGCATCCGCAGGGGGCCCAGAAGCTACAGGGGGCCCTCTGGGGGGGGGAAAGGTTCTTCTCCCTGTCCTGAGAGACTGACAACCAAGGGTACAGTACTAAGAGAGAAAAAACTTTCTACTCTTTAGCACAGTTGCTCTAATGACTGCATCTTCTCAGCCACTGATAAGGAGTCATAAAAAGTTTTGTAGACAAAGATTTGTAGACAGTCCCTATTCAGTGTGCAGCTCTGCTCTACCCCTAGCCTCTCTACCCCTCCCCAAGTGCTGTGCAATAATGCTCAAATCCGTATCCAGGAGACACCCGGATAGGACCGCATCGTGGGAGGCGCCAGGGACGGAGCTAAGAAGATGTCAGACAGGTAAGCTTGACCCCCCTGCCCACCCCGCACAGGTTTACTGGGAGATATCCGGATAGCAACTATCCAGGTATTTCCCGGATCCAGATTTGAGCATCCTTAGTGCTGTGTACTGTAGTGATGCTGGAGAAGTCTGCAGAGCCCCGCCCCCAACCTCTCCACCCCTCCCCAAGTGCTCTGTACTGTAGTGATGCTGGAGAAGTCTGCAGAGTCCCGCCCCCAGCCTCTCCACCCCTCCCCAAGTGCTGTGTACTGTAGTGATGCTGGAGGAGTCTGCAGAGCCCCGCCCCCAGTCTCTCCACCCCTCCCCAAGTGCTGTGTACTGTAGTGAAGCTGGAGAAGTCTGCAGAGCCAGTTCTGCTTCATCAGAGATGGACAGAGTGAGTGTAATAAGCTGAGGCTGGGAGCACACTCGTCTGTCGGTTTTCTGTATGGGTTTTCTGCACACCATGTATCTCTGCATGTGAAAACATGCACATTTTATCACAGAAGCTAATGTAATTGACAGAGAAAATACGTGCAGTGCTTCACCGCCGTCTGTTTTTATCTGCATGGGGAAAACACATTCAAGTGTGCACTAGCCAACTGAATAAGGCCCAGTGCACACCAAAACCGCTAGCAGATCCTCAAAACGCTAGAGGTTTTTGGAGCAGATTTCAGAGCGATTCTAGGCATGCTTAGAGAGGTTTTCTATACATGCCGAGCGTTTTTGGAGCGTTTTTGTGAAGCAGATTACAAATATTGTTACAGTAAAGCTGTTACTGAACAGCTTCTGCAACAAAAACGCCTGGAAAACCGCTCTGATCTAGCGTTTTCCATAGCGGTTTGCGTTTTTCCTATACTTTACATTGAGGCAGAAACGCTTCTGCAAACCGCAAACATGCAGCAGGAGGCACGTTTGCGGTTTGCTAAAAACCTCAAACCGCCGGTGTGCACCATCCCATTGAAATACATTAGACAAGCGTTTTCACAGGCGGATACGGTTGGCGGATCGCTCCTAAAACCGCCCGGCGTGCACTGGGCCTTACATTGGTTTTAAGTTTACCTGTGCAGAAAGCAAGAGGTGGGGGGAGGGGGGCATGCAAAGTTTTGCAGGGGGCCCAGTGATTTTTAGTTACGCCCCTGGTGCTATCTACAACATGCAGTGTAACATATACAGTATGTTCAAATGGTATGTGTGGCCAGGCCAAGCGCACTGTGGAACTTACCATCCTTCCTGCTGCTGTCTTTACACTCTGCAGAATAATGTTTGTGTTTTGGTGATCTTATTCTTCACATTCTCTTTATTGAGTTGATTTTGCATATGGAAAATAGTTAGTTTTTTGAGAGGGAGTTGAAATGTGTGTAGGTATTACCAGTTGTCAGCTAAGTGTTGCTTTGGCCATGTGACGGCACTTTGGTTGGGGTAGAGTTGTGTGTGGGCCCTCTGCATTGGCCCACCCTGGAGAATAGGCCTGGCCTCATGCCTAGGCACTGCTTAGAAATAGGCAAGGCCAGAAGCAGGACTGGATTTTGATTACTTTTAAATCTGCTGATTCACATACAGTAGCCACCATTTTAAAGCAGCTGTGAGAAGAATGCCATTACATCATCCACTGCTAGCTGCAGTGACTCATCCTGATATTACAGCATTGCAACATAGGCTGATATAGACTAACATACTGAAAAACACGAAAAACCTGACTTCAGCTGATCAAGGCTTGTGTGTTCCATAATTGATTGTGGAAATGTTAAAGTGGAACTCCAGGAATTTTTATTTCAGTTTTGCTAAAAGCAAGGCAGTGATTTTAGATCAGGACCCTCCCAATTCTTATCCAAAAAATAGGAACATCTGAATGAATTTATAGGAAGCAGAGCACCCCCTACAGTGTAGTAAATGTGCAGTATGTGGGTTAATCAATGGATAATGTTTGAATGGTAACTCCTAACCTACAGATATATTACATGTCAGCCCTAAACTCTTAAAGTGGACCCAAATTAAAAATACAAGATTTCAGAAATAAAATCTATTTTCTAACTTATAATAATAAATAGCAGACTTTTTTTCAGCTGCATGATGACAAATATAAAATATTTTACATTTATTGGAGGAACCCCTCCCTTCCTTTCATATTGCCGGGAGAGAATCCAGCAGACTGGTGGAGGAGATAAAAAACAAAGCACAGGCTGCTACTGATGATGTCACAGGGGAGGTGATGAGATTTCACATAGACCATGCCCCTGTGAGGGAGGGTAGCTGATAACAAACACACCCATGATCTAAAACCTCCTACTAAGCTCAGAAGTAATGGCTGCCACCTGTATAACCCTAGTAATGAAAAGAGAAGGGTAAAAAGCATGCAACGTTATCCCTGACCTGTCTGGTGTGTTCTTTGGACTTCATGGTGTTGTTGCTCCCAATATTCTCTTAGACAACCTCTGAGGCCCTCACAGAGCAGCTGTATTTGTACTGACATTAGATTACACACAGGTGCACTCTATTTAGTCATTAGCACTCATCAGGCAATGTCTATAGGCAACTGACTGCACTCAGATCAAAGAGGGGGGCGAATAATTACGCACACCCCACTTTGCAGTTATTGATTTGTAAAAAATGTTTGGAATGATGAATGATTTTCGTTCCACTTCTCACATGTACACCACTTTGTATTGGTCTTTCACTTGGAATTCCAATAAAATTGATGCATGTTTGTGGCAGTAATGTGACAAAATGTGGAAAACTTCAAGGTGGCCGAATACTTTTGCAATCCACTGTATATATTTACATTGAAAGAGGGACAAATGAGGAGGAAAGATGGACAGAGGGACATGGCTCCCAAAGAGGGACTGTCTTCATTATCCTGATTACACACTATAAGGCCCACGGTGCAACTAGTTCGTAGACGTTGATGTTTTAGTTAAAGGTTATATTGTACCTTTTCATTATTTTCTACAAGACAGACCTGGTTACAGTGTTTTATCACACTATTTGATTATAGTGGACATGATTATATTGAGAAGACGCTTTGACTTGGGCAATACGCAATCACAAATTTGTTAGTCTCATAAGAACCTTGGTATAAATCTACAATCTAAGTCCTATATTTTGATCTACACTGTACTGATGGTTGATAATTTGCAATATACTCTGTAATCTTGTTAGTTTTATATCTTCTGAAGTGGTTATGTTATATATAAACGTGATATGGAACTTTGTTCTGAACGCAATGTTGTAAATTTTTTTGATACATTCTACAATAAAAAGAGTTTAAAAAAAAAGAGGGACTGTCCCTCCAAATGAGAGACAGTTGGGAGCTGTGGTAGTGTCCGTGTCACAACCCTGACACAAGCATACGGCTAATGCAGTCAGAGCACCTGATCAGCATGCTTGTTCAGGGGCTATGGCTAAACGTATTAGAGACAAGGGGACAGTCAGGCAACTTGTATTGTTTAAAAGGAAATAAATATGTCAGCCTCCATATGTCTCTCACCTTGGGTTCCCTTCAGAATGTCATCATGGTATTCCAAGCTCCATTTCGGGCAACACTCTGTGTAAGTACACAATGTTAAAGCATTACTCTAGTTAAAAAGTTTAAAAGCAGAAGAGATCAGACCTTTAAATACGCTGGTGATATCAACAGAAAAATGCTTTTTTAAATTTGAAAATAGATATAAATTAATCTTTAACAGAGTCAGGACTTTTCCCAGCCTGCCTGGTGAGGACAATTTACGATTGGTGGTCAAAGCCCAGGCTTGACTCCTCCAAAATATCAGGACTTGCAACCAGAGCCGGATTAAGGCTAAATGGGGCCCTAAGCAAAGTAACTGATTTGGGCCCCCCCCCATCATGTCGTAATAGAATCAGTAGAAATAAGTTATTGTTGTAGTAGTTAAGTTAGCCAATAAATGGTATCATCCTGATTCAAAACTTCTTGCTTTTACTCATGGCTAACACAGTACAACACTTTACTGCTTCTATCATTTATCAAGAATGAATAAAAATGTGCAATCAGTTCCACCCCACTTTTTACTAAATATATACAAAAACAATCCACAAGGGTTTTTTAAAAGAACAGCAACAGTCTTTAATTCTTCATAAATGTCATATCATTTGATTGCAGTCGTATGAATAGGATATCCAATCCCAACGCGTGTTTCACAGCCAGCGGCCGCTTCCTCAGAGGCAAAACAAATACGTTCAGTCAAAGTAGGCCGAACAATCCATATGGAAATAAGCGTAAGGGTCACAATCTGTAATGCTGTTGTTCAGGGACTGATCCATACGGAATGTAGCTGCGTTGGGAAGATGCCAGCGCCAGTCTTCCCAACGCAGCTACATTCAGGATGGATCAGTCCCTAAACAGCAGCATTACAGATTGTGACCCTTACGCTTATTTCCATATGGATTGTTCGGCCTACTTTGACTGAACGTATTTGTTTTGCCTCTGAGGAAGCGGCCTCTGGCCGTGAAATTGTGTGGCGTTGGGATTGGATATCCTATTCATACAACTGCAATCAAATGACTTCCTGTGATCAGACACACAAGTCACAGGCCCATATTCAATTCACTTTTTCTCCCGAGTTTTCGCCTAGGTGATATTTTCACACATGTTTTCATAAAACGCATTTTAAACCACCAGCAAGCAAGAAAATACTCAAATTAATTTTGATAGTACTCTTTCACTCACTTTTTGGTACTGTTTTAATTGTAAAATGCTGAAAATGTATTTCAAAGAGAAGATAGAAACGATCACCTGGGAGATAACTCAGTGAATTGCATACGGGCCACAGATTGCAAACATTTCACTTAAAAAAAAAAACTGATTTTTTTTTGTTCACTTCGAACTTATAAGCAGGGCCGGGCCGAGGCATAGGCTGGAGAGGCTCCAGCCTCAGGGCGCAGTGTAGAAGGGGGCGCACAATTCATTCATCTGTCATTCCTAATTGTGTTTGAAGCAGAAAGAAATAAGTAAAGGGGATACATGGCAGTCACTGCAAGCCAGATAACTAGAGATTAAGGTGTTGGGGAGTTTGTGGGCCCTGTGGTGCTTCTTAGTTTTATAGCAATCAGTGTGTGATGTCTGGGGTGGGAGGGATGGGGGAGGGGCCTCTTAGTCTAATAGCAATCAGTGTGTGACGGCTGGAGTGGGAGGGATGGAGGGGCCTCTTAGTCTAATAGCAATCAGTGTGTGACGGCTGGGGTGGGAGGGATGGGGAGGGGCCTCTTAGTCTAATAGCAATCAGTGTGTGACGGCTGGGGTGGGAGGGATGGGGAGGGGCCTCTTAGTCTAATAGCAATCAGTGTGTGACAGCTGGAGTGGGAGGGATGGAGGGGCCTCTTAGTGTAATAGCAATCAGTGTGTGACGGCTGGGGTGGGAGGGATGGAGGGGCCTCTTAGTCTAATAGCAATCAGTGTGTGACGGCTGGGGTGGGAGGGATGGGGAGGGGCCTCTTAGTCTAATAGCAATCAGTGTGTGACGGCTGGAGTGGGAGGGATGGAGGGGCCTCTTAGTCTAATAGCAATCAGTGTGTGATGGCTGGGGTGGGAGGGATGGGGAGGGGCCTCTTAGTCTAATAGCAATCAGTGTGTGACGGCTGGGGTGGGAGGGATGGGGAGGGGCCTCTTAGTGTAATAGCAATTAGTGTGTGACAGCTGGGGTGGGAGGGATGGGGAGGGGCCTCTTAGTCTAATAGCAATCAGTGTGTGACGGCTGGAGTGGGAGGGATGGAGGGGCCTCTTAGTGTAATAGCAATCAGTGTGTGATGGCTGGGGTGGGAGGGATGGGGGAGGGGCCTCTTAGTCTAATAGCAATCAGTGTGTAACGGCTGGGGTGGGAGGGATGGGGAGGGGCCTCTTAGTCTAATAGCAATCAGTGTGTGACGGCTGGGGTGGGAGGGATGGGGGAGGGGCCTCTTAGTCTAATAGCAATCAGTGTGTGACGGCTGGGGTGGGAGGGATGGGGAGGGGCCTCTTAGTGTAATAGCAATCAGTGTGTGATGGCTGGGGTGGGAGGGATGGAGGGGCCTCTTAGTCTAATGGCAATCAGTGTGTGACAGCTGGGGTGGGAGGGATGGAGGGGCCTCTTAGTCTAATAGCAATCAGTGTGTGACAGCTGGGGTGGGAGGGATGGAGGGGCGCACTTTGGTGTCTCAGCCTTGGGTGCTGGAGGACCTTGTCCCGCCTCTGCGCAATTAAAAATGATGAATAATAATTATAACTAAATAAAATATGCTCTCTCTATAGAAAAGAACATTTGTGGAAGACTGATACAGAGGGGCATCAAATCCATCAAGATATTAAAACAAATGACGTGCGGTATGTTTGTATTTTTCATTTATTTTTTACATTTTTCTCAGGATAATGATCCAGAGTTAAGTTTTAGTTGTACCCCCTTCTAGTCTGAAAATACAATAGCCATTCAATTCAACAGGAAAAAAAATCATCATCATCAGGCCTTTTTATGTCCTGCCACCTTCTGCCTTTCCTGTCACTTTATGCATTGCCATTGCTGCTGCACCAATGGGAGCCCCGGCAACTACCTATTGGATTGGAACAGATCAATGAGAGTCCTCCCTCCCCATGCGGAATTCTCATTGGTCCACCACCTCCTGGGAAGGAAAGGATTCCTATTAGTCCATTTCAATCCAGTGGGTAGCTCCTGGGACTCCCATAGGGATTGCAGTGCTTGTCCCCACTGGCGGCAGTAGAGCAGCAGAAAGCGGCAGCAGCAGAGAACCTGAGTGACAGCAGATTGGAGCGGACCGGATGCACAACGAAGGGTAAAGTGAATGACATAATGGCATGCAACGGACACCGTGCCACGACATGCTGGGAAGGCATCATTGAGCATTCGGAGTTGGTGGGAACCTACACTAGATATACTGCTTATGCAGGGGCGTAGCAATAGGGGGTGCAGGGGTCTCGACTGCATCGGGGCCCTTGGGCAAGAGGGGCTCCGTTGGGTCCTCCCTCAACCTCAGTGTTAGCTCTCTATTGGTGTAACGGTTGGGTGTAGCAACTCAGATGTCTGATTAT
The DNA here is from genome assembly GCF_040937935.1 of Hyperolius riggenbachi. Taxonomy (NCBI): domain Eukaryota; kingdom Metazoa; phylum Chordata; class Amphibia; order Anura; family Hyperoliidae; genus Hyperolius; species Hyperolius riggenbachi. The sequence continues at coordinate 372,550,268 of NC_090651.1, forward strand.
ATGGTGATCTGCAGAATCACCAACAATGCAGACGCTATACCTGATTATGTGGTGATCTGCAGAATCACCAATAATACTAGTATAGCTAAAAGGGTGCTAAGAGTGTAGTGCTTGGTGCAACCGTAACTTTATTAGTTTTGCTAGACCTTACCAGAGGGACTGGTAAGGTACTAAAATACACAGACTGTAACTTAGTAATTTGGCGAGGCCTCACCAGAGGGGCTGGTGAGGTACAATCAGTACACAGACTGTAACAGAGAACAAGCCCCAGCAACTGGTGATGCTGATGGACTTTCCCGAGGAGCATGTGATTCAGACTATACTGCAACCTAGTGATCACCTGGGGACCAGGTGATACAAACAATACTGCAACTAATGATCAACCGAGGAGCAGGTGATTAAGACTATACTGCAGTCTAGTGGACACCTGAGGAGCAGGTGTTACAAACAATACTGCAAGTAAGGATCACCTGAGGAGCAGGTGATTCAACACTAAGAATCCCTCACCAGAGGCTAAGCCCACTGGTGAGGACAGAGTGGTCAGACAGGCAAGGTTCGGCAACAGAGAGGTAAGTAACAGTACAGAATCGTGAGGCAAAGGGATAACGGGTAACAGGCAGAGGTTCAGCAACTAGTCAGATAGGCAGAAGTACAGAAACGTTAAACAGGAAGCAAGGTCAGAGATTTAGCCAGAATCATACACAGGTAATCAATAACAATATAACAATTCCTAGTCTAGGTGTGAAGTCCTTGGTTTCAACACCTGGGATCTAGTCTAAGGTCTGAGCGTTAACATGTAAGTATTCACGACAGCAGACGAAGACCGAATGACAAGTGAAGGCTTATGAGGAAGAGGGAGACTCTCAGCCACTCCCACCTTGGATCTCTGCCAATCCGAGTCATCCCTGACGGCAGCATAAAGGTACTGTCTCTGCGCGCGCCTGCGCGAGACAGACCTCCTGAGAGTCAGAGAACCGACGGTTCCCGGTGTGCCAGACGCCGAGGGAACGGAGAATGCTTGCGAGCCAGGGAAGGAAGCGGCTGCAGACACCCCCTGCGTGTCGGCAGCCGCTGAGCTACTAGTTGTTACAATTGGTCCTGTGCTGGTAAAAATCACATCTATAGATGCTTTGAATAGTAGTAATCATCATCAAACTGCTCCCCATCCCCTTCTTGCCTCTCTGATACTGTAGATGACCTTGGCAGGTGTTGCTGCGCCGTATCAATTGTTATGTATAGAGTGCTGGGGGGGGGGGGGGGCTAATGCAAAACTTGCATCGGGGCCAACAGCTCCTTACTTACACCACTGTGCATAAGATATTATGAAATTAATGAAAAAAAAAAAAAAGATGTAGGCTGGGTGCACACATAGCAGAAACGCTGCATAAAATGGGACGCAGAAAAAGATGCGGAGACCTGCGATTTAAAGTATTCGTATCACAAACGCTGTTTTTATTTATTTATTTTTTTTTGCACATTATGCAGGATTGGTGCCAAAACGCACATAATGAAAGTCTATGGTGACGCATATGCATAGCGTTTTACAAGCGTTTTTATATGCGTTTTTTTAAAAATAAAGTTCTATGATGTATTTACGCTTCCTGTTGTCTTCCTATTGATTTGCATAAAACGTGATATAAAAAAGCATGCGCGTTTTGTATATGCGAATCAGAAACGCGTAAAAACGCACGCAAAATGCATGAAAAACGCATATTGGCAAAAATGCAAACACACTAAAAATGAACACAAAAAGCGCAATGCGCATGACAGAAAACGCAACCTTTCACGCTATGTCATATGTGAACCCAGCCTAAAACTTATCCTAACTCTGAAGTAGAAAGTGGTGTGATTTTGTAAAATTTGCGTTGCTATGACATGTCTGAATTCTGTCCATTGTCTGTGCTTATCATACATGCAGTAATTTGGCATTCCATCACTGCAGCATATGGACCAGACATATCTGCAGTGATCCTGTGTTGAACATAGCATTTGTGGACATGTCTGTTAGACCACGGTAGTTCGTTCTGTGAAATGGACCGTTTTGGCTCGTAGTGTGAATCGATCCTAAAGAAGTGGCAATAGCAGTAGAAAAAAAAAACGGCAGTGTTTTTTACAAATAGACTCATGTTTGTTAACAGGTAAAGCCCAAGTAATCCACAAATTGAATGGGTCAAATTCTTAAAGCAATCATGTTGAGTTGTAGAACAATAATTATGATCTTTCAAGATGAGTTTAAAAAGTCATTTGGCTCCATACCTACTTATATTGTTGTTCTACTTCAGCAGGTCATACAGTCACACCAGAATGATTGACCTATCAGTATATCTAGAGCAGGGCAGTGTCAAACACAATACAAAGCGGGCCATATTTGAACAGGGGGACCAACTCAAGGGAAAATATCACTGTCTAGTGGCCACCTCCCTGCCTTATAAAGTTCCCTGGTGTCTAATGTCCCCCCACCATCCCCTATATACAGGATCTTCTCAAAAAATTAGCATATTGTGATAAAGTTCATTATTTTCTGTAATGTACTGATAAACATTAGACTTTCATATATTTTAGATTCAAATACGCACAACTGAAGTAGTTCAAGCCTTTTATTGTTTTAATATTGATGATTTTGGCATACAGCTCATGAAAACCCAAATTTCCTATCTCAAAAAATTAGCATATTTCATCCGACCAATGAAAGAAAAGTGTTTTTAAAACAAAAAAAGTCAACCTTCAAATAATTATGTTCAGTTATGCACTCAATACTTGGTCGGGAATCCTTTTGCAGAAATGACTGCTTCAATGCGGCGTGGCATGGAGGCAATCAGCCTGTGGCACTGCTCAGGTTTTATGGAGGCCCAGGATGCTTCGATAGCGGCCTTAAGCTCATCCAGAGTGTTGGGTCTTGTGTCTCTCAACTTCCTCTTCACAATATCCCACAGATTCTCTATGGGGTTCAGATCAGGAGAGTTGGCAGGCCAATTGAGCACAGTAATACCATGGTCAGTAAACCATTTACCAGTGGTTTTGGCACTGTGAGCAGGTGCCAGGTCGTGCTGAAAAATGAAATCTTCATCTCCATAAAGCTTTTAAGCAGATGGAAGCATGAAGTGCTCCAAAATCTCCTGATAGCTAGCTGCATTGACCCTGCCCTTGATAAAACACAGTGGACCAACACCAGCAGCTGACATGGCACCCCAGATCATCACTGACTGTGGGTACTTGACACTGGACTTCAGGCATTTTGGCATTTCCCTCTCCCCAGTCTTCCTCCAGACTCTGGCACCTTGATTTCTGAATGACATGTAAAAGTTGCTTTCATCCAAAAAAAGTACTTTGGACCACTGAGCAACAGTCCAGTGCTGCTTCTCTGTAGCCCAGGTCAGGCGCTTCTGCCACTGTTTCTGGTTCAAAAGTGGGTTAATGCTTCCCTCTGCTGAAAAGCTTTATGGAGATGAAGATTCCATTTTTCAGCACGACCTGGCACCTGCTCACAGTGCCAAAACCACTGGTAAATGGTTTACTGACCATGGTATTACTGTGCTCAATTGGCCTGCCAACTCTACTGACCTGAACCCCATAGAGAATCTGTGGTATATTGTGAAGAGAAAGTTGAGAGGCAAGACCCAACACTCTGGATGAGCTTAAGGCCGCTACCGAAGCATCCTGGGCCTCCATAACACCTGAGCAGTGCCACAGGCTGATTGCCTCCATGCCACGCCGCATTGAAGCAGTCATTTCTGCAGAAGGATTCCCGACCAAGTATTGAGTGCATAACTGAACATAATTATTTGAAGGTTGACTTTTTTGTTTTAAAAACACTTTTCTTTTATTGGTCGGATGAAATATGCTACTTTTTGAGATACGAAATTTGGGTTTTCATGAGCTGTATGCCAAAATCATCAATATTAAAACAATAAAAGGCTTGAACTTCTTCAGTTGTGTGTATTTGAATCTAAAATATATGAAAGTCTAATGTTTATTAGTACATTACAGAAAATAATGAACTTTATCACAATATGCTAATTTTTTGAGAAGATCCTGTAGTTCTCTGGTTGTCTAGTGACTCCCCTGTACAGTTCCCTGGTGTCTAATTTCTCCTCCCTCCCCTATACAGTTTCCTGGTGTCTAGTGGGCCTCTCTACCACCCCTATACAGTTTACTGGTGTCTAATACCTTCTCCACCACTATACAGTTCCCTGGTGTCTAATGCCTTCTCCACCACTATACAGTTTCCTGGTGTCTAGTGGACCTCTCTACCACCCCTATACAGTTCCCTGGTGTCTAATGCCTTCTCCACCACTATACAGTTTCCTGGTGTCTAGTGGGCCTCTCTACCACCCCTATACAGTTCTCTGGTGTCTAATGCCTTCTCCCTCCACTATACAGTTTCCTGGTGTCTAGTGGGCCTCTCTACCACCCCTATACAGTTCCCTGGTGTCTAATGCCTTCTCCCTCCACTATACAGTTCCCTGGTGTCTAAAGGGCCTCTCTACCACCCCTATACAGTTCCCTGGTGTCTAGTGCCTTTTCCCTCCACTATACAGTTTCCTGGTGTCTAGTGGGCCTCTTTACCACCCCTATACAGTTTCCTGGTGTCTAATACCTTCTCCACCACTATACAGTTCCCTGGTGTGTAATGCCTTCTTCCACCCCTATACAGTTTCCTGGTGTCTAGTGGGCCTCTCTACCACCCCTATACAGTTCCCTGGTATCTAATGCCTTCTTCCACCACTATACAGTTCCCTGGTGTCTAGTGGGCCTCTCTACCACCCCTATACAGTTTCCTGGTGTCTAATGCCTTCTCCCTCCACTATACAGTTCCCTGGTGTCTAATGGGCCTCTCTACCACCCCTATACAGTCTCCTGGTGTCTAGTGCCTTCTCCCTCCACTATACAGTTTCCTGGTGTCTAGTGGGCCTCTCTACCACCCCTATACAGTTTCCTGGTGTCTAATACCTTCTCCACCACTATACAGTTCCCTGGTGTCTAATGCCTTCTCCCTCCACTATACAGTTCCCTGGTGTCTAGTGGGCCTCTTTACCACCCCTATACAGTTTCCTGGTGTCTAATGCCTTCTCCCTCCACTATACAGTTCCCTGGTGTCTAATGGGCCTCTCTACCACCCCTATACAGTTCCCTGGTGTCTAGTGCCTTTTCCCTCCCCTATACAGTTTCCTGGTGTCTAGTGGGCCTCTCTACCACCCCTATACAGTTTACTGGTGTCTAATACCTTCTCCACCACTATACAGTTCCCTGGTGTCTAATGCCTTCTCCACCACTATACAGTTTCCTGGTGTCTAGTGGACCTCTCTACCACCCCTATACAGTTCCCTGGTGTCTAATGCCTTCTCCACCACTATACAGTTTCCTGGTGTCTAGTGGGCCTCTCTACCACCCCTATACAGTTCTCTGGTGTCTAATGCCTTCTCCCTCCACTATACAGTTTCCTGGTGTCTAGTGGGCCTCTCTACCACCCCTATACAGTTCCCTGGTGTCTAATGCCTTCTCCCTCCACTATACAGTTCCCTGGTGTCTAAAGGGCCTCTCTACCACCCCTATACAGTTCCCTGGTGTCTAGTGCCTTTTCCCTCCACTATACAGTTTCCTGGTGTCTAGTGGGCCTCTTTACCACCCCTATACAGTTTCCTGGTGTCTAATACCTTCTCCACCACTATACAGTTCCCTGGTGTGTAATGCCTTCTTCCACCCCTATACAGTTTCCTGGTGTCTAGTGGGCCTCTCTACCACCCCTATACAGTTCCCTGGTATCTAATGCCTTCTTCCACCACTATACAGTTCCCTGGTGTCTAGTGGGCCTCTCTACCACCCCTATACAGTTTCCTGGTGTCTAATGCCTTCTCCCTCCACTATACAGTTCCCTGGTGTCTAATGGGCCTCTCTACCACCCCTATACAGTCTCCTGGTGTCTAGTGCCTTCTCCCTCCACTATACAGTTTCCTGGTGTCTAGTGGGCCTCTCTACCACCCCTATACAGTTTCCTGGTGTCTAATACCTTCTCCACCACTATACAGTTCCCTGGTGTCTAATGCCTTCTCCCTCCACTATACAGTTCCCTGGTGTCTAGTGGGCCTCTTTACCACCCCTATACAGTTTCCTGGTGTCTAATGCCTTCTCCCTCCACTATACAGTTCCCTGGTGTCTAATGGGCCTCTCTACCACCCCTATACAGTTCCCTGGTGTCTAGTGCCTTTTCCCTCCCCTATACAGTTTCCTGGTGTCTAGTGGGCCTCTCTACCACCCCTATACAGTTTACTGGTGTCTAATACCTTCTCCACCACTATACAGTTCCCTGGTGTCTAATGCCTTCTCCACCACTATACAGTTTCCTGGTGTCTAGTGGACCTCTCTACCACCCCTATACAGTTCCCTGGTGTCTAATGCCTTCTCCACCACTATACAGTTTCCTGGTGTCTAGTGGGCCTCTCTACCACCCCTATACAGTTCTCTGGTGTCTAATGCCTTCTCCCTCCACTATACAGTTTCCTGGTGTCTAGTGGGCCTCTCTACCACCCCTATACAGTTCCCTGGTGTCTAATGCCTTCTCCCTCCACTATACAGTTCCCTGGTGTCTAAAGGGCCTCTCTACCACCCCTATACAGTTCCCTGGTGTCTAGTGCCTTTTCCCTCCACTATACAGTTTCCTGGTGTCTAGTGGGCCTCTTTACCACCCCTATACAGTTTCCTGGTGTCTAATACCTTCTCCACCACTATACAGTTCCCTGGTGTGTAATGCCTTCTTCCACCCCTATACAGTTTCCTGGTGTCTAGTGGGCCTCTCTACCACCCCTATACAGTTCCCTGGTATCTAATGCCTTCTTCCACCACTATACAGTTCCCTGGTGTCTAGTGGGCCTCTCTACCACCCCTATACAGTTTCCTGGTGTCTAATGCCTTCTCCCTCCACTATACAGTTCCCTGGTGTCTAATGGGCCTCTCTACCACCCCTATACAGTCTCCTGGTGTCTAGTGCCTTCTCCCTCCACTATACAGTTTCCTGGTGTCTAGTGGGCCTCTCTACCACCCCTATACAGTTTCCTGGTGTCTAATACCTTCTCCACCACTATACAGTTCCCTGGTGTCTAATGCCTTCTCCACCACTATACAGTTCCCTGGTGTCTAGTGGGCCTCTTTACCACCCCTATACAGTTTCCTGGTGTCTAATTCCTTCTTCCTTAACTATACAGTTTCCTGGTGTCTAGTGGGCCTCTCTACCACCCCTATACAGTTCCCTGGTGTCTAATGCCTTCTCCCTCCACTATACAGTTCCCTGGTGTCTAGTGGGCCTCTTTACCACCCCTATACAGTTTCCTGGTGTCTAATTCCTTCTTCCTTAACTATACAGTTTCTTAGTGTCTAATGCCTTCTCCCTCCACTATACAGTTCCCTGGTGTCTAACGGGCCTCTCTACCACCCCTATACAGTTTCCTGGTGTCTAGTGCCTTCTCCCTCCACTATACAGTTTCCTGGTGTCTAATGCCTTCTCCCTCCGCTATACAGTTTCCTGGTGTCTAGTGGACCTCTCTACCACCCCTATACAGTTCCCTGGTGTCTAATTCCTTCTCCCTCCACTATACAGTTTCCTGGTGTCTAGTGGGCCTCTTTACCACCCCTATACAGTTTCCTGGTGTCTAATTCCTTCTTCCTTAACTATACAGTTTCCTGGTGTCTAGTGGGCCTCTCTACCACCCCTATACAGTTCCCTGGTGTCTAGTGCCTTCTCCCTCCACTATACAGTTTCCTGGTGTCTAATGCCTTCTCCCTCCGCCAGACAGTTTCCTGGTGTCTAATGCCTTTTCCCTCCACTATACAGTTTCCTGGTGTCTAGTGGGCCTCTCTACCACCCCTATACAGTTCCCTGGTGTCTAATGCCTTCTCCCTCCACTATACAGTTCCCTGGTGTCTAATGGGCTTCTCTACCACCCCTATACAGTCTCCTGGTGTCTAGTGCCTTCTCCCTCCACTATACAGTTTCCTGGTGTCTAATGCTTTCTCCCTCCACTATACAGTTTCCTGGTGTCTAGTGGGCCTCTCTACCACCACTATACAGTTCCCTGGTGTGTAATGCCTTCTTCCACCACTATACAGTTCCCTGGTGTCTAATGCCTTCTCCATCTCCAATACAGTTCCCTAGTGTCTAATGCCTTCTCCCTACACTATACAGTTTCCTGGTGTCTAATGCCTTCTCCCTCCACTATACAGTTCCCTGGTGTCTGGTGGTCCTCTTTCCATCCCTAAATAGTTTCCTGGTGTCTAGTATAGTAGTAGTAGGCAAAAAAAATAAATAAAAAGACATTGAAGAGTAGGAAGTTAAAAAATTAGAAGATAGATCAAGAAATGATATTCCCTGTGCAATTCATTCATATTATTTTCCACAATGCTACAAGGTTCACAGACAGGAAACTGTCAGGATCATGACATCACCCTGTGGGAGGGGTTTCACCACAATATCAGCCATACAGACCCCCTGGTGATCTATTCAAGTAAAGGAAACATTTCTATCAAGAATGCTACTGATTAGGATGAAGTTCAAACCTGGGTTAAAGTTCGTTTTTTTAATGATTAGGCCAATGAAAAAAAGGTTTTCTGTCCAGCACTTCACTTCTATTTTACAGTTTATATTGACTTATCATCCTAATCGCAAGATCAAATTGACTTGTTCATTTTTGAGTTTAATTGACCCTTAAAACAGAACCAGAGACGAAGCACCCTCATGTATTTACCATATATATCAGTGGGAAAATGACAGTAAACACCTACTCTGCTCTTTGTTTCATTCTTCACTGGTTAGCCTGCCTGTTATCAGCTCTGATAAGAATCCCTGACTTAGCATTCAGTCTGGCTTTGCTACGGAAAGATTATAGCTGAGTCTGTCTTCTCTGGTGTCTTTTCAAGCCCAAGCCCGCCCCCTCCTTGCTCTGCTTTCCTGCTATGAGGATACATAGCAGAAAATCAGAGCCACAAGGGGTAAGACTTGGGCTTGAAAAGACACCAGAGAGGACAAACTCAGCTATAATCATTCCGGGCAAAGCTAGACTGAATGCTAAGTCGGGGATTCTTAAAGTGGACCCAAATTAAAAATACAAGATTTCAGAAATAAAATCTATTTTCTAAATTATAATAATAAATAGCAGCCTTTTTTCAGCTGCATGATGACAAATATAAAATATTTTACATTTATTGGAGGAACCCTTCCCTTCCTTTCATATTGCCAGGATTTTTCCGGCAAACTGGAGGAGATAAAAAACAAAACACAGGCTGCTTCTGATGATGTCACAGGGGAGGTGATCTCAGCTTGTGTGAGATTTCACATAGGCGACGCCCCAGTGAGGGAGGGCAGCTGATGACAAATACACCCATGATCTAAAACCTCCTACTAAGCTCAGAAGTAATGGCTGCCCCCTGTGTAACCCTAGTTATGAAAAGAGAAGGGTGAAAAGCATGCACTGAAATGCTCATAGACTTGAAGGAGTTTTTATTTATCTTTGTATGTGTCAGAGTGGTGCAACTAAATATTTTGAATTAAAAACATGTTTGGTTTGGGTCCGCTTTAACAGAGCTGATAACAGGCAGATTTAGCAGAGAAGAGTGAAACAAAGAGCAGGGTAGGTTTTTACTGTCATGTTCCCACTGATATATATGGTAAAATACATGAGGGTGCTTTGTCTCTGGTTCTCTTTAAATGTATCTTCCAGTTGAACTTATATACAATTGTTTAAAACAAAAGTATACAGTACTTTACATTTTTGATCATTTAATCCTTACATTTTTGTCCACAGTTTTATTTCTGCTTCTCTGTATCGGGGTGTATCGGGGTGTTGCATGTATCGGGGTGTCACATGCTGCCTCAGACTCTGGTAAGTTAATAGAGAAAAAAGATTCAAGGGTTTGTAGCTTTGTTTAGGTTGAGATGGATTGTAGTAACTGGAGATGTAAACATATATATATAACCACAAGTTCCACTAAGAAAATGTATTACTATTATTGATTTATAAAGCACCAACATATTCTGTGACAGTGTACAAAATAGGAAAACAAGGGTTACATAATGATACAGACAATAATATACATCAAGTATGGACACTGGTACAAAATACAGAACTGGTGGTTACACTGGCAGATGTAGCATGATGAATAAAATGTATAACAGAATGCAAGCAATGAAATGAACAACAAATTCCAAGACACAAAAGGGTGAGAGAACCATGCCCTTGCAATCTTACGATCTAAAGGACTTGGGAGGAACAAGAGGTGGGGAAGTATGCAGTATACATAAGTGCATGGTGCCTGTTAAGGTTATATAGTAAGGAGTAAAAGCTGGTCTGAGTTAGAGCATATGCTTGTCGGAAAAAGTGAGTTTTGAGGGAGTGTTTAAAGATTTAAAAGGTTTGAGAGTGATGGATATGCTGTGGAAGGGTATTCCAGAGAAGGGGTGAGGCATGTGAGAAGTCTTGTATACGTGAATGCAAGGAGGGAATTCTAGAGGAGGCCAAAAGAAGCTCATGTGCAGATCTGAGATTGCGGTTGGGTTGGTATCAGGAAACTAGTGAGGAGATGTACAGGGGAGAGAGATTGTTGGGAGCTTTGTAGGTTAGGGTTAAGAGTTTAAAATGGATCCTCTCAGTTATTGGCAGCCAATGAAGAGCTTATATACATTATCTGCTCTTGATGCTGGCATCTTTTTCACTTCCTATTTAGTTTTCAAGTGCCAAGCACTGTGTACCACCATGCAGGGTCTGTAGCCGCATGGTGATTGGCTGGCTGCATACAGTGCACGGCACTTGAAAACTAACCAGGAAGAGAAACAGACATCAGAGCTGGAAGCAGGTAATGTAAATAACACACTGCCTTCTCTGCATATTAATATTATTATATATACCCCCATATAAACCCCATCACCTGCGAGAGATCACCATAGCCAGTCATTGGGTTAATCAATGCACTCAATCAGTAGTAATGACCTATCAGATGTCATTGCTAGAGATCGAGTGCTGCGATTGGCCTAATGCTGTTGCCATGGTCCCGCTCGTGAGACCATCGGCAGCAGTTAGCAAATGGAGCAGCGAGCAGTTGTGATTGGCTGGGTCTGGTGCCAGCACCCCGGCCTGATTGGTCGCATGTCAAATCTTCCCCTCAGTCAAAGCTGTCATAGGAAAGGGCGGCAGGTGCCACCGGTGAAATGGGGATGGGGATTTGGGGATGCATGTGTGCCAGACAGGGCAGCCATCAGGGGCGGGGACAACTGACACTGCAGTGAGGGGCCCAGGGCTTCTGGGGGCCCTGCCCCCCCCCCCCCCAAAGTGCTGGAAGGGCTGCTTGCTCTAGCTGCTGGCCTGTGGCTCACTAACCAGCACACCGCGTTCCAGCACTGAGAGAAGAGTGACATCAGCACTTGAACATGGGAAGCACATGAATGATCCAGCTACAGCGGACTTTCTATACTGGGGCACCACCTATACCTGGCTACCTATACTGGGGGCATCTACACCAGGCTACCTATACTGGGGCACCACCTATACCTGGCTACCTATACTGGGGCACCACCTATACCTGGCTACCTATACTGGGGCACCACCTATACCTGGCTACTTATCCTGGAGTGCCTATAGCTTGCTACCTATACTGGGGGCACCTGTACCTGGCTAATCTATACTGGTGCACCACCCACACCAGGCTACCTATGCTGGGGGCAACTATACCAGGCTACCTATACCGGGGCACCACCTATAGCTGAATATCTATACTGGGGCACCACCTATAGCTGAATATCTATACTGGGGCACCTGTATCTTGCTGGCCTATACTGGGGCACCAGCTAAACCAGGCTACCTATACTGGGGGCATCTACAACAGGCTACCTATACTGGGGCACCAGCTACAGTTGGCTACTTATACTGGGGGAACCTATACCTGGATACCTATACTGGGGCACCTATACCTGTCTAGGGCAGGGGGACGAGCTGAGGCAGAAGGGGACAAGAGGTAACACGGGGGTAACAGAGGCACAGGGGGAACAGATGCGGACAAATGAGGCACAGGGAGAAAAGAGATGAGACGGGAACATGAGGGACACAAAAGAGGCACAGGAAGAAAAGAGGGGGACAAAAGAGAATGGATAAAGGATAAGAACGGTCCTACAAGTGCCTTTCTCATTTGTTAACCGGGGACTAACTGTATTTTGCTAGTATTTGGCTCCACCCACAACATGCCATGGCCACGCCCACTTTCTGCCGCATCATGCTGTGCATGTCGCTTTCTTCAGTGTTGGAGCAATGCACATTTTTTGCCGCAGCGCACTTCGGGCACAGACATCGGGGTGTGGTGGTTAGTGGGCGGGCACAGCAACCAGTGGGTGGGCCCAGGGAGGGGGGCCCAGGCCTGATGATGTGTGAGGGGCCCCAAAATTTCTGTTGGCAGCCCTGGTGCCAGAAAGGTGGGTGGGAGAGCAGAGAGGAGGCAGGTGCCAGGTGGCACCGCCCTCTAGATTTTGCAGCCTGAATCACGTGATTCAGGTACCTTCATGTTAGTGCCGTCCCTAGATACGCTACCCTCACCGGGGCCATTTCAAATGATAGTAAGGGATGCTGAGTGGCCTCTGAATCAGTGCTTGAGGGATTGTAGTTTAAAGAGAGTCGGAAGCCTAATAAAATACTTATTTTTACCTACTACTTATGTTAAGCAATATCACCAGTGCTGAAATGCCGCATGCATGAATGAGGCAGAATGAGGGCTTTATACCCTTGAAATCCCCGCACAAGAATCGGGGAGCGCTTCCTGTAAGAGGTAGGGCTTAGCTCTGCCTCTACTGGAATCAATCTCGCCAATCGCCACCTCTCCCCGCCCCTCTCAGTCTTCCTTTACTGAGAGGGGCGGGGAGAGGCGGATATCTGCAGAGATTGATGCGACTGGAGGCAGAATTACAGTGCAAAGCTCTGCCTCCCCCCGGGCAGCAAAATCCACGACTTTGAAAGTCACGGATTTTTGCCCCGAGATTTTGGGGGTATAAAGCCCTCGTTCTGCCGCTGCAATGCAGCGTTTTAACACTGGGGATATTGCTTTACATAAGTAGCAGGTAAAAAGAAGTATGTTATTAGGCTTCAGAGTCTCTGTAAAGTTCTAACTACATCAGGATGATTCAACATGACATGAGCAGAGAACTTGCCTGTAACTCTATATGCAGGGCCGGCCCGCTCATGAGGCGGGGTGAAACTTTTGCCTCAGGCGGCAAATTTCCAGGGGCGGCACCCGCCCGTCCGTGGGTGCGGGGAGCCGGCCCGGCGAGCTGGAGGGGTAGCTGGCAGGACGGGGGTATTGGGCCAGCGGCGGGGAGGGGGGTCGGACCCCCCCCTCCCTCGCCTGGGTCCCCCGTCCTCCGCTCCCCTCCAGCCTAAATAGAAGCAGCCGTATGTGTAAGAGGCACGGGCGGGGAGACACTCCCCTCCTCCTCGCTCCAGCGTGCGCTCCACTGACATCACTTCCTGCAGGACGCTGCAGGAAGTGACGTCAGTGGAACGCACGCTGGGAAGAGGTGAGTGTCCTCCCCGCCCGTGCCTCTTACACATACGGCTGCTTCTATTTAGGCTGGAGGGGAGCGGAGGACGGGGGACCCAGGCGAGGGAGGGGGGGGTCCGACCCCCCTCCCCGCCGCTGGCCCAATACCCCCGTCCTGCCAGCTACCCCTCCAGCTCGGCGGCCCCCCCGAGGGGGGGGGGGGAGGGGCGGCGGTGACAATTTTTTAAAAATTTGCCTCAGGCGGCAAAAAGTCTAGGGCCGGCCCTGTCTATATGGACTTTCAACATCTTCATCATATCTGTTTCCATCTTTTTATCCCTTTTCTATAGTGCAAGACATCTGTGAATGGGACCTTAACGTTCCTGGAGATGAAGTGGTCATCAGAGACAAAGAAACTAAGGAACAACTAGCAGTCATTTCGGAGGATAATAAATATGTGTATTTTCTTTTTGAATCCTGTAAGGCCCGCATTCATCAGTCTAATCTTACTATAAGATGTGAATGGGCAGGAGGCAAGCGTCCTGATTTGCTCGTGGAGTACAATGTTTCTCCAGGTTCTAAACGGTGGGACAGCAAAATACTCTCACCTATTAGAGGTAAGTGCAGAGGAGGTTTTTCCATAGGGTCAATCTAGGCGCAAGCCCCAGGTCTTACGTTCTTTAGGGTCCCCACAAGTCAGTGACTGTACAGGTCACAAGTTTGCTGTCAGTGCAGTATGAAAAAGTAAGGGGTCCCACATTTTTGCCCAGTGCCCAATGTACCTAAAACTGTCCCTGGGTAAGTGGATTTTTGGTAAAACTGATGAAAAACTGATGCAAAACTGACAGGACAGCACAGGACTGAATGGGAAATGGACAGATTTATGTGTGAGCCCCACCCTAACGGCACTACACTGAGTATAATGGAGGCTCCTCCTCTTTCTTTGGCTCAGCAGTCACCAAAGAGATTTTTTTTGTTTGTTTTTGTTTTTGTTTTGTTTTTTACTCTCAAAGTTTTATTTAAATATATGATTGGTTGCAAGACATACACATAACATTCTGCCAAATTGCAACACGTTCATGGTTTAAAACGCATAATGGAAATAAGAGAACTGGAAACCCCAACTTGGGGTCCCGCAACAACAATATACCCCGTAAAGAATGGGTGAGAAATATATACTTGAAGGATATATGGAAGATAGGCAGAATAACAGAAAGAGGAAGAAGAAAAGGATAGTAAGAACAGGGATGCTCGGATGTGCCTCATCCACGAATTCGGAAATCCGCGTGGTTGCAAAAAAAAATCCGCATTCGGCCCCGCCGCATGCGGATTTTCGTCCGCGTCCACGCAACCACGCGGATTTTTTCCCGTGAATGGTGTAATCACGCGCGGATTCACGCCCGGAGGCGGATTTTCTTTTAACGTTAATAACAAAGCCCCCATACATGTTACAGTCCCCCAAATAGCATGGATTATCGAGGTGATAAGGGGCAACATAACTTCAACATAAAAAATTCCCCCCAAAAAAATTTTTCTAGTGAAAATGGATTTTAAAGTGAAATCAACACTTTAAATGGGGCTATTAATTGGTAATAAGTGGTTTTAAAAAGGGATATACGCGTTAAGCAGTCAAAGAGGTGAAGGCGAGTTCCAATGGCACTTGGCGGCGAAGGTACCGCTGGAGGAGGATGAGTGGCTGACGGCAAAAAGGCTCCAGAGAGGTTTTTGTAATTTTTTTTTTTTTTTTTTTTTTTTGCAGCAATTAGCAATGACATCGCAGCAGAGTTGTCAGTGGACACGGGCAGTGTGAACGCAGAGTGCAGTGGTGGTAGTGACTGAGTCAGGAGAAGGACTATGCGGGCGGTCAGTTCAGCAGCACAGAAGGACCACGGCAACATACTGGTGGTAGTAGTAGCAGCACAGCGTCATAGTGCTGGCCAAAAAATTAAATGCACCCGGTGACCCGGGCAGTGTGAACGCAGAGTGTAGTAGCGACTGAGTCAGGAGGACAAAGCGGGCGGTCAGTTCAGCAGCAGCAGCACAGTAGTAGTAGCACAGCGTCATAGTGCTGGCCAAAAAATTAAATGCACCCGGCGACCCGGGCAGTGTGAACGCAGAGTGTAGTAGCGACTGAGTCAGGAGGACAAAGCGGGCGGTCAGTTCAGCAGCAGCAGCACAGTAGTAGTAGCACAGCGTCATAGTGCTGGCCAAAAAATTAAATGCACCCGGCGACCCGGGCAGTGTGAACGCAGAGTGTAGTAGCGACTGAGTCAGGAGGACAAAGCGGGCGGTCAGTTCAGCAGCAGCAGCACAGTAGTAGTAGCACAGCGTCATAGTGCTGGCCAAAAAATTAAATGCACCCGGCGACCCGGGCAGTGTGAACGCAGAGTGTAGTAGCGACTGAGTCAGGAGGACAAAGCGGGCGGTCAGTTCAGCAGCTCAGAAGGAGGACCATGGCAACTTACTGGTAGTAGTACCATAACACCAAAAAATTAACCAAGGTAGGCACTAGGCAGGTAGTAAATGTCTTTATAAAGGCAGGCATAGTTAACAACAGCACATGCAGCAGCCACTTCATGTCCCCCTGTGTCCGACAATAGGGGCCAGGAACTCACCTTCCACCCAAGCCTGGTTGATTTTCAGGAAGGTGAGTTTGTCCACAGAGGCGTGGGAGAGCCGAGAGCGCTTCTCTGTGACCACGCCACCGGCCGCACTAAAGCATCTCTCTGAGAGGACACTGGAAGGAGGGCAGGATAGGAGTTCCAGGGCGTACTGGGAAAGCTCGCTCCAGATGTCCAGTCTCTTGACCCAGTACTCCAAGGGGTCCACGGGGCTGTCGGTGTCATTGAGCCCGCTGGATGACCACATATAGTCAGACACCATGGTGGTCAGTCGTTGCTTGTGCTGGTTGGTGGTGGATGCTGTGGCGGGCACCTCTGTTCTGGGCTGCTGCACTGCATACAGGCTCTTGCTTAGGCTCTTCAGGTCTCCGGGGCGCCAGTTGCTGCTGCTGCTGCTGGTGGTTGTTGTTGTGCTGCTAGTGGCAATGGCAGGCACCTCTTGCTGGCTTGGCAGAGCAGTTACAGTGAGGGTGGAATGCTGGGGGAATGCTTCCAGTAGTCTGCGCACAAGGGCCTCCTTCAACTCCCTTGTGCGTTGCTCGGTGGTGGATGGCGTCATTAAGTCTCCCAGCTTCCCCTTCAGACGGGGATCAAGCATCAAGGTAATCCAGATGTCCTCCCTTGAACGCATCTGGATCACCCGGGGGTCCCTGCGAAGGCAGCGCAACATGTGCACAGCCATGGGAAACAAGTGGGCCCTGCCAGCAAGATCTTCCTCATCCTCGCCATTGTCCCATAACGCATGCCTGTCCTCTTCCTGTGCCATGTCGTTGTCCTCCTCAAACCGCCATCCACGTACAACGCCTGCTGCACTCTGCTCCTCCTCCTCCTCCTCATTCAGGTTAGGGACCTCCAACTCTTCCACTACCTGCTGTGAGCCCTCCTCTGAGCTGGACTGTGCTGCCATCTGCTCCTGTTCTTCCAACTGCATCAGGGCTTCACCCCCACGCTCAATTAAATTGTCCATTGCCTGCTCCAGTAGACAAACCAAGGGCACCCACTGGCACACAGAGGCCCGCTCCTCACTGACCATCTTGGTTGCCTCCAGGAAGGGACTCAGCACCAGGCATACTTGCTGCATCAGTGTCCACTGAGTGGCAGTAATCATGGGGACTTGCTGGTTGCTGGGGACACTTGGGTCTAGCATGTAGGCCCTAAGAGCCAGCCTGTGCTGACACAGCCGCTCCAACATGGCCAGAGTCGAATTCCAGCGAACTGGCATGTCGATGATCATCCGGTGTTGTGGCCTTCCATACTGCTGCTGTAAGGTGGACAAGAGTGCAGAGGCAGTGGCTGACAGGCGGAAAAAGCGTACCACCACCCGGGCATCCTGCAGCAGCTCGCTCATCCCCTGGTAGGTGCGCAAGAAGCGCTGCACCACAAGATTGAGCACGTGGGCCAAGCAGGGGATGTGCTGGAGGTTTCCCTGCTGCACTGCTGCCACCAGGTTGGCCCCGTTATCGGCTGCCACATACCCCACTTCCAGGCCTCTGGGGGTCAGCCACCTCCGCTCCTGCTTCCTGAGGGCGGCCAGGACGTTGGTGGCCGTAAGCCTCTCCTTCCCCAGGGTCACCAATTTTAAAAGGGCTTGGCAGTGCCGAGGCTTGGCGCTGCTGCTGCCGAGGCGGGCTTGCTTTCCGGGTGCTGAGGGAGTGTCGTGACAGGACCCTTCTGCATCCCCTCTGATCCCGCGTGGTGGCACCACTAGCTGGGCTGATGCGCTCTTGTCCTCCCTCCCTTCCATCAGTGTCACCCAGTGGGCCGTAAAGGACAGGTAGCGACCTGTCCCAAATCTGCTACTCCACGAGTCCATGGTCACGTGGACCCGCTTGCCCACAGAGTAGTCCAGGGAACCGGCCACGTTTTCCACCGCAAACTTGTGGAGTGCTGGGATCGCGCTCCTGCTGAAATAGTGGCGACTGGGGACTTGCCACTCGGGGATGCCAAATTGGAGCAGCGTCCGCATGGCGCTCCCCTCCTGCACCAGGGAGTAGGGAAGCAGCTGTGCTGCCATGGGCCGGATCAGCAAGCCATTTAGTTTGCGGATCCGCCTGTGGCTTGGAGGCAGAGGCTTGGTCAGACCCTGAAAGGTGTCGCTCAGCAGGGTCTGACGACGCTGGGATGCAGGGGAGACAGAGGAGAGAGACGAACACTGGCTGCCAGCCTCAATGTCTGTGTCCTGAGCAGCCGAGGTGGAAGAGCGCTTGCGTGCTACTACTGCTGCTGCTGTGGGGGATTCACGACCCTGAGGGAGGGAGGATGCTGCTGCGCTGGTGGGCCTTCTGCTCTCAGGAACCCCTGCCAGCAGTGCCTGCTTCCTCTTAAAGTCCGCATACTCGCGGCAGTGGCGGCTTCTCAGGTGGCCCTGGAGGGATGAGGTACCCATCTTGCTCAGACTTTTCCCACGGCTCAATCTTTTGCTGCATAACCTGCACACCGCATACCTTTTGTCATCAGTACATTCCTCAAAGCAATCCCACACTGGTGACTTTAATTTACTGCGGCCCCCACTAGCAGAGGGTGCAGCGGAGCAATGTGTGGTAGTAGTTGCCGGGGGTTGCATGGTGGTGGTGCCGGCTGAAGCAGTGTCCTGTCTACTTCCTCCACGCCCACTGCTGCCGATGCCCCTGCCCCTGCCTGACATATGGCGATATCCTTGCCTAGGCCGAGGTGACTCGTCATCCTGCTCTGACCATTCTTCCACGGACTCAGCAGGCTGCACATAGTTAGGGTCCACAACGTCATCATCAGCAGCATCATCATAATCCAGCTCTTCCTCTGACTCCCCCGCCTCCTCTTCTGTCCCTACATCCCCAGACACAGACCCCTCTTCTTCATCACCAGAACTCAACAACGCTTGTGATTGTGGCCCGATCTCAATCTCTGCCACATCAGTCCCCAGTAAGTCCTGTGCTTCTTGCATCAGCAGGTTCCCAGATGCCGGACTGAGGGACAGAACGCTGTCATCCTGGGAGGGCTGCTGACCAGTGGGTGCTGGGGTGGATGTCACAACAAGCGTGGGATGTTGGCTGCTGCTGCTACTGCTTGGAGTGGTGCTCACAGTAGAGGTCTGGGAGGAAGTCATGATGTCCATGAGTACGTCAGGTTCCATTTGCTCAACCACCACACGGGGACCAGAAACTTTAAAATATTTGGACAATGGCGTCCGCTGACTCGGCCCAGGCTTTGCTGCCCCCTTTTCTGCTGCATCACGACCACGTACAGCTGGGCGTCCTCTCCCTGGACGTGGAGCAGTCCCAGAAGTGGCTGAGGCAATTGAACTCCCTTTCCTCTCACCCTGCGAAACCCTGCCAGACATGTTGCTAGTAATGAATCACTGGATGCAGTGGGCACAGTACAAGGTCACTGAAGGATGCAGTGGGCACAGCACAAGGTCACTGAAGGATGCAGTGGCCACAGTACAAGGTCACTGAAGGATGCAGTGGGCACAGCAGTGGGCACTGGATATACAACTAGGTCACTGAAGGATGCAGTGGCCACAGTACAAGCAGAGGCGTATCTGAGTAATATGGTGCCTATGGCAAACACTGAAACTGCGCCCCCCCCCCCTCTGATCAGAGCATTCTTCCCCTGTAAAGCTACTAGGTAGGATTCTATGCTGGGTGCTATGGGTGTGCAGTGCTACCAGGGGCGGATTTTAGTAATGAAACTGAGTGTCAGGGAAGGAGATCAAATGTCTTTGAGGGACAGTGTGTGAGAGAAAAAATGGGAAAGAGAAAAAAAGTGTGTGTGAGGGATAGTGTGAGTGAGCTATGAAGGGAAAAAGAGAGAGAGAGAGGGAGAGAGAGAGGAAAGAGAGAGAGGAAAGAGAGAGGGGAGAGAGAGGAAAGAGAGAGAGAGAGAGAGAGAGAGAGAGAGAGAGAGAGAGAGAGGAAAGAGAGAGAGAGAGAGAGGAAAGAGAGAGAGAGAAAGAGAGAGAGAGGAAAGAGAGAGGAAAGAGAGAGGGAGAGAGAGAGAGAGAGAGAGAGAGAGAGAGAGAGAGAGAGAGGAAAGAGAGAGAGAGAAAGAGAGAGAGAGGAGAGAGAGACAGACAGACAGACAGAGGAGAGAGAGAGAGACAGACAGAGGAGAGAGAGAGAGATAGACAGAGGAAAGAGAGACAGAGGGAGAAGAGAGAGGGAGAGGGGGGGGGGGGAAGAGAGAGACAGACAGGGGAAAGAGAGAGGGAGAGAGAGACAGACAGAGGGAGAGAGACAGAGGGAGAGACAGAGGAAAGAGAGAGAGGGAGACAAAGAGAGAGAGAGAGACAGGGAGAGAGAGAGAGAGAGAGAGACAGAGACAGACAGAGGGACAGAGACAGAGGGAGAGACAGAGGAAAGAGAGAGAGGGAGAGACAGAGGAAAGAGAGAGAGGGAGAGACAGAGGAAAGAGAGAGAGGGAGAGAGAGAGACAGGGAGAGAGTGAGAGAGACAGGGAGAGAGAGAGAGAGAGAGAGACAGGGAGAGAGAGAGAGACAGAGGGAGAGACAGAGAGACAGAGGGAGAGACAGAGAGAGGGACACAGAGGGAGAGAGACAGACAGAGGGAGAGAGACAGACAGAGGGAGAGACAGACGAAAGAGAGAGAGGGAAAGAGAGAGGGAGACCGAGAGAGAGAGACAGAGGAAAGAGAAACAGACAGAGGAAAGAGAGAGACAGGGAGAGAGAGCGTGTGTGAAGTGTGAGTGTGTATGTTCCTGAGTGAGAAACAGACTATGCAGAAAAAAAAGAGAGGATTGCAAGTTGTAGGAGCAATTACTATATGAACTTTAGATATAAGGAATGTAATCCTCTCACAGCTCCTGTAACCTGTGCTGCACATCACACTGCAGGTTTGGGAAAACACTGACGTCCAGGGACAGCTCATTCGTGGAGATGTGTAATGCTCTCTCCTGCAGTGTAATGGGGGGAAGGGTAGCAGCTGCAAAGAGAGGTGACCGGGCATGGCAGGGATTCTGCTTCTACTCGATTCATCTATATGCATTGCAAGGCTGTTGCTACTCTCCAGCCCCTGCTAAAGCTGCTCCGAACTTTCCTCTGTGTGTGCTCTGAGTCTGAACCACGAGACTGCAGAGGCTGAAGCACATGGGGAGAGAGCTGCTATGAGACATGAGGAGGAGGAGAAGAGCCCCTTAGCCGGGGAGATGATTACTTACTGGGCGCAGTGGGTGAGCCACACATTCTCTCCATAACTCTGCCTGTGTGTGACGCTTCCTGTGCTTTCACCGCCCCTCCACCCCACTGATAGGCAGGAGGTGAGAGGAGGGCGGAGAGTGTGTCTGAGGGATAGCGGCCGCTGCAGTGACACAGCTGCTGCCCGGCCCGCTGTAGTAAATAGAGAATGTAGGAAGGCAATTTTGCCGCGGACCAGGACTAGCAGGCATGGCGCCCATGGGTGCCTTGGCGCCCATAGCACTAGCCATGCCTGCACCCTTGTAGATACGCGTCTGAGTACAAGGTCACTGAAGGATGCAGTGGGCACAGCAGTGGGCACTGGATATACAACTAGGTCACTGAAGGATGCAGTGGGCACAGTACAAGGTCACTGAAGGATGCAGTGGGCACAGCAGTGGGCACTGGATATACAACTAGGTCACTGAAGGATGCAGTGGCCACAGTACAAGGTCACTGAAGGATGCAGTGGGCACAGTACAAGGTCACTGAAGGATGCAGTGGGCACAGCAGTGGGCACTGGATATACAACTAGGTCACTGAAGGATGCAGTGGCCACAGTACAAGGTCACTGAAGGATGCAGTGGGCACAGCAGTGGGCACTGGATATACAACTAGGTCACTGAAGGATGCAGTGGCCACAGTACAAGGTCACTGAAGGATGCAGTGGGCACAGTACAAGGTCACTGAAGGATGCAGTGGCCACAGTACAAGGTCACTGAAGGATGCAGTGGGCACAGCAGTGGGCACTGGATATACAACTAGGTCACTGAAGGATGCAGTGGGCACAGTACAAGGTCACTGAAGGATGCAGTGGGCACAGCAGTGGGCACTGGATATACAACTAGGTCACTGAAGGATGCAGTGGCCACAGTACAAGGTCACTGAAGGATGCAGTGGGCACAGCAGTGGGCACTGGATATACAACTAGGTCACTGAAGGATGCAGTGGCCACAGTACAAGGTCACTGAAGGATGCAGTGGGCACAGCAGTGGGCACTGGATATACAACTAGGTCACTGAAGGATGCAGTGGCCACAGTACAAGGTCACTGAAGGATGCAGTGGGCACAGCAGTGGGCACTGAATATACAACTAGGTCACTGAAGGATGCAGTGGGCACACAAGGATGTCACACTGTGTAATGAGATGCTCATATGCCAGCGAGCGAGCAGTGGGCACTGGGCTCGGCACAAGGTCACTGACAGAATGAATGAACAGCGCTGGCAGAGAGTGGCGGCGCCGGCGGTGTGACTGGCTGCCTGCAAATAGTACAAGTGTATAACTGTCACTGGAATATACAAGTGAACACTGCAGCTGCACTAACCTGCCTGCCTGCACTCTACACACAGATAATCCCCACTCCCACTACACTGCAGCACTGAACCTGCCTGCACAGCACTACACACAGTTAAATAATCACTAGACTCCCACACTCCCACTACACTACACTGACTACAACTAACTACAGCAATCACTCACTGACTAGCTAACTGTGTACAGTAGTGGTGCTCAAATACCCCTTTTTAAAATTCGAGTTTGGTCGAATTCGAATCGTAAATTATTCGAGGTCAGTCGAATATTCAAGTCGAATAATTTTTACTATTCGATTCGACCTCGGACTTCGAGCTGACTATTCGAGTCGGTATTCGAGCTCATTATTCGAGCTGACTATTCGAATTGGCCTTAAATAGCTTCCAACACTTGTTTTGAGGGTGAATGATGCAAGGAACATCTTTTTTTCCAAGTAACAACAGCAAGTGATTATGTGGGGATGTTCCTTTAAAAAAAAAAGGTGGAAAGAGAAGTTGTGTCCAGAATTTTGTTCAGTACTGTATATACTTCTTCTTCTTCTTCTTCATCTTCTTCATCTTCTTCTTCTTCTTCATCTTCTTCATCTTCTTCTTCTTCTTCATCTTCTTCATCTTCTTCTTCTTCATCTTCTTCTTCTTCATCTTCTTCATCTTCTTCTTCATCTTCTTCTTCTTCATCTTCTTCATCTTCATCTTCTTCATCTTCTTCATCTTCTTCTTCTTCATCTTCTTCTTCTTCATCTTCTTCATCTTCTTCTTCATCTTCTTCTTCTTCTTCATCTTCTTCTTCTTCATCTTCTTCATCTTCATCTTCTTCATCTTCTTCTTCTTCTTCTTCTTCTTCTTCTTCTCCTTCTCCTTTTTCTATATCGTCTTCTTCTTCTTCACTTATTTCTCTTTCCATTTTTTTTTTTAAAGAAATGCAGCTATTTTTGAGCGTAACAAATAGCTGGTGGGCGCACGCATCTTGGAAGCGCTATTGTATGTGCTCCCTGGCAGTGGAAACACACAGACAGCAGGAGGTAAATTCAGCAGCAGGAGAAGGAGGATGAGTGTGTGGCAGCAGGCAGTCAATGAGGCAGGCAGCGTGACATAATAGCCCTGGTACCTAGCGGTGATACCAGGGCTGTAAATAAACACAACAGGAGGTCCCAGACAGCGGTCGTGCAGGCCACATCGTGTCCAATACACAACTGGGACAACACAGTTTTCAACCCGGGCACCTCAGAAAAATTAAACCTTTTTTTTTTTTTTTTTAATGGTTTTTTGGTTTTGGTTTTACAACCAATTACACAGATATAGCTATTATTTGACGTAATAGCTGGTGGCAGAGTGGCAGCAGAAGGTAATTCTGTGTACCCTGGCAGTGGGAAACACAGACAGACAGCAGCAGCAGCAGGAGGAGGAATGGAGGAGGAGCAGTGTGAGTGTGGCAGCAGGTAGGCAGCGTGACATAATAGCCCTGGTACCTAGCGGTGATACCAGGGCTGTAAATAAACACAACAGGAGGTCCCAGACAGCGGTCGTGCAGCCCACATCGTGTCCAATACACAACTGGGACAACACAGTTTTCACAGTTTTTTTAGTTTTGGTTTTACAACCAATATAGCTATTGTTTGACGTAATAGCTGGTGGCAGAGTGGCAGCAGAAGGTAATTCTGTGTACCCTGGCAGTGGGAAACACAGACAGACAGCAGAAGGGCAGTACACAACAGCAGCCCACTGTAGGTGTAAAATGTGTGGCTGCAGGCGACGTAATAGTCAAAGTGAACCAGGCTGGCTTAGTGAGCAGGAGCCAGGAGGTGGTAAAGGGTGGTAAGGCACATTAACGATGGTTCTAAGTTCCGGCGGCCAGTTCATGTCCCCCTCTCGCCGACAACAGGGGCCAGGAACTCGCCTTCCACCCACGCCTGGTTCATCTTGAGAAACGTCAGTCTGTCCACAGACTTGTGAGACAGACGTGAGCATTTCTCGGTGACCACGCCACCAGCTGCACTGAAGCAGCGCTCGGACAGCACGCTGGAAGGGGGGCAGGACAGCACTTCCAGGGCGTACTGCGCCAGCTCGCTCCAGATCTCCAGGCGCTTGACCCAATACTCCATGGGATCAACAGGGGCATCGCTGTCAAGCCCGCTGTAGGACCCCATGTAGTCAGCCACCATGCGGGTCAGGCGCTGGCTGTGACCGGAGGAGGATGCTGCTGCATGCACCTCCTCTCTAGTCACTGCTGCCGGAGCCTCTACAGTCCTGTAGAGCTCGTGGCTGAGAGACAGCAGGTCTGTGGGGCGCTTGCTGCTGGATGCAGGCACCTGCTGCTGCCTCTGTGCTGGCTGCTGGACAGTGGGGGTGGAAGGCTGGGGGAAGGCTTCCTCCAAGCGCTCAACAAGGGCCTGCTGCAAGCTCCTTATTTGTTGCGCTGGGTCTCCTCCTGCAGGCGGCAGGAACTGGCTCAACTTCCCCTTGAGGCGTGGGTC
Source organism: Hyperolius riggenbachi (assembly GCF_040937935.1). Classification (NCBI taxonomy): domain Eukaryota; kingdom Metazoa; phylum Chordata; class Amphibia; order Anura; family Hyperoliidae; genus Hyperolius; species Hyperolius riggenbachi. The sequence continues at coordinate 372,575,347 of NC_090651.1, forward strand.
CAACATCATGCTGATCCAGATGTCCTCCCTCTGCTTCATCTGGATCACCCGGGGGGTCCTTGCGCAGGCACGCCAGCATGTGCGCTGCCATTGGGAAGAGGCGGGCCACATGTGCTGGCACATCGATGGCAGTGCTGTCCTCATCCTCCTCCTCTGCCTCGTCAGCCTCATCCTCTCTCCACCCCCGCACCAACTCAGCTGCGCTGTGCTGCTCCCCCTCATTAGCAGCAAGGTCAGGGACCTCCACCAAGTCCTCCTCCTCCTCCCCCTCAGAGGTGGACTGTGCAGCTGCTTGCCGCTCCTGCTGGTCCAAGGCTGCCGCTCCCTGTTCCAGCAAAGCATCGAGGGCCCTGTTCAGCAGACAAACCAGGGGCACCCACTCGCAGACCATAGCATGGTCCCTGCTCACCATGTTAGTGGCCTGCAGAAAGGGAGCCAGCACTAAGCACACCTGCTGCATGTGCCTCCAGTCATCATCGGGGACGATGGACGGGATGTTGCTGGTCTTGTCCCTTCTCTGAGCGGCGGAAACAGTGGCCAGGGCAAGGTACTGGTTGACAGCGTGCTTCTGTTCAACCAGACGCTCCAACATCGCCAGGGTGGAGTGCCAGCGAGTCGGAACGTCAAGGATCAGCCGATGGCGTGGCAGCTCCAGCTCCTTTTGCACGTCTTCCAGGCTCGCACAGGCTGCAGCCGAGCGCCGGAAGTGACGCACAACGTTCCTTGCCGTTTCCAGCAGTTCGCCCATCCCCTGGTAGGTGCGCAAGAACTTCTGCACCACCAGGTTCAGCACGTGGGCAAGACAGGGGATGTGGGTCAGGTTTCCCCTGTCTATTGCGGCAACCAGATTGGCCCCATTGTCGGCCACCACCTCTCCGACTTTGAGGCCTCTGGGGGTCAGCCAAATCCTCTCCTGCTCCTGGAGTTTGGCCAACACATGGGTTGCCGTCAGCTTGGTCTTCCCAAGGCTGACCAAGTGCAGCAGCGCTTGGCAGTGGCGGGCCTTCACGCTGCTGCTGAGGCGGGGGGTTTGGCCAGGTGTGCCGGAGGATGGCAGAGGATCGGAGGAACCTGCTGCAGTTCCCCTGACCCTGCGGGGTGGCACCACCCACTGTGTTGCTGCTGCTGCTGTGCCCGCTGCTGCTCTCCCATCCTCACCCCCTTCCACCAAGCTGACCCAGTGGACAGTGAAGGACAGGTAGCGGCCTGTCCCGAAGCGGCTGCTCCAGGAGTCCATGGTGACGTGGACCCTTTCACCAACCGCGTGCTCCAGCCCTCGCTCCACATTGGCCATCACAAAGCGGTGCAGTGCAGGAATGGCCTTGCGGGAGAAAAAGTGTCTGCTGGGGAGCTGCCAGTCTGGGGCTGCGCAAGCAAGCAGCGCACGAATGTCGCTCCCCTCCTGCACGAGCGTGTACGGCAGGAGTTGGGAGCACATGGCCCGTGCCAGCAAGCCGTTCAGCTGCCGCACGCGACGGCTGCTGGGAGGCAGAGCCCTAACCACCCCCTGGAAGGACTCGCTCAAAAGGCTCTGGCGTGGCCTTTTGCTGGCACGGGAATCAGCAGACACAGCGGAGGAGGCCACTGAGGACTGGCTGCCAGAACAGGCCTCAGTGTCGGCGGGAGGAGTTGCAGAGGGGGGAGGAGCAGTGCGTTTCCGCACTCCTGCTGGTGCTGCTGGAGGAGCAGGAGGGCGGGTGGCTGCTGTTGCTGCTGCTGCTGCTGCTGCTGAAGGCTGTGCAGTGATGGGTGTGGTGCCACTGCAAGCACCAGATGCCTTCAGCCTCTGGAACTCCTCATGCTGGTGGAAATGTTTCGCAGCAAGGTGGTTGATGAGCGAGCTGGTGCTGAACTTTAAGGGGTCTATACCTCTGCTCAACTTCCGCTGACAGTGGTTGCAAGTGGCGTACTTGCTGTACACAGTGGGCATGGTGAAATATCGCCAGATTGGTGACAGAAACATCCCCCTACGGCATGGAAGCGCTGCTGCCTGTCTCCCTGTGGTGGTTGGGGGGGGGGCTTGGGTGCGGCTGGTGGTGGTACTGGCAGATGCTGCTGCTGCTGCTGCTGAGCCTGAGACACCAGCAGGCTGTGGGACCTGCCTACTGCTGCCAATGCTTGCAATGATGCGCCTCCTTGCAAGGCCCACAAGAGCATCCTCCTCCTCAGAGCTGCTGAGGACGACATCCCCTGGAGGTGGTGGCACCCAGTCTCTGTCTGTCACCGGGTCATCATCATCCTCCCCCTCCTGAAACATGTCCTGCTAGGATGATGACCCCCCAAACTCCTCTCCTGATGCATGGATGGGCTGCTTGACTGTCGCCACAGTCTTGCTGTCCAATCCCTCATCCCCAAAGTGCCCATCAGCATCTCCTCCTCAAAATCGCCAACAACAGCAGACAATACCCTGATGGTGCCTGGGGTAAAAATACTGCTGAGTGACAGGTCGCCAACTTGTGACGGTGAACTGGCCTCCTCCCCAGACCCTGCTGGGCGGCTGCTGCGAACAGGGGTGGTGGTGGTGGTGGTGAGGGTGGAGGCCTCGGATGCAGAGCTGATGGCGGGCTGCTCATCCTCCGTCATGAGTTGCACCACAGTGTCTGCATGCTTTTCCTCAATGGGACGTTTCCGCCCCGGCTGGAGGAAAATCGGAGCAGGTGCTACACGCTGCTGCTGCTGTGTCTCTGCAGCGTGAGTTGCAGATGCTCCTGCTGGGCGGCGCCCAAGGCGTCCACGGCCAGTGGCTATGGGAGGAATGTTAGCCACTGACGCTGCTGCTGCTGCTGCGGAACTGTGCATGGTGGCGCGGCCGCGGCCTGCCACAATGCTGCTCCCTCTCCTCCTGATTCCCTTGCTGCCCTTCCCCTTGCCCAAACCGCGCTGGCTGCCACTTCCAGACATCTTCGATGTTTTGGGCGTATAGACAAAAGTTTTTTAAAAGGGCGGGTGAAAAGTGGGGTACTTTAATGGAGTGGGTTGGTGGGTGAGGTGACTGAGTGAGTGTCCCTAGTACAGTAAGTAAGTAGTAACAGTCAGTAAGTACAACTAACTAATTACAATAATCAATCAGTTATCAGAAGGAAATAGAGTGTGTGTAGTGTGTGTACACAGACAGTGAGTGCACACACGCAGGAGCTAGTAGCCTATGAACAGTGACTGAGTGTTCTAGACTCCTAGTACAGTAAGAGTAAGTAGTAACAGTAAGTACAACTAACTAATTACAATAAGCAATCAGTTATCAGAAGGAAATAGAGTGTGTGTAGTGTGTGTACACAGACAGTGAGTGCACACACGCAGGAGCTAGTAGCCTATGAACAGTGACTGAGTGTCCTAGACTCCTAGTACAGTAAGAGTAAGTAGCAACAGTAAGTACAGCTAACTAATTACAATAAGCAATCAGTTATCAGAAGGAAATAGAGTGTGTGTAGTGTGTGTACACAGACAGTGAGTGCACACACGCAGGAGTTAGTAGCCTATGAACAGTGACTGAGTGTCCTAGACTCCTAGTACAGTAAGAGTAAGTAGTAACAGTAAGTACAACTAACTAATTACAATAAGCAATCAGTTATCAGAAGGAAATAGAGTGTGTGTAGTGTGTGTACACAGACAGTGAGTGCACACACGCAGGAGCTAGTAGCCTATGAACAGTGACTGAGTGTCCTAGACTCCTAGTACAGTAAGAGTAAGTAGTAACAGTAAGTACAACTAACTAATTACAATAAGCAATCAGTTATCAGAAGGAAATAGAGTGTGTGTAGTGTGTGTACACAGACAGTGAGTGCACACACGCAGGAGCTAGTAGCCTATGAACAATGACTGAGTGTCCTAGACTCCTAGTACAGTAAGAGTAAGTAGTAACAGTAAGTACAACTAACTAATTACAATAATCAATCAGTTATCAGAAGGAAATAGAGTGTGTGTAGTGTGTGTACACAGACAGTGAGTGCACACACGCAGGAGCTAGTAGCCTATGAACAGTGACTGAGTGTCCTAGACTCCTAGTACAGTAAAAGTAAGTAGTAACAGTAAGTACAACTAACTAATTACAATAATCAATCAGTTATCAGAAGGAAATAGAGTGTGTGTAGTGTGTGTACACAGACAGTGAGTGCACACACGCAGGAGCTAGTAGCCTATGAACAGTGACTGAGTGTCCTAGACTCCTAGTACAGTAAGTAGTAACAGTAAGTACAACTAACTAATTACAATAATCAATCAGTTATCAGAAGGAAATAGAGTGTGTGTAGTGTGTACACACTACACAGACAGTGAGTGCACACACGCAGGAGCAGCTAGTAGCCTATGAACAGTGACAGTGAGTGTCCTAGTACAGTTACAGTATATAACTACAATACTAATACAATCAGTAGTAAAGGACAGCAGAAATACTGGTATAGATGAGAGAAATAAACAGAGGACAGGAGAGAACAGCTGCCCACACAGGCAGGCCCTGAGGCCTAAAGCTGTAAGCGTGCAGCAGCTGTCTGAGTCTCTCTCTATGTAACATAAAAGCTACTAACTAAAATACAATGTCTAACTAACTAACAACAATATAGGTGTGTATAGGAGGTGTATGTGAGCAAAAACGCTAGGTAAATGACCACAATAGAGCTCTTGCTAAGCCAAAGCACAAAGGAGCAACTCTCTCTCTGTACAAGTCTCAGGCAAGCACGGAGAAACCTAACATGGCGGCCGCTATTTATAGGGTAGGGGCTGGCCAGGGTCCCCCTCTGTGATTGGCTGCCGTCAGAGGGCCTGGGAGCCCTCTGATTGGCTCTAAGGACATCAATCTGGGCTATGACGCTATTCGAGCTCGGTACCGAGCTCGAATAGCGCCGGTTTGCTCGAATAGCTCGAATAGTGAATGGGCTATTCGAGTGTACTCGAATAGCCCATTCGAATAGCTACAGCTATTCGGAGCTCGAATACCGAGCTCGAATAGCTGAAAAAGAGCTCGAATATTCGAGCTACTCGAATATTCGAGCTCTGCTGAGCACCACTGGTGTACAGTATAAGAGCAGTGTTAGCAAAAAAAACGCTTTGTTTTTAACACAATAAATGCACTTGCTCAAACAACAATGGCCTGGAGATAATCCTCTCAGCACCACAGTCTAGTAGCAAGGACAGAGCTTTTCCATCATGGCCGCCGCTTTATATTCAGGAGGGGAGGGCATAGCTCCCCTCCTGTGATTGGTTGCTAGGGCCTGGCTGGGGCACTCTGATTGGCCTGCAATGTGTCACTTCCGCATAGTTTGACGCATTTCCGCAAACCACGACTTCAGCCCCGGGTTTCACGAGCGTGAATGCGGATTTCCGTCCGCATTCACGCGAAGCCGAAGTAGATTTTCGTGGTTGAAAATCTATTCACGGATTTTCGTGTCCGAGGCGGAATGCGTCAAAACGGTTGTGAATCCACGCGTAAGCGTGATCACGACCTGGCGGTGAGCACCACTGAGTAAGAACAAATAAATGACTTATGGTTACATGTGAGGTAATCAGATAAAGCAGCAGTGCCCATTGGGTAGACCTGCCCAGGGGTGCTTCATAGTAGATCCCAACCACACTACATTTTCCATTCTGTATCTACAATTGTGCTCCTAAAATGCAACATAGGTAGATCATTTGGACTTGCTAATTTTTAAAGTAGCTCACAAGCCGAATACGTGTGGACACCTCTGAGATAAAGCAAACATAAGATGATAAATAATTTTCCAGCCAGTTTGTGGAGAACTCCATACAGCTCAATATTAAATGTTACAAAGGATCCCCCGGCTATCTGCCCAGTAGGGATTGTGCAAGATGGCAGCCATATCTCGAAGATGGTTTTTACCAGAGAGATGCTTAAAGGGAAGGTCCAAGCGAAAAAAAAAATGAGTTTCACTTACCTGGGGCTTCTACCAGCCCCATGCAGCCATCCTGTGCCCTCGTAGTCACTCACTGCTGCTCCAGTCCCCCGCTGGCAGCTTGCCGACCTCGGAGGTCAGGGCCGAATTGCGTACATTTTTACACATTCCCGCTAGTGCAGGAACATTAACACATACATTTTTACGCGTTAGTGGTGCAACGCGTAAATTTTTGTTCCTGCACTAGCTGGAATGCGTAAAAATGTATGCAATGTGGCCCTGACCTGCGAGGTCAGAAAGCTGCCAGCGGGGGACTGGAGCAGCAGTGAGTGACTACGAGGGCACAGGATGGCTACATGGGGCTGGTAGAAGCCCCAAGTAAGTGAAACTCATTTTTTTTTTTTTGCTTGGACCTTCCCTTTAAAGAGGAACTGTAACGGCAAAACGTCCCCTGGGGGGTACTCACCTCGGGTGGGGGAAGCCTCAGGATCCTAATGAGGCTTCCCACGCCGTCCTCTGTCCCACGGGGGTCTCGCTGCAGCCCTCCGTACAGTCGTGACGTAATATTTACCTTCCTGGCTCCTGCGCAGGCGCTCTGACGGCTGTCGGCTCCGAAGTAGGCGGAAATACCCGATCGCCGTCGGGTCCGCTCTACTGCGCAGGCGCAAGTCTCCGGCGCCTGCACAGTAGAGCGGACCCGACGGAGATCGGGTATTTCTGTCTATTTCCGAGCAGAAAGCAGCCACAGCGCCCCCGCTGGAGCCAGCAAAGGTAAATATTGAAATTACAGTCGGGCCTGTCGCCGGCTGTTCAGAGGGCTGCAGCGAGACCCCCGTGGGACGCAGGATGGAGTGGGAAGCCTCATTAGGATCCGGAGGCTTCCCCCACCCGAGGTGAGTACCCCCCAGGGGATCTTTTCGAAGTTACAGAGTCTCTTTAACACGTGTATTTAGCAGGATAAGGTTTACAGAAAGATGAATGGAATGGGGGGCAGCTTATCACTCTGACAGGACCAGTGCAACTAACAAAATGTCCCCACCAGCTACAAGTACATTGGTCCCCCCTCCTGCAGACAGTGCAACAAATGTGCAGGGGGAATGTATGTTCTCTCTGCTTAATAATGGAACCTGAAACCTGTTCTTTTGATGGTTTGTTATTTTTTTAAACTTGGTATAAAATGTAATTTCCTTTTTAACTTACCTTCTACTTTTAACCTTTTAGGATGCCGGAAGAAAGAAGTCCCCCCAACAACAACTCCACACTCTCCCACAGGTATTAACCTTTTGTTTTTCAATACATTTGTGATCTGTAGACAGTCTTAGATCTGATATTTAGATATTGGGACTAGTGGGTTTCCAGAAGAGCTTTACTTGCTTGTAACAACGACAGTGCCAACTTAAAAGTCTGCCAAGCTTCATAATGCTACAGCCTATGGCAGGGGAGGGTGTCAAACTCACATACAAAGTGGGCCCAAAATTAAACACTGGGTCCAAGTCGCGGTCCAGATGCAGTACAGTGCATCCGATCTCGCTCCTGTCTCACGCAAGTGCAGTTGGCCCTGGACCGGAGGACTTTCTGGGGGCAATAGCGGGTGCACAAAGGGATAGAAGAGGATGCCGTGGGAGCAATCAGGCTGGAGGGGGCTGGAGGACAGGGACGGATCTGGGGGGGGGGGGGGGGGCAAGCGGGTATCTTGCCCTAGGCGCAGTTTGTTGAATTCTTAAAAAGGCGGCAAAATGAATGGCAGTTTAGGCGCCAAAACCTGACCAATAGGCGCCAAAACCTGACCTTTAGGCGCCAAAACCTGACCTTGCCCCAGGCGCAACTTGGTCTTGATCCGTCCCTGCTGGAGGAAGCCCCAGGTATTTATATTTTGTGTAGAATCCCACATCTCAGGTTCCCTTTAAAACAAGTCTGTAAAAAAAAAAAAAACAGCCCCTAGGGGGTGCTTACCTCTGGAGGAGGAAGTCTCTGGATTCTTAGGAATACCTGTTCAGCCTCCGGTATCCAGTTCTGGCAGCTTCCGAACAGCGGGCATGTAAATAAACATCCAGAACAGGCGCTGTGGCAGCTTTCCACTCGGGCTCAGGTGGATATAGCTGAATCCGATCGGGTCCGCTCTACCGGAGAGGTGACTCACACACAGGCCGTTGGGGTGAGCAAAATTAAAGGGGACCTGAGCTCAGAACTTTCTCTGCTTTAAAAAATACGCAAAAGCATTGTAAATGTCAAAGGGGCACTATTGCAAAAATGAGGTTTCTGGCATAACCCTGGAAGCATGTACCTAAATTAGGAGCATCAGATTCCAAGCAGTTTTGTGTTTTTTAAATGTCATACAGAGCAGATGCAGGAGTGTGAAGTCATTGTAAAGTCATTTATCTTGCTTATTTGTTTATCTAAGATCTTCCACATTCCATTGTCAGTTTCAGCAGAGAAAGAGCTGCTACAGGGCAGCCTGAGTCAGCAGAGGAAGGGGGAGCGATAGGATCTCGGCATGAGCTCTGTATAGCCTTTTAAGCATTTAAAAAAGCAAAAACTGCTTAGTATCTGATGCCCCTAATTTAGGTACATGCTGTCAGGGTTATGCCAGAAACGTAATGTTTGCCATAGCGCCCCTTTAAAGAAAAACATTTCTATGTCACAGCTGATACAAATCCTGCAGTAAATCTGTAGTGTGTCTACTTCCTGCTTTCATGGAACCAGGCATATTGTTAACATCCTGTGTTTATCAATTAGCAGCTCTGCTGTGGCAGAGTAGATTCCTGAGCTGACACAGAGAGATCAGCTGTGGTGGTTAGTCACAGATAAGGGGGGACCGGACAGGCTAAAGAAGGCATAGGCAAACTCTGCTGTTACGGAACTACAAGTCCCACAATGCATTTGCCTTTATGAGTCATGACTGTGGCTGTCAGACTCCTGCAATGCATTTTGGGACTTGTAGTTCCTTAACAGCTGGAGGGGCAAGTTTGCCCATGCTTGGGCTAAAGTCTCTAAAAACATACAGGGTGCATTTCTCTATGTTTTCCTTTTGTCCTGTGCAAGAGATCAGGTCCACTTTAAGGGCTCCTCTTGTCATGAGAACAGCCATCTTCTCCATGATCCGAATTCAGCTGTACTGTATTATGAACATTCCGGGGAATTTGTGCATGTGCTTGCCGCAGTGCATGCTGGGAAACGTAGTCTGTGAATACGAGCACATGTCTTTGGTGGTTGTCTGTACACATGGTGCTCTATAAGCGTGCTGAGTCTAGAGTCAGTGCAGATACGAGGCGGTAGAGAAATCCAGATCAGGCAGTGCTGCAAGTGAGAGCGGTTGTCTGTACACATGGTGCTCTAGATGCGTGCTGAGTCTAGAGTCAGTGCAGGTACGAGGCGGTAGAGAAATCCAGATCAGGCACTGCTGCAAGTGAGAGCGGTTGTCTGTACACATGGTGCTCTAGATGCGTGCTGAGTCTAGAGTCAGTGCAGGTACGAGGCGATAGAGAAATCCAGATCAGGCAGTGCTGCAAGTGAGAGCGGTTGTCTGTACACATGGTGCTCTAGATGCGTGCTGAGTCTAGAGTCAGTGCAGGTACGAGGCGGTAGAGAAATCCAGATCCTGCAGTGCTGCAAGTGAGAGCGGTTGTCTGTACACATGGTGCTCTATAAGCGTGCTGAGTCTAGAGTCAGTGCAGGTACGAGGCGGTAGAGAAATCCAGATCCTGCAGTGCTGCAAGTGAGAGCGGTTGTCTGTACACATGGTGCTCTATAAGCGTGCTGAGTCTAGAGTCAGTGCAGGTACGAGGCGGTAGAGAAATCCAGATTAGGCACTGCTGCAAGTGAGAGCGGTTGTCTGTACACATGGTGCTCTAGATGCGTGCTGAGTCTAGAGTCAGTGCAGGTACGAGGCGGTAGAGAAATCCAGATCCTGCAGTGCTGCAAGTGAGAGCGGTTGTCTGTACACATGGTGCTCTAGATGCGTGCTGAGTCTAGAGTCAGTGCAGGTACGAGGCGGTAGAGAAATCCAGATCCTGCAGTGCTGCAAGTGAGAGCGGTTGTCTGTACACATGGTGCTCTATAAGCGTGCTGAGTCTAGAGTCAGTGCAGGTACGAGGCGGTAGAGAAATCCAGATCAGGCACTGCTGCAAGTGAGAGCGGTTGTCTGTACACATGGTGCTCTATAAGCGTGCTGAGTCTAGAGTCAGTGCAGGTACGAGGCGGTAGAGAAATCCAGATCAGGCACTGCTGCAAGTGAGAGCGGTTGTCTGTACACATGGTGCTCTAGATGCGTGCTGAGTCTAGAGTCAGTGCAGGTACGAGGCGGTAGAGAAATCCAGATCAGGCGCTGCTGCAAGTGAGAGTGGTTGTCTGTACACATGGTGCTCTATAAGCGTGCTGAGTCTAGAGTCAGTGCAGGTACGAGGCGGTAGAGAAATCCAGATCCGGCACTGCTGCAAGTGAGAGCGGTTGTCTGTACACATGGTGCTCTATAAGCGTGCTGAGTCTAGAGTCAGTGCAGATACGAGGCGGTAGAGAAATCCAGATCCTGCAGTGCTGCAAGTGAGAGCGGTTGTCTGTACACATGGTGCTCTAGATGCGTGCTGAGTCTAGAGTCAGTGCAGGTACGAGGCGGTAGAGAAATCCAGATCAGGCAGTGCTGCAAGTGAGAGCAGTTGTCTGTACACATGGTGCTCTAGATGCGTGCTGAGTCTAGAGTCAGTGCAGGTACGAGGCGGTAGAGAAATCCAGATCAGGCACTGCTGCAAGTGAGAGCGGTTGTCTGTACACATGGTGCTCTATAAGCGTGCTGAGTCTAGAGTCAGTGCAGGTACGAGGCGGTAGAGAAATCCAGATCAGGCACTGCTGCAAGTGAGAGCGGTTGTCTGTACACATGGTGCTCTAGATGCGTGCTGAGTCTAGAGTCAGTGCAGGTACGAGGCGATAGAGAAATCCAGATCAGGCAGTGCTGCAAGTGAGAGCGGTTGTCTGTACACATGGTGCTCTAGATGCGTGCTGAGTCTAGAGTCAGTGCAGGTACGAGGCGATAGAGACATCCAGATCCTGCAGTGCTGCAAGTGAGAGCGGTTGTCTGTACACACGGTGCTCTAGATGCGTGCTGAGTCTAGAGTCAGTGCAGGTACGAGGCGATAGAGACATCCAGATCCTGCAGTGCTGCAAGTGAGAGCGGTTGTCTGTACACACGGTGCTCTAGATGCGTGCTGAGTCTAGAGTCAGTGCAGGTACGAGGCGATAGAGAAATCCAGATCAGGCACTGCTGCAAGTGAGAGCGGTTGTCTGTACACATGGTGCTCTAGATGCGTGCTGAGTCTAGAGTCAGTGCAGGTACGAGGCGATAGAGAAATCCAGATCAGGCAGTGCTGCAAGTGAGAGCGGTTGTCTGTACACATGGTGCTCTAGATGCGTGCTGAGTCTAGAGTCAGTGCAGGTACGAGGCGATAGAGAAATCCAGATCCTGCAGTGCTGCAAGTGAGAGCGGTTGTCTGTACACATGGTGCTCTAGATGCGTGCTGAGTCTAGAGTCAGTGCAGGTACGAGGCGGTAGAGAAATCCAGATCAGGCACTGCTGCAAGTGAGAGCGGTTGTCTGTACACATGGTGCTCTAGATGCGTGCTGAGTCTAGAGTCAGTGCAGGTACGAGGCGATAGAGAAATCCAGATCAGGCAGTGCTGCAAGTGAGAGCGGTTGTCTGTACACATGGTGCTCTAGATGCGTGCTGAGTCTAGAGTCAGTGCAGGTACGAGGCGATAGAGAAATCCAGATCCTGCAGTGCTGCAAGTGAGAGCGGTTGTCTGTACACATGGTGCTCTAGATGCGTGCTGAGTCTAGAGTCAGTGCAGGTACGAGGCGGTAGAGAAATCCAGATCAGGCACTGCTGCAAGTGAGAGCGGTTGTCTGTACACATGGTGCTCTAAATGCGTGCTGAGTCTAGAGTCAGTGCAGGTACGAGGCGATAGAGACATCCAGATCCTGCAGTGCTGCAAGTGAGAGCGGTTGTCTGTACACATGGTGCTCTAGATGCGTGCTGAGTCTAGAGTCAGTGCAGGTACGAGGCGATAGAGAAATCCAGATCAGGCAGTGCTGCAAGTGAGAGCGGTTGTCTGTACACATGGTGCTCTATAAGCGTGCTGAGTCTAGAGTCAGTGTAGGTACGAGGCGGTAGAGAAATCCAGATCCTGCAGTGCTGCAAGTGAGAGCGGTTGTCTGTACACATGGTGCTCTATAAGCGTGCTGAGTCTAGAGTCAGTGCAGGTACGAGGCGATAGAGAAATCCAGATCAGGCAGTGCTGCAAGTGAGAGCGGTTGTCTGTACACATGGTGCTCTATAAGCGTGCTGAGTCTAGAGTCAGTGCAGGTACGAGGCGGTAGAGAAATCCAGATCCTGCAGTGCTGCAAGTGAGAGCGGTTGTCTGTACACATGGTGCTCTAGATGCGTGCTGAGTCTAGAGTCAGTGCAGGTACGAGGCGGTAGAGAAATCCAGATCCTGCAGTGCTGCAAGTGAGAGCGGTTGTCTGTACACATGGTGCTCTAGATGCGTGCTGAGTCTAGAGTCAGTGCAGGTACGAGGCGGTAGAGAAATCCTGATCCTGCAGTGCTGCAAGTGAGGCCTAGTTCACACTTGGTGCTTGGAATGCCGCTAGCCCGCGATCGTGTTCGGCTCCACGATCGCAATTTTAACTAAAATTTCACGATTCTTGCGTGATTTGCGCTTGTGAGTCCCGTTCAATAGAATGAGAATCACAGAGCAATCACCCACACGCGTTTGCAATTAATCAAAATTGCTGCAGTGTGAATGTATCCATAGGGATACATTGTAGCAGCGCTTTGCTGATCGCCGGCGATAAGCAAAGTGTTGAAGAATCGCCAGAGTGTGAACTCACCCTAAGGTGAATTAATTTATTGATGTTGCATCAACAGCCATAAAAAAACATACTTGCCATGGAAGGCTGCACAATGGGTGCTGGGCGCAGGGTGGTGAACGGCCGTTTGGCATCGTGCGGCATACATTTGAAATGGGCGCCGGTAGACTTGGGCGCAGGATACAACCGGTACGGCTGATCCTGCTGCTGCACAAGTCCCGGCAGCGGTAATTACTATTCCCCCTCCAGGCCGCCATGGATAGTGGGGGAATGAAATAATTCGGCTTCCAGCGATTGCTGGAGGCTGAATTATTGTGTTTTTTAAGCAACTTCGGCTCCGACGTTACTCACTGAGCACCGCTCAGTTGTGATTCCTTTTATAGTCTATGGTGGCGCCGGCTGCGCCCAAATCTAGCAGCGCTGAAAAGCACTGCTTCATCGCGCGGAGCTCCTTTCAAGGCTGTGTTCTAATCCATTTTTTTTTTTTTGTTTCCAGACCTGGACATTGATGACGAATCTGCCAAAAACTCCAACTCTAGCCGGTCCACCCAAGATAACACTCCAGGTATATATTCTCCTTCTATCTTCATACTGTATTATCAGCCCAGACTAGGGAGGGCTACTGAGGTGCTAATGACTCCAGGGTAATATGCATGTTATGCTATTATATGAAGCTTGGAAATGAGCCATTCATATACTATGTTCATGCTGGATACATTTGCATAGAATTAGCCTCAACTCAGAATAGGTAGTATCTTATTGACCATCGTTAGTTTTGACTATGGTGAAATATATGCTGTGGGTAAAGAGGCACTTCAACGATACACAGTAAGGCTGCTTTCACAGTGGGACGTTACAGGCGCACATTAGAGCAGCCTGTAACGCAGCCCAACTCACAGTAATGAAAAATCAATGGGCTGTTCACAGTGCCCACGTTGGGCTTGATTCACAAAGCGGTGCAAAGTGTTTGCACGCCTGTGAAAAGCCCTTTATCACGCCTAAACTCAGTTTAGGCGTGATAAGAAGAAACTCGCGCGATCTCCCGCGCGCAAAGTTTTGCACGCGTAGCGCACCGCGCTGCGCGCGCAGTGTACCGTGCTTCGCGCGCAGCGTCCATTGAGCCCTATGGGACTTTGCGCGCGCAGCGCGGTGCGCTACGCGCGCAAAACTTTGCGCGCGGGAGCTTCGCGCGAAGAGCAGCACAAATCGGTGATAACTCAGCTTTGCACGGCTTATCACGCCTAAAGTCTTTTAGGCGTGATAACTGAGTTATCACCGCTTTGTGAATCAGGGCCGTTGTGTTATACAGTAACGCTGCAAGTTTGTTTGAAGTGCAGCATACTGTGCGTTCTTGCGGCTTAATAAGACTGTATGCACATGCTCAGTATGGGTTTTTTTTTTAATTTCAGGGGCGGGGAGAGGCTGCTACGTAGCCAGGCACATGGCTACTTGACATTCACTGCACTTGCAGTGATTATTTCTTGGAGTGGCCGCAGATTGGCTGGCGGGACCACGTGACGCGGAGAGCTCCGCTCACGTGGTCTCCGCAGCGCCTCCGACAGAGCAGGCACACCAAGAGCTGCCTGTAACACGGCTCTTGGTAGCGTCCTGCTCCAACACCACCATGCGTTGCGTTAGGGACACGTTATGTGCCCTATAACGTCCCCTAAACGCAACGTCTTGGTGAGAAAGCAGCCTAAAAATGTAATACATCAATCTTGATGCCCAAGGATACTAACTTTGATGTTAAATATACTATTTCAAGAGCAGAAACACTTCCTAAATCTACATATTGCTGTTTTTGGTATGTAGCCCCGCCCTCCAAGTGTCCTTAAAGGGAACCTTAACTGAGAGGGATATGGATGTTTACTTTTAAACAATACCAGTTGCCTGGCAGTCCTGCTGATCTCTTCGGCTGCAGTACTGGCTGAATCACACACCTGAAACAAGCATGCAGCTAATCCAGTCTGACTTCAGTCAGAGCACCTGATCGGCATGCTTGTTGAGGGGCTGTGGCTAAAAGTATTAGAGACACAGGATCAGCAGGATAGCCAGGCAACTGCTATTACAGGGAGTGCAGATTTATTAGGCAAGTGGTATTTTTTAGGAATAATTTTATTATTGAACAACAACCATTTTCACAATGAACCCAAAAACTCATTCATATCAAAGCTGAATATTTTTGAAAGTAGTTTTTAGTTTGTTTTTAGTTTTAGCTATTTTAGGGGGATATCTGTGTGTGCAGGTGACTATTACTGTGCATAATTATTAGGCAACTTAACAAAAAACAAATATATACCCATTTCAATTATTTAGTGAAACCAATATAACAGCTCAACATTTTACAAATATACATTTCTGTATATTCTTACATATACAAAAGCCTGCCATCCATGGATTCTGTCAGTGTTTTGATCTGTTCACCATCAACATTGCGTGCAGCAGCAACCACAGCCTCCCAGACACTGTTCAGAGAGGTGTACTGTTTTCCCTTCTTGTAAATCTCACATTTTATGATGGACCACAGGTTCTCAATGGGGTTCAGATCTGGTGAACAAGGAGGCCATGTCATTAGTTTTTCTTCTTTTATACCCTTTCTTGCCAGCCACGCTGTGGAGTACTTGGACGCGTGTGATGGAGCATTGTCCTACAAGAAAATCATGTTTTTCTTGAAGGATGCAGACTTCTTCCTGTACCACTGCTTGAAGAAGGTGTCTTCCAGAAACTGGCAGTAGGACTGGGAGTTGAGCTTGACTCCATCCTCAACCCGAAAAGGCCCCACAAGCTCATCTTTGATGATACCAGCCCAAACCAGTATTCCACCTCCGCCTTGCTGGCGTCTGAGTCGGACTGGAGCTCTCTGCCTTTTACCAATCCAGCCACGGGCCCATCAAGACTCACTCTCATTTCATCAGTCTATAAAACCTTAGAAAAATCAGTCTTGAGATATTTCTTGGCCCAGTCTTGACGTTTTGGCTTGTGTGTCTTGTTCAGTGGTGGTCGTCTTTCAGCCTTTCTTACCTTGGTCATTTCTCTGAGTATTGTACACCTTGTGCTTTTGGGCACTCCAGTGATGTTGCAGCTCTGAAATATGGCCAAACTGGTGGCAAGTGGCATCTTGGCAGCTGCACGCTTGACTTTTCTCAGTTCATGGGCAGTTATTTTGCACCTTGGTTTTTCCACACGCTTCTTGCGTCCCTGTTGACTATTTTGAATGAAACGCTTGATAGTTCCATGATCATGCTTCAGAAGCTTTGCAATTTTAAGAGTGCTGCATCCCTCTGCAAGATATCTCACTATTTATGACTTTTCTGAGCCTGTCAAGTCCTTCTTTTGACCCATTTTGTCCAAGGAAAGGAAGTTGCCTAATAATTATGCACACCTGATATAGGGTGTTGATGTCATTAGACCACACCCCTTCTCATTACAGAGATGCACATCACCTAATATGCTTAATTGGTAGTAGGCTTTCGAGCCTATACAGCTTGGAGTAAGACAACATGCATAAAGAGGATGATGTGGTCAAAATACTTATTTGCCTAATAATTCTGCGCTCCCTGTATTTTAAAAGGAAAAATTCACATCCATCTCAGTTTAGGTTTCCTTTAAGGACAATTGAAGTGAGGGAGATGTGATGGCTGCCATATTTATTTACTTTTAAGTAATACCAGTTGCCTGGCTATCCTGCTGATCCTCTGCCTCTACTACTTTTAGCCATAGCCCCTGAACAAGCATGCAGCAGATCATGTGTTATTGTCAGATCTTACAAGATTAGCTGCATGCTTGTTTCTGGTGGGATTCAGACACTATTGTAGCCAAAGAGACCAACTAGACAGCCGGGCAACTGGTATTGTTTAAAAGGAGATAAATATGGCAGCCACTACATCACTCTCACTTCAGTTCCCCTTTAAGCCCAGGCTATTTAGTTATGCAGCCTTCTGCCTCAGTGCACTCTGGAAGACCAGTTGTTTCCGCTCACTTCGGAACACACAACAAAAAAGCATTGCGCAGTAATGCACCTGCCAGCAGTAAAGGTGTTGCAACCTGTGAAAAATGTCAGTATGTAAATGAGGGAGAGGAAATATTTTACAGAGGGTGAACAAAGACTAAATAATTTATAAAGTAGTATTTAAAATAATAATAATAATAAAAAGCAATTTTATTCATTAAGTTACATTCAGTAAAATTCCTCTTTGAAAACAGATTTCATATTGGTGTTGGTGTTGGTGTGTGTGTGTTTTAATTTTAAATAAAGTAACATCTCATCCAGTTAATTCCATTTTAAATTTTAGTGGTGACGTTTTGTAGAACACAGTATGTGCTGTTTTATTTTATGGCTCTTGTTCCTTTTTTATAAGAAGTGAAATGGAAAGTACATTTTTTGCTATAAAAGTGAGGTAAATGAAATTTGGACTGTCTGATTCCATACATCAGGGGACTTGGCCACCGGTTGACCATCCAATTCGATACTTCTAATCAAATCAGATGGAAATCTGTGCCGCATGAATCGGTCGGACATGGTGGAAGATGTCAGGACTTCGGGTGCGTGATGGTAACAGCGAGCGATATCGGGACAAGCGACGAATAGGATAAAACCCCCAACCACTGGCGTAACAATAGGGGATGTGACCGCTGCCGCCGCGGGGGGGGGGGGGGGGGGCCTAGGGCCCGCTCAGGGACTTTTGTGGGGCTGTAGGGGTCGCAGCATAAGAGGAGAGCGTGGCCGCAGATCCGTGGGGAGGGGGGACATTCCCCCCCTCCCTCACCTCTGACTCTCCTCTCAGCGCTCCCCTCCTGCTCGCCTCCTGCAATCATTAGTGGCAGCAGCGGCGGCAGGCTGAACACATTTCCTCATTCTCGCCAGAGGTCTTCCGATCTCTAAGAGCTTCATGCTACTTCCTGTGTAAACAGGAAGTTGCTCTTAGAGATCGGAGGACCTCCGGCGAGAAGGAGGTAATGTGTTCAGCCTGCCGCCACTGTTGCCACCAATGAATGCTGATTTTTTTTTTTGCAGGGGGGCCCGAGGATTTCTAGGTACGCCCCCGCCCCCAACGCTGACCCCAATTGTCAATGCCCCCCCCCCCCCCCCCTGATGTTTAACTGCCATCAGCTAAGGGTACTTTCACACTGTACACGTTGTTTTGCACGTCCAGAAAAATTGGATTGCAACGGTGTTAAAAAGTCGCATCATGCGCTACTGTTGTGATGATTATTATTTAGTATTTATATAGTACTGACATCTTCCGTAGCGTTGTGCAGAGTATATACGGTAATGTTGTCACTAATTTACACTCAGAGGAGCTCACAATCTAATCCCTACCATAGTCACATGTCTATGTATGTATCATGTAGGGTATGTATCGTAGTTTAGGATTAATTTAGGGTAAGCCAATTAACTTATCTGTATGTTTTGGGATGTGGGAGGAAACCAGAGTGCCCAGAGGAAACCCACAGAGACACGTTCTGCCCAGTGTGATGTAACAGAGTGCACTGTACAATCCATAGACTTAAAGGAAACCTGACAGCACAAATAAGAAAGATTTTATACTTACCCGGGGCTTCCTCCAGCCCCATGAATGCCGTAGCATCCCTCACCATCCTCCCGAGTGCCTCAGTTTGGCCTCAGTCAGCACCATTAATCTGGCTTGATCGTGCCAGTTGAGCTCTTCTGCGCCTGCGCAGCCATCCGTGCATGCGCAGAAGAGCCTGACTGATGTGACTGAGCCAGTTACCGGGGCTGATTACAACCAAATGGAGGCACTTGGGAGGACTGCCAGGGATGCAGCGGTGCTCATGGGGCTGGAGGAAGCCCTAGGTAAGTATAAAATCTTTCTTATTCATGCTCACAGGTACATTTTAAGCTTAAACTGCACTGCAATGGTTGGTCATTCAGATGAAATTTTGGAGAATTTGGTGCGTACTGCATATTAGGGATATTAATCAGAATCAGAATTAATTTTATTTCGCCAAGTAAGTTTGCACCTACAAGGAATTTGTCTTGGCAGTTGCTTAAAGGGAAGGTTCAAGCAAAATAAAAAAAATGAGTTTCACTTACCTGGGGCTTCTCCCAGCCCCATGCAGCCATCCTGTGCCCTCGTAGTCACTCACTGCTGCTCCAGTCCCCCGCTGGCTGCTTGCCGACCTCGGAGGTCGGCGGGATGCATTGCGTACATTTTTACGCATTCCCGCTAGTGCAGGAACATTAACACATACATTTTTACGCATTACTGGTTTAATGCGTAAAAATTTACGCATTGAACTAGTAATGCGTAAAATGTATGTGTTAATGTTCCTGCACTAGCGGGAATGCGTAAAAATGTACGCAATGCGTCCCGCCAACCTCCGAGGTCGGCAAGCTGCCAGCGGGGGACTGGAGCAGCAGTGAGTGACTGCGAGGGCACAGGATGGCTGCATGGGGCTGGGAGAAGCCCCAGGTAAGTGAAACTCATTTTTTTATTTTGCTTGGACCTTCCCTTTAACAAACACAAACAAAAACAATACAAGGGCAGACCGTGTGTATATTACAAGTCAAGGACATTATGCAAGTACAGTGGCAGTATGCAGTGTGAGAATTGTTCATTTACAGTTCTGTGCTGATTACTATCAAGTCCTAGCAGCTCTAACGTGGTTCAGCATTAAGTATGGCTACCGCTTGAGGAAAAAAGCTGTTCCTGTGTCTGGAGGTTTTGGTAGCGATTGACCGGAATCTTACTCCTGAAGGCATGCGCTGGAAGATGGAGTGAGCTGGGTGGGAGGGGTCAGAGGCAATCTAGGTCGCTCTCTTTCTGAACCTGCTAGTGTAAAGATCCTGCAGGGAAGGTAAGCTACAGCCAATTATCCTTTCCGCTGATCGGATGATGCGCTGCAGCCTCCCCTTTTCTAATGTTGAGCAGGAGCTGAACCATACAGTCATAGATGATGTTATGGTGGATTCAATAATTGTAGTGTAGAACTGCACCATAAAATTTTGAGGTAGGCCAAACTTTTTAATCCTACCTAATAATCCCCGTGTCCCTGCGACCTATCCCTGTGTGTGTGTCCGTGCGTTTTCACTACTGCGCATGTGCCGTACGGACAGCCTGGGACAGGAGCAGGACGGGCTAGGGGCGGCGGTTGGGTGGGTGTGTGTGCGCGCGGCAGGCGGGTGTGGGGGCTGGCATGTTTTTAAACGGCCTTAGGTCTACTAGAAATATAATAATTAGGGAATAGGGATTATTATATTAATAATGTAATTATTATAATTAGGGATTATAAGTCACACTGAGGGACAGTTAGTGACATGGCAATGTACTGTATACCCCATATAAGTGCTGTGGAAGATGTTGGCACTATATAAATACTTAATATTAACAATAATATTACTTATCTGTTTTGCATTATTAGTTACTAAATTATGATCTTTTCCTATCAGTTTCAGGATTGCACATTTTTTTGGGATGTCTGGGATTTGCTATTATTATTATTGGCGCCGTTCTTTTTGGTGTTTATTGGTTTAAATGGAGGTAAGCCATACATTTTAACTGTGGTTGATTACATTATAATTGGTTGTGTTACCGGTATATGTTTCTATGTCAAAATAGTACCACAGTATCACAAAGATGATGGGATCCTGCAAAAATATTACTGACCTGTCATCATGAGTGATAATGACCGGATGATAAATGATTTTTGTGGACTTAGTACAAAAAGGTTTTATTAAAGGAAACATACAAAAAAAATGTAAAAAAGAAAAGATCAACTTACCTCGGGCTTCCTCCAGCCCCTGGCAGCCGTCCAGTTCCCTCGCCGCAGCTCCGGTGGTTCCCGGTCCCCTCCGGTGTAGATGTCGACCTCACCAGGTCGGCATCTACTGCGCCTGTGCGAGAGCCACTCGGGGTTGCACTG
Source organism: Hyperolius riggenbachi (assembly GCF_040937935.1). Lineage (NCBI taxonomy): Eukaryota > Metazoa > Chordata > Amphibia > Anura > Hyperoliidae > Hyperolius > Hyperolius riggenbachi. The sequence continues at coordinate 372,595,932 of NC_090651.1, forward strand.
ACGTCATCTTGAGTGATCTGCAGAGGCGTCATCGGGGATTGGGAGCAACCGGAGCTGGGGCAACGGCACAGGATTTTTTTTTTCATTTCCTTGGATGTTCCCTTTAAAGAATACTTCCAGTGGAAAAAGACAGAACCTGTCATATGAGTCTGTCTTAATGCTGGCAGAATCGGCAGTTCACATCATGCGCGCTGCCGTGCGCATTTCAGCAGCACATATGATGTGCGACAGGCAAAAATGGCAGAAGTGCATAGACAGCACTTCTGCCGTTCACATCATATGCGCTGCACAGTAGTGCGTTGCGCTGTTGCACGGCTGCATGCATTTTTCGAAGAGGTGCATCGCTGACCCATTCACTGTAGGGAATGGGATCTGCAGCGCAGATGGCCATGCGATCGTACGCATAGTGTTCCAATCACACAGCCATCTGCGCTAAATGATGTGAATGAGCCCATTAGGGATGATCGCAGATATGCAAATTGTTCTGAGTTGATACAAATTTATGCAAATGTTTATGCAAATATGTGCAGCTTGAAAATGGACCAATCAATTTAAACCTGGGTAAAATGGACCAATTTAAACTTGGGTTTAAATTGATTGGTCCGTTTTCAAACTGCATACATTTGCATAAAATTTGTATAATTTCAGAAAAATTTGATCATCCCTAGAGCCCATAGGGTCCATAACTCCCCCACTCCCACATAATGAATTAACATCAGAAATCTTGCCCTCCTACTCGGCTGAAAATGGTTTTTCTAAAGTCTTCCAAAGCTCTTGCCATCCCCACCTGCTTTGCCGTGGCCTGCACTATCTCGGCAACTGTGGCCAAACTGGTGGTTGCTGAGCTGGGGGCGGACCGTGGCACCGCAGGTGGGGGGTGACCAGAGCTCCGGAATACTACGGAAAAAAATGACTGTGCCTGTCTGCCAATTGAGGGGGTGATGCTTAGACATCACCAGGTGAGTTATTAACCCTGCAGCATTAAGGCTTACAGGTTCTGTCATTTTCACTTGAAGCGCTCTTTAAAGGACAGCTGTACTTTTACATATTCCCCCACAGAAGATTTGAAAAACATCACCTGTTCTAGAATTCTAGGGGGGAAGGAGACGCCCAATGATAGATAAAACTGTGTTAAAAACAGCTAAAATAATAAAGGGAGAGGTGGCTTACCCCAATAACAACACATTCATACACATATGAAGTTTAATTATGCACAACCAACGTGTTTCGTTAGTCCAACACCCACTTCCTCAGGCCAAATACAGTGCCAGAGTTGTATCTTGAGTCAAGAACGAAGTGTCTCGAACACAGTTTTTTCTATCATTGGGTGCCTCTTCCCTCCTTTGTGCTTTTCACCCTCCATTGGAGGGGTGTTCTCCGGTACCCAGTGGCTCTGCCACTGATAGGTCCTTTGTTGTTTTGCGACCGGATCCAGCTCCAGCAGGTCACTCAAGTGGAGTCGGGTTTATAAATCTCCACCTGCCTTCAGTGGTTGCTTGCCCCCCGTGTAACCTTCCTTTGTGAGTACCACAACCTTTTTGTACATTTGCCATTGAATTAGAGACGTACAACACCATTTGGGCTCCCATTGTTTTTATGTTCTTCTTTTTTAGGGTGTCGATCACCCTTCTACCTCAGTTCTAGAATTCCCTTATATTCCTGATCCTGACATTCCTCCTGGAAGACTTATAGGCAGCAGAGTTCTGTAATTTACAAGAGGCTGCAGCACACGACTTTGACTTCACTGCACTTCTGCACCCCAAGCCCCTTGTCCTGCTAACACTGACACTACACACTTGTTGTCACACTTGGTCAGTATAATGTTGGTGTGAGGAGAACACACTGAGCATAATAATGACCACCTGGTGACAGGAAGTAGAGAGAAAGCAGGAACAACAGAGGCAGCACAGCAACATGTGCACTTTTGCACATCACAATGCATGCGGTAATGCTGACAACAGCTGACTTAGGAAAGTGTCAATTCATAAAGGCTGTTACCGCATGAAAAGCTGAAGTTACTCAGCAGTGAGGTAAATTACTGATGTGTGGTAAATACTTCCAAAAATGTCAGTAAACGTCAGTAAATGTCAATTTATAAAAGTTACAACATGCGGTAACGAGCCAAAAAATTACCGGCTGCTCTGGGCTGGCGATATGAGAGTGACAGGAGAGGTAACACTGTGAAAGCCACAAGCAGAGGGGATAAGCTGTGACTGACAGGAGCAGAGCCAATAGAAACAGTTCCTGTCTGCTTCAGGTTGATGCTGATCGGATTCTGATAGGAAGTGCAGGCTTTGTGGGTGGAACAAATGTTTCTACCACCCACGTAGTGAGCAGAGAGAATGGAACAAATGAAGTTTCCCTTCCAGCCTTTCTGCAGCGTTTAACCTCTTCCGTTCCTGTTAGATAATTTCCCTATACTAGCTACTTATCTTCAAAGCAGGGCATGTGTAACCTCTCCTAGAAGTTCATTTAAGCGTTGGCATTTAAATAAAATGTTAAGAAAGACTAATAGACAGATTCAGAGCTGAGCAGAGGCAGTATAACAAACAGCACAGCATGCACAACTGAAGGGATGTGGGGATGCATTGTAATGTCCTCACTGCTCGGAGATTTCTCTATTGAAGCCGTAAATTACCGAACTTCAATTACACCTCTGAACATTTTTATGCATCAGCATACCAAAGTCTAAAATACCGATTGCGGTGATTTAACGAGCATTTTACATTCACCGCACACAGCTCTATGAATCGAGGCCAAAACACTAAAGCTGGAAGACCCTAAAAAATATCAGTGGTCCTGCAGATCTGGAATTTTTTTTTAAAATTGTCCACTATTTTCTCTACTCAGTGATGTGACCCATAGCGGCAATTTCCACAGGGGCCTATGGCAGGGCCTAAATGATCAGCCGCACTAGGGGCGGGATAACTGAAGCGTGATAACTGCTAGCACACCAGTTATCATGCCATCTGCCATGCACGAAGGTTTGCATGCAATTTGGATTACGGTCACGCGTAAACAAAGGTTTGCACGCAATCACGTGCGCGTTTGCATGAGTGATCACGTGCACACCTTCGTTTACATGCAAACGTAATCCTTAAGGCGCGCAAACCTTCGCGCAGCAGATGGCGTGATAACTGCTGTGCTAGCAGTTATCACGCTTTTGTGAATTGAGCCCTATGTGTCCCGATGACTTTTGTGTATATAAATATATATATGTTACCTCCCATATCCCCAAAAAATACAGAAGTTTTTTGGTTCCCCCTAAATTGGCCCTAGACTAGGATGGACAGTTATTTATGGTAGGGATTAGCATTTGACTGTATACTTTTCACAACGCAGTGGAAGTTGTTACATAGTTACATAGTTATTTGGGTTGAAAAAAGACATACGTCCATCAAGTTCAACCAGAGAACAAAGTACAACCCCAGCTTGCCTCCCTCACATATCCCTGTTGATCCAGAGGAAGGCACAACACCAGCCTGCTCCCTCACATATCCCTGTTGATCCAGAGGAAGGCACAACACCAGCCTGCTCCCTCACATATCCCTGTTGATCCAGAGGAAGGCGAAAAACCCTTACAAGGCATGGTCCAATTAGCCCCTAAAGGGAAAAATTCCCGACTCCAGATGGCAATCAGATAAAATCCCTGGATCAACATCATTAGGCATTACCTAGTAATTGTAGCCATGGATGTCTTTCAACGCAAGGAAAGCATCTAAGCCCCCTTTAAATGCAGGTATAGAGTTTGCCATAACGACTTCCTGTGGCAATGCATTCCACATCTTAATCACTCTTACTGTAAAGAACCCTTTCCTAAATCAATGGCTAAAACGTTTTTCCTCCATGCGCAGATCATGTCCTCTAGTCTAGTCCTTTGTGAAGGCCTAGGGACAAAAAGCTCATCTGACAAGCTTTTATATTGCCCTCTGATGTATTTATACATGTTAATTAGATCCCCTCTAAGGCGTCTTTTCTCTATACTAAATAAACTCAGTTTATCTAACCTTTCTTGGAAAGTGAGACCCTCCATCCCACGTATCAATTTTGTTGCTCGTCTCTGCACCTGCTCTAAAACTGCAATATCTTTTTTGTACTGTGGTGCCCAGAACTGAATTCCATATTCCAGATGTGGCCTTACTAGAGAGTCAAACAGGGGCAATATTATGCTAGCATCTCGCGTTTTTATTTCCCTTTTAATGCATCCCAAAATTTTGTTAGCTTTAGCTGCAGCGGCTTGGCATTGAGTACAATTATTTAACTTGTTGTCGATGAGTACTCCTAAGTCCTTCTCCAAGTTTGATGTCCCCATCTGTATCCCATTTATTTTGTATGGTGCTAGAGCATTGGAATGACCAAAATGCATGACTTTACACTTTTCAACATTGAATTTCATCTGCCATGTATGTGCCCATATAGCCATCCTATCCAGATCCTGTTGCAATATGACACTATCTTCCCGAGAGTTGATGATTCTGCACAATTTTGTATCATCTGCAAAAATAGCAACATTGCTCACTACTGCGTTTACTAGGTCATTAATAAATAAATTGAAGAGCACTGGACCCAGTACAGACCCCTGTGGGACCCCACTGCTAACAGTCTCCCATTTTGGGTACGATCCATTGACCACAACTCTTTGTTTTCTGTCCATTAGCCAGTTGGTGCTATATAAATTAGCCATGTTGGTGCTATATAAATAGCAAAATAGTAATAAACTGTATATATTGCCTGATCCAATTGAATTAACCCTAGACAGGGTGTTAAAAAACTTGCAGGTGCGCTATTATTGCCCATTAAGTTCTTTACACCCTATCCTATTACACTTTTCATGCTGCTGAGAAGCGATGCTTCCCATCAGACATGAGCGTTTGCTTAGACCAGCAGGTCCAAGCACACTAACGCATGTCTTCCGCCACTGCATCTTGGGGTCTCCTTTAATAAGAACCCCAGAGCTCCCGTAGGTTCGTTTCTGCAGCACCAAAGCCCCTAGCAGTTGAGCCAGGCACCCACGAGCAATTTACCTACAGAGCTGAAGAACATCCGCTGCCCCTCTCTGCAACTATTGTCGCTTAATCAAGAAAGAATGCAATACTGTAGTCTTCGAACCCCAGGAAAAGCATCTTTGAACCACCCCCGGGACTCCCCATTGGTTCATTGTCTGGACAGGTGAGGATTTTCATTGGGTCAGACAGTGGACCAAGGTGGAAGGCGCATCTCCTGGGGGAGCGAGGCAGCAGTGCCGTGGTGCTGAAGGACAGCACCACAGCTTAAAGAGAACCCGAGGTGTGTTTAAAGAATGTTATCTGCATACAGAGGCTGGATCTGCCTATACAGCCCAGCCTCTGTTGCTATCCCAAACCCGCCTAAGGTCCCCCTGCACTCTGCAATCCCTCATAAATCACAGCCGTGCTGTGAGGCTGTGTTTACATCTGTAGTGTCAGTCTCAGCTGCTCCCCCGCCTCCTGCATAGCTCCGGTCCCTGCCCCCGTCCCTTCCCTCCAATCAGCAGGGAGGGAAGGGATGCAGGCGGGGGCTGGAGTTCTGCAGGAGGCGGGGAGAGCAGCAGACTGACACGATAGAGATAAACACAGCCAGCTCTGACAAGCTGTTTGTCAGCAGCGTGGCTGTGATTTATGAGGGATTGCAGAGTGCAGGGGGACCTTAGGGGGGTTTGGGATAGCAACCGAGGCTGGGCTGTATAGGTAGATCCAGCCTTTGTATGCAGATAATATTCTTCAAACCCACCTCGGGTTCTCTTTAAAAACTCGCTCCCTTTTTCTTGGGATATGGAAGCTTTGCTTGCTTTCGCCTGAGTAATGCTCCCTAACAATCGACCATTTCATGGGGGAAACTGACATAGGATTTTCCGGTAATACTCATATAGGCAAGGTGGGTGATAACTAGCTCGCATTTGCAAGCTACTTATCATCTGAAATAGGATCAAGCCCACAATGTTTATTGTAATTTACAGGAAGTCCTAATACAAAAATACAAAGGTTTACCCTACTCTTCATATTTCAGGAAAAAATGTTCTAGTGCACAAAACTGTCAACCTGATGGAACTGTAATGAATCTTACCAACAGGGTCCCAGCCAGTGAACAGAACGGTCAACCTGATGGAACTGTAATGAATCTTACCAACGGGGTTCTGACCGGTGGACAGGACTGTCAACCTGATGGAACTGGAATGAAACTTACCAACGGGGTCCCAGCCAGTGAACAGAACTGTCAATCCGAGGAACCTGGAATGAGTCTTTTGAACGGGGTTCCAGCCGCTAGTCCTCAGAACAGCAAGTATGAGAGATCTTGTTCTGTCCGAATCGGATTACTCTGTAATCAGAAAACATCTGTTATCTAATCGCACAGCAGTTACAACAAGCAGGAAAGGAGAGCCGCGTAACTAGAGAGTTTACAACCTAAATCTGATTCTATGCTTTGTCATTGTAGTATTTATCACCGATGAAGTATTTTGTGGTCACGCTCTGTCCTGCCTTATGAACAGGTAACTTCAGCGGTAGATAATGTTAGTGCTTTGTGTATCTTTATAATGATGAAAAGATGCACATTCGATCTGATACACTATCAGCACATTTCTGAAATGAGACCCTCCTATGTCACTGGCTAATGATGTGAGCTGAGTGGGTGATGGAATGGAATGTAGTTCATTTTGGTTAACAGCTTTACCCCTATCATCCCCTTCATAATTTCCTTATGCAGAAGAATTTTTAATCCCCTGAAACTTAGCACTACCCCCCCCCCCCCCCCCCCAATGTATTCACATATAGGTACCATTCTTTCTCCATAACCTCCAAACTCTCAACTTCTGAAGCACAGGCAATAACACTAATTTCCCAATGATACGAAAGGGAAACAAAGCTGGGTTTACACTGACTACTGATGTTTGGGTGACAAATTAAGTCTGGCAATGTTTTTTTTCAGCTGGTTTAGGGCCTCCCTTTAAATGTATCTAGCTTCTGAAGCTGTGTCTCTAAATAGCACAATGCCAGGACCCGCCTGCGTCACTGAATAAGATTTTTATTTGTCAGGAAGACCTGATTGGCTATGCTCTGTCTCTCTTGGTTCCCTCCTGTTTGCTATGCTAGGAAAGGAGTGGAGAAGTCTGCCCCTCCCCTGAGGATCTGGCTACAGCAAGTGCAACCAGATCTTCCTGTTCTCCAGCCCTGTTTCACTACAGCAGATATGGTATGAACCTTTGTGTATGTGTTGGCATTGCTGGGAGCTTGGTACTAGCAGGAGACGTGGTTAGGGTAAAATACTGTATTTATTAGTAATATTTTAGATTATTGCTCATTTTAAATATTAAGAAAATATATATATTAGTGGTAAATATAATAGTTATAATCAAGAAATTAGATTCTGAAAATCTTACATATTCCCTAAAGGAGGCTGCTGATGCCACGCAGAGATGGTTTACTCCGCATGGGAATGGTTTTCCCTTATAGGACACCTGAAGTGACAGGAATATGGAAGCAGCCATTGCTGACTCACTTTGGAAACAACTGTAATCACAATATCAGCACGAAAGCCGGGTAGATTGCACCTTGAAAAGAAGACAGCAGCTTCCATAGTGTTCACAGTTCAGGTTCCTTTTATTCCGAACTTGGTAAATTCTCCTATGCGGGTATAATTTGCAAAGTTAAGGGTTCTTTCACACTATGCGCAATGTGTTGCGAAAGGATCGCAATGCAATGGTGGCAAAAAGTCGTATTGCATGGTAGTTCCATGCAACGCATACATTGAAGCAAACAGGACTTTCTGGGCATTGTTACAATGGATCCTGTCGCCGTGCCGCAGCGCCGATGTCAACATACCATAGAAACATAATTGCAATGCATTATGATGATATTATATTGTCCATTGCGATGGAACGCATGGGACGCAGTGTAAAAGGACCTTAAAGGTCTGATTTTGTAGTTTATATGTTACTGTTTGGTATATTTAACCGACGTGCCTTTTCTCGTAATAATATTGGTTCAGGAAGGGACAACTGTCATATCACAAGCTATAGCATAATTATACAGTTCACACTCTACAGGTCTGCTGTTCCCTGATCACTTGGCGCACATCTGTGACATCAGAGGAAATAGAAAAAGCTAGAGTGGGTTGATACTTTAAAGCTGCCTGTGACGTGTCACGACGGTTGCATTGTTGTTCGTGAAGAGCAAGGATGCTTGAAAACAAAAAAGGAGCTTGTGCTGCAGCAAAATATACCGAAAAGAAAAAGCAAACAAATAAATAAAATATATATATTATATATATATATATATATATATATATATATATATATATATATATATATATATATTGTATCTGAAGTACATTACAGCTCTTAAACTAACAATTGAGCATTCGCGCACATAGATCGTCGTTGCTTAATACAACAAACATATCAATCACCGATGTCTCAGTTCCTGAACGAATGGTTCCAGAGACAATATCTTTACGGGAAGAGGCACATTACTGCAAAACAAAAACAATGATTATGTGTTTTTTTTATCACATGCTTGGTTTCTGTTGTACAGGTTTGACTTTGGTAACATATGATTTCAGTTGTCTATGGACATGATATTTATGTTTACCAATGGGAGGCCGGCAGGATCTTCCACCGACCTGCCATTGAGTGGACATTGCCATGGATACTGGAGACCATTGTTTGGCAAAACAGTGCCTAATAGTGCTCTTTCAGCAAATTAATTTAGGTTGAACATGCGACGATGGTAAATAATAATATTCCAGCGATACGATACTAATTCGGCGAACATGAGAAAAAATAATACTCAGCCATATTCGTTTTGGCCAGATATTGTCCAGTCGTCGGGTGTGCCAGCAGCCTATCAAACACTGTCCCCAATGGTCAATTGAAAGGGTCGATATAAACGAGTTTGGCCGACCAAACTATCATGTTTATGGACAACTGTGAGGAATTCAGTAAAGTTAGTTACAGAACATCCTTACTGAATTCCAGTATTAGCAAACACATGTTGATTTTGTTGCTGAATCTCTAGAAATATTTTGAGGGGTAAATAGTCTTGCTTAGCTATTAGATTGGCTTGAAGATTGGTGATGTCTGGTTTATCACAACATCAAGCCAATTTGCTGTCTGATTGAACCCCTTGAACCTTCTCACTTAGGTCAACAGTAAAGCTTCAGCCTTAAATTCAGTGATATATATCTATACAATATGGCCCTACAGCCTATAATAAAATGCAGTACTTGTGTGCTTGCTCAAACCACTCTTAATATGACCCAGTCACTGAACAAATGCGGGAATTTCCATTGCTGAACATTGAAGTTATTCGGTCCTTCACTATCATGGTTTGACTTCACTACTTAATCAGTCCTTGATATTTACCACATATGCAGTTAGGCCCGGTTCACATCTGCATTTTTTTTTTTGCAGAGGTGGCCGTACAGATTCAGCAATCTGAATCCCAAGGATGCTCATGCGGATTCTGTGGAAATGCAATTTCTGAACGGATATTGCCTTTCCACATCACAATTCGGAAATCGGTAATACAAGTGCGGTAGGCGGGCTTTCGTGGAAATTGCTTACATTTTCGCTGAGATTTCTGTTGACTTTAACATTGATTTTCATAAAAACTACAAGGTCTTTTTGAAAGATTTTTTTCCTTTTGTTCTCACTCTTCTGCTTTACATACCCTGAAAGTTTGGTGTTTCTAGCACGGGGGCTTTGCTATTAATCTCTAAAGACGGCGGCCATTGACTGTAATGTAAAATGCAGAAAATCCGCATTACCCATATGTGGTATGCCACCGACTTTAGAGGTTATTAGCAAAGCCCCCATAGGTGTTAGAAACACCAAATTTTCAGGGTATGTTAATCAGAAGAGTGGGAAAAAGAGGGAAAAAAATCTTTCAAAAAGACCTTGCAGTTTTTGAGAAAATCAATGTTAAAGTCCGCGAAAATCCACATCGGAATGCGGAAATCGGTAGCGGAAAGCGGAATCGGTAGTGGTAATTGGCAATGGCAGAATGCGGATTTTCCACGGAAGCGGAAATTGACAATTCCAACCATCCCTGCAACAGTCCGTTTTTACAGCTAGTGTGCTGTAAACCGTCTGCTTTCCATAGGTTCCTATTGTGCTGCAAAACCTTAAGTTTCCGTTCCGGTAAGCGAAACGGTCCAGAAAATTGGGTCCTATTGCATTTTTTCGTCCGTTCAGCGGTGCGGACAACGGAACTGTACGGCCGGTTCCATTGGCAAAAGCTAATGTCAACCGAGCCTTAAAGAGTTTGGATTGACTTCATGCTTTTGATGGTCCTGATGCCAAGGAAAGCTTCCTATCAACCAGGAAAAGAACTTGGCTGTGGTAACATCAGTACGTGTACGTCCCTTAGCAACGGTTTGGCTACTAAGATAAAATACATTACATTGACCCAGAAGATGGCCTCTGTCTCAGAAATATTAACTAGAAGTGTTATCACATTAACAATGGTATGTGTATATAGGTGTCAGCTTGAGAGGGCTTCCCTCTTCCTCAGAATAATATATCTGCATACTGTAGATTGGTGGCATATGTCTCTTGGCATGAGGAAATATTACCAGCATGGTGTCTCCACTGATAATGTACAGAAGAGCATAAAGCATATTCTTGGTCACAATGTAGAGTGAAAGGACAACGAGGTTGCCACAAGTCCCACCTATTTCAGCTCATTACAACATGTGGCATGTTTTGTGAGCATTTGGCTACTTAGGCTGTAAGGTCATGTTATGAGATGTTGCATGGATGCTAGAAAATCTTGCAGACCATTCACAACTGATTGAGGCTGAAGCTTATGCTGGGTACACACCATGTGTTTCCCGCTCAATCCGCGGGTCGATTGGGATCGTTTTTGACTATCTCCGACATGCTCGATTCGGGCTTCGATCGTTCCTGCCGTCGATTTAGCATACTGAACATGCAAATGGACGGCAGGAACGATCGAAGCCTGAATTGAGCATGTCAGAAATAATCAAATCGATCCCGATCGACCCGCGGATCGAGCGGGAAAACACAGCATTAGGCCTATTTGAGAAGATACTCTGTAAACCATATTCTTTAACTAAATGTATATATATTTAAATTCTATATAAAAAAGCACAACAGCATCGTGAAGATACTGTGGCAGTTTAGCTCATCACGTGGTGCTCATGATTGTTCTAAATTTGATTTATTGGATATAAACCTTATGATACCCCCTTGTATTATTTATTGTTTTTAAAGAAAGTCGATGAGATGCAAAGAAATTCCTGCTTGTATGCAAACTCAATCCAAGGTCTGTGTAGTTCGGAATTGGGCCAACTAAGTGCATTTGATTGGCCAAGTTACCTGTTTCATACAATTTGCACTTAAGAGAAAATTCTTCACATCTCATTCACCCTTTTTATTTGTGTTGCTGAGTCATTAATGGGCATAGCCATAGGGGTGCAAAGGTTGCGACCGCATTGGGGCCCTTGGGCCAGCGGTGCCCCTTTGGACCTGTGATCTTTATTGGTCCTGTGCTCATAATAATCACTTCTATAGATGCATTGAATAGTAGTAATCATTAAAAAACTGCTTCCCATCCCCTTTCTACACCTCTGACACTATAGTTGCCATTGGCAGGTTTAGGAGCACCGTATCAATTGTTATGTTTAGAGTGCTTGGGGAGCCCCAGTTCCTTAGCTACAACACTGGTCATTAGGCTATGGCATGGATCTGCTCATGGTGGTTGTGAGTAGGCCCAAACTATCTGCTAATGACATCAGTCCTGACTTGGTCACTAGTGTGGTCTAGTATCCCCGTTGCTTCATTTAAGGTAAATGTTTGGGTAGAGCTTCATTGCTGGCATAAGCTTACACCCTACATTCCCTACATTCATTTCTAGGCTGATGTCATTCCTAGGCTGATGCCTAGGGATGCTCATTCGGATTCCGCGGAAATGCAATTTCCGAAATTCCGATCGGAAATTGCATTTCTGCATCGGAATGCGGAAATCGGTAATGCAAGTGCTGTAGGCGGATTTCCGCCGGAAATCGCGGAAATTCCACCCGACTTTAACATCGATTTTCTCAAAAACTATAAGGTCTTTTTGAAAACTTTTTTTGCATCTTGTTCACAAGATTCGGTTTAATAAACCCTGAAAATTTGGTGTTTCTAGGGCTTAAGGGGGCTTTGCTATTAACCACTAAAGTTGGCGGATTTTTACTGTAATGTAAAATGCAGAAAATCTGCATCTGCCTATTTTCTGTATTTTACATTACAGTAAAAATCCGCCGACTTTAGTGGTTAATAGCAAAGCCCCTTAAGTCCTATAAACACCAAATTTTCAGGGTTTATTAAACAGAATCTTCTGAACAAGATGCAAAAAAAAGTTTTCAAAAAGACCTTATAGTTTTTGAGAAAATCGATGTTAAAGTCGGGCGGAATTTCGGCGATTTCCGGCGGAATTTCCGCATTGGAATGCGGAAATTGGTAGCGGAAAGCGGAATCGGTAATCGGTACATGACGGAATGCGGATTTACCGCGGAATCGGAAATTGGCATTCCGACCATCCCTACTGATGCCATGGTTACTTGAAACATATCTCCAGCCCATCTCTGTATCATCAAATGAGATCAACACCTGTAGGCCGCCTCTTTTAGGAGAAAAAAAAAGATCCTATCAAATGGCAGGAAGGCAGGTATAAAATCTCTGGCAGTAAAATGTTCTTGGGTGACATCAGAACTTGCTACTGGTAGGTTGCAACAGTATCTGTGCTGTTGTTTCCCACTTAGTTTTCAAGCAGCCCTCAGAATACATGGTGTCGAGGAGACCCATGTTGCTTGGAAGACCCAAAGATTATATAATGTTAAATATTAATCGCTTCATTGTGAGATTTATTAACCACTCAGGCATATTAATGGCAGGTTGTCTTAGCGTGTCCAGTCTGAGAAGGCCCAAACCACAATGCTAGCTAATTACAGGAGAACATTGGAAGGCTGGTTTTGAAACCAACTATTTAATCTTCCCCGCAGGGTGTGATGGTATTGAGCGAGTGATTGGGTGATTGGTTGGGGTTGTACGTAGCAGGCATGTAAATGAGGCTTTAGATACGAGTGGAGTGTTGTTGCATACAGGCTAGCTTGTTGGGGGAATATTTATGAGCCCCACGAACAAAACCGATTTTTTTAACACTATTGTTTAGCATTAAAAGTAGTGTTGGTGTTCAAATTCAGGATCCTGAACACAGCACTTCAGTACCCAGACCAGTGGACATGGTCACCCAAGCTAGTGGACAGGGTCACCCAAGCTAGTGGACAGGGTCACCCAAGCTAGTGGACAGGGTCATCCAAGCTAGTGGACAGGGTCACGTGATTGTGATCCATGCCACACTTCACATGACCCGACGCTTCCTCCTTCCAAGCTTACATGTGAAGCGGGACCGAGGAGGTGATGAGGATCTATGAAATGGTGCAACAAATGTTTCTATCTTTTATTTATTGTTTTTTTTTTTTTTTTTTTTTTAAATCTAACTGTCACATAATTATGGCAAGATAATGCTCTATCACATTTTTAACTAGTTGAGCCTTTTGGCTGCTGCGCGCTCCCGCATGTAAATTACATTTAAAATTAACTGTTTACCTCCCACACTACAAAAAATACCCAAATAACATTTTTAATTAAAGGGAACTCCGAGCACCTCTCATGGGCATGCCATTTAAGCCAGAAGACTTCCAACAAAGTTGTGCTATGACCCCTCTGGAGGAGCCTCTTGCAATGGCCATGCGTGTCACTTCCTCTTCCTGCTTCATTCAGTGATGCACTTCTCTAACAGAGAAAACAGGAGTGACCCGGAAGTATAACATAGTCAAGATGTCAGCTGCGATTTTTTAATTGAAATCAAATGAAAACTATTTGGTGTAGAATGATATCAAATGAAAGATGAGAGCACAAGCTTCAGAAAGGTATACATCTTTAAGTACTTTGCAGTACTGGTCAGAGTCTTAAAGGCATACCCATGAGAGGTGCTCGGAGGCCCATTAAAAAAAAATTACAATAAAAAAAAAACAAATAGTTACCTAAGGGTCTGAACTTTTTAAACATGTATGTCAAGAGGGTATATTACTATTATTTTTTTAAATCATAAGCTTGTAAATAGTGATGGATGCAAAACTGAAAAATGCATCTTTATGTCCAAATAAAATATTGGCGCCATACATTGTGATAGGGACATCATTTAAATGGGGTAATAACCAGGACCAATGGGTAAATAAAATACATGGGTTTTAATTATGGTAGCATGTATTATTTTAAAACTATAATGGGAAATATCCTATATAAAACTACACTGGGAAATAATGGATTTTTTTCTATCCATTTTTTTAATATTCCCGTTAAAATGAATTTAGAAAAAAAAATTCTTAGCAAAATGTACCACCAAAAGAAAGCCTAATTAGTGGCATAAAAAACAAGATATAGATCAGTTCATTGTGATAAGTAGTGATAAAGTTATTGGCGAATGAATGGGATTTGAAACTTGTTTGGATGCATAAGGTGAAAAAAACACTGAAGGCTGAAGTGGTTAAAAGCATTTTGGAAGACACTTTATTGCACCAGGTGGAATCATTGTGATGGAAGCAATGATGCATATTGCTGTTTGTTATATGTTCATAAGGCAGAACAGAACAAGATTCAAGCAGACCTGAACAAGTGCACAGCGCCTGGAACAAGGAGCATGTCCAGTCAGTCAGCAGCTGCTGAGTTGGATTTGGCTCACTTTGAAGCTGTACGCTCTCCTCATCTAATGTATTATCTCCAATAGGCAGGGTCAGTGAGATGCAAATCATTCCGAGTTGATGCAGGATGATGCACATTTTGCATGCAGATTTACACAGCTTAAAAAGTGGTCTTAACCTTATGGTGCCCATACATGGTATAATTAAAATGTTTGATTTCCCCGCTTATCGACCAAAACGATTGAATAGAGTGAAAGTTGAATCTTTTTTTTTTTTTAACAAAAAAACCCAAAACAAATGATAATTCAGTTTTTTCAATAAAAATCTGATCGGACATGTTGGAAAAAATTGGGTGAGTGTGAAACCATATAGTGTATGTTAGGTTGTATAAGAAAATACTATTAGATAAAACAACTTTTTCTTCATATCCGAATCGTTTTCCTCGGATTTTCGTAAAAATCAAACGTTCCTGTGTGGTACCTCGAAAAGAATTTTGAAAACTATTTGACCAAACAGAATAATCGATCAAACTTCTCTGATCGAAAAAAAAAAATGTACCGTGTAAGGGCTCCATAATAATCGCGATTCGATGATCCATTTTCCATCTGCACAAATGTACGTACCAGATTTGCATAAGCCTGCATCAACTCAGAATTACTTCCATCTTATTGACCGTCCCTAATCTCTGCTTTTTTTTTTTTTAATTGAGTCAAAAATATGGAGCTTCTTGAAAGTAATATGAACAAAAATGTAACTTGCCTTTATTTTTCATCCATTTGTTTTCCCTCCTGTTTTACTTAGATTTGTGTTCCCCCATTTCCGTTAGCATTAGGCTTTCTCTCCTGTGTATTTTTTTTTTTTTTTTTTGCTAGCATGTAAGTTTTGCATAATCAAAAATTAATCTTGCTGTTATTATTAGTAGTAGTATTTTTGTTTGTATTGCATTGTGATAAGTGTTATTTGCTGTCCATGTTTTATTGTCTGTAGTGCCTTCAGTAGATTCGGAAGTGTCTTTGCATCAAAACTAGTGAATCAAGGGGTGTAAAGGGATGCATGAAATGTAACATCCTGCTTTGTGCAGACTTCTAAACTGAGACACCAACAAAGAGGTGGACATTCTAGGCAGGGCCGGAGCTACCATAGGAAAAAAAGGGCAATTGCCCCAGGGCCCCAGAGCCTGTAGGGACCCCCAAGGTGTCCCTCCCCCATCTTAACTGTTGCTCTCCAGGGACTCTGCAGAGTCTGTTAAGTTGGGAGGTGATTGGGGGAGGGTCAGCAGCCAGCTCAGGGGCCCAGGAGGGAAATTTGGCTGCAACCAAGGGCCTCTAATGACGCTTTTTGGGTGGGGGTATCTGTTGGGGGGCCCCCAGGCTAATTTTGCTCTAAGGCCCAATTGTTACTTGAACCGGCCCTGATTCTAGGAAGTATCTAACACTAAGGTAGATACTGTAGCTAAGGTAGATGTTGTAGCTAAGGTAGATACTGTAGTGATAGGTTCTGTCAAGATTACTATAAGGTTATAATAGCAATGTACAGAAATAAAAAGAATGGTTTACAACTAGTGGTAAGTGCAGAGATTCTCCTAACAGTGTTTTGAATAGCGCAGGAAAAGGCTGGTGCTTATATCAGGTGTCACTACTGTCTGTGCATCCTTTCAGGATATTCCCCCTTGCCTCCTGTTGTTGTGATTAATGGTTCCTGGCAGGCAGTGGGATTAGACCCAAAATGCTGCAGTTGTCACCAGAACAGAAGTTGTGGATAAATTAACCATGGTGGCACTTGTTCCACTGACAGCTGTGGAAGCTGGGGTGTTCCCCATGTTCGGGTAGATTTCCTGATGTGCATCTAGGAGCATACATGTGAAACTCCGGCCCGCGGGGCCAAATCTGTCCTGTGGAGCCATTAAATTTGGACCTCAAGGGGTTTCCCTAATTTGCATTGTGTATGGCCCAATCTAGGCCACCAGGGACGCTATATTAGAGGTGAAGCCCTAGAACACCAGGAAAGCCATATGGGGGAGATGGGCAAACTAATTAAACACTATGGAACTGTATAAGGAAGGATGGGGGTCTCTAGACACCAGGGAACTGTATAGGGGGAGGGAGGACCACTAAGCACCAGGGAACTGTATAGGAGCTGAAGGGGGGCCATTAGACCCTTGGTAACTTTATAAGGGAGGCAGGTGGCCAGTAGACATTGAGGTTGGCCTGCGACTTGGTCTCAGTGTACAATTTAGGCCCACTTTGTTTTTGAGTTTGACACCCCTGATCTAGAGACACAGACATTACTAAATTCCTTACAAGCTCCAACTCTTTTTTTTTTTACTCTTCACCAAAAGTAAAAACAAATGTTTACCTGAACAAAAATGTAACCAGCATTGTTTATGACTATTAACTAACAAGAGTAGATTTGTTAAGAACTTTAGAGTCCTCTTGGCTACATCGTCCGTTTCACCGGAGAATCTAGCATGTGTACGGCAGCCCTGAGGTTTCACTGAGAGATCCGGAATTGCCGGTTTATCTCAGCCAAGGCCAGGCCCATTGTTCTCACCCGCCCACCCAAAGCCATTCCATTGTGCACAACACCATTGTCCCTCCTCCCCCCGCCATAGCAACAGAATGCAATGCCAGCCTGTTTTGCTATCCTGTAAGGGATGTGCCTGTACAACACTCAGACCTCAAACCATTGCCCGAGAGATTAAGTCCTGATCCCTCCAGGCAAATGTAATTCTGCATGTGTTTGTACCTTTAATATATATTAATTGTTAGAAATGGAAGTCATTTGTCCAGTCTTCACAAGAAGGGCAATTCTAGGGATCACAATTGTCCATTTAAGAACGCTAAAGCCTGGTATGCATATCCAATTTTGATTGTATGACACAAACGCAAGTAATGGATTTTTCCGCTGCACCGCTGCCAGCTCTGAAATATCTGTGACTGCACATGCGCAATCCTGTGTGCGCGCGCCCATGATCGTGCTGCAGTTGCTGGGAGCATTCACGGTTCTGAAAATAATGTACCGGGAATGTGCAGAATGCTCCCGTTGATAGAAGTGCAATAGTGAGAACATATAAGAAAAACTGCTGCATGTTTTCACATTACGAATGTGTTTATGTCCAAATCTTGCACAGCTCTGCATGTGAAATGCGGGAATAACATATGTCATCCTCCATATGTCTCTCACCTCAATTCACAAAAACACACATAACTGAAAGGGGCCTTAGAGGTTGCCTCACAAGGTCCTCCTGATCTGGAGAACACGGAAGAACATACCTGATCCAGCAAACTGCCCTTTAAAGGGAGCCTGAGGTGAGAGACCTATGGAGGCTGACATTTGTATTTCCTTTTAAACAATGCACAATGCCTGGCTTTCCTGCTGATCCTCTGCCTCTAATAATTGTAGCCGTAGACCGTGAACAAGCATGCAGAAGATCAGATATTTCTGACTGAGGCAGGTAGCACACTAAGCACTGCAGAAGACCAAGAGCTTTCTGCACTGTGCGGTTTTGTTTTTTGCTGTGTTTTTGGGGGCATTTTTGTATTTGTTTGCGATTGTGTTACACCCTGGCAGGGATCAGTCGCTCCAGGGTGTAGATTCTGCTGCATCCGGAACCGGCTATGTACGCACTTTCAGTAACGGTTGCCTGTAGAGATCAAGATCCCCATGGCAACAGTTCTCTTCACAATACAGACACATCCCTCAGCTGTAGGGAGGGGAGGAGACACAACATCAAAATGGCTTCGGGTGGACGGACGTTATGGAGAAGAACAATGCGTTATTGTCGCGTAAGGATCTGGTATGCTGGATCTTTATGTGACCTAGGAAGGACACAGGCTAGATTCTGTGCAAACATATGACTGTACACACTGATGTATGACTGCAGTTATCCTTTGAGGGTGGCTCGAGGCAAGCCAAACCCAGCTATGAAATCAGAGCTTGCTTGTGATAATCAGGCCACATTGGGAGTGAAAGCCCACCTAAACTGAGAGGGGTATGGAGGCTGACATATTTATTTCCTTTTAAACAATACCAGTTGCCTGGCTGTCCTGCTGCTCCTCTGCCTCCAATACTTTCTACCAAAAACCCTGAACAAGCATGCAGATCCGGTGTTTCTGACTGAAGTCTGACTGGATTAGCTGCATGCTTGTTTCAGGTGTGTGATTCAGACACTACTGTAGCCAAAGTAATCAGCAGGGCTTCCAGGCAACTGGTATTGATTAAAAGAAAATACATTGGTAGCCTCCGTATCCCTCTGACTTCAGGTGTCCTTTAAAAATGAGGACACAACTCCTCGGAATTGGATATAGAGGTTTTCTGACATGTTGGGATTAGGGATGAGATCACATTTCTGCCAAAGTCATTTGTCTGAAAGTATAATGGAATATGTGGTCATTACATATTTTTGTGTGTTTACTTATGTCCATCGACTTCAATGCCTTTAGGCGAAAATGTGTATTCTCATGCCCATATATTTTCACTAATATTCTCATTTGGTGATGGTGAAATAGTCCGTATTCACTCCTCACTAGTTGGAGAATCTTTGTGGCCAGAGAGCTGTAGGAAGGGATTAGACTTGCCTTCGTACAGGAGCCACATCCAGTCATCAGCAGTCTGGTGGACAATTGCAGCTTGTCTCATAGATGTTTGAAGTGTACCCGAGGCGTACTGTGAATAAAAACAAAACTTACTAAGAGAAGAGGAAAGCCTCGGAATCCTGTCGAGGTTTCCTACGTCATCCTGGCCCCCTCCATCGTCACGCAAGGAACCTCGAGAGAAACCCAACAAGAGCTTGTTGGATTTCTGATGGTGACCGCGCTCTTCTTCATACATGAGCGTGGCCATACTGCGCCTGTGCCAGCATGGTCATGCCTCCGTGCTCACGCGGGCACAGAATGGCCACACTCATGCATGAAGAGGAGTGTGGCTGTGAACTTTCAGAGGGTCCCAGGCAGCGATGGTAGGGGCGAGGAGGACAAGGGAAGATAAGGATCGAGAGGCTTCCCCCTACCTCCGTAAGTATCAGATTTTTGGGCCAAGGTTTGCCTCGGTTTAATTAAAGGGAGCCTGAGATGGGGCTACAACAAAAAAAATATACGGTACATACCTGGGGCTTCCTAGAGCTCCCTCCGGCCTGATCGATCTCACACCATCCTCTTCTGGCTCCCCATTTGATCCGCAATTGGCCCCGGAACATCCTCTGGGCTGGGGCTAACTGCATATGTGTGGCCTAGCTGCGCACGCACTCCCGCCATGTTCGTGTCGCCGGGAGGGTTCTGGGCAGTACCACTAATCAGGCGCAGAGCGCACCCGGCGAATGGAGCGAGACTGGGAAGCACGCAAGGCCGGACTGTGATTGTGCTGACTATCCCTGACTGGAGGATTTTCCAGGGCTAGTTGCAGGCCTTCGGGGATTCAGATAAGGACGGTGTGGGAGCGATCAGGCCGGAGGGGGCTGGAGAAAGCCCCAAGTATGTATATTTTATTCCTGTGGCCTCATCTCAGTTGTTACACTTTAAGTTGAGTGGTGATGCCCAGCATGCATAGCAGGAGATCTTATACATGTTATGAGAGGCAGATTGTGGAAGTCAGCCAAGTACAGAGACATCTGCCCACCACTGGAACTGCCGGCATCCATCACGTTATCCAGCACGACTGGGCTGAACAGTGGCAGTGTATGAGCAGGTAGTAATCCCTTCTATCTTCAGCATATAAGAGGGAGGCATTGGGATGCCCAATTGCCCAAAAATGTTCCTGATCTGAAAATCTCTATGTGTGATAAGGATTATGTCCGGCTGCCGGACATTCTCCTTACCACACCCTACAACAAACCTATATGGCTTGCTTCTCACAGGCAACTCTCAAGTTTTTATTACAACCCCTACGGTTATAGGTAGTGGATTCTGACAGCCTCTGCGCCTCTTCTGCTTCAGGCTGCCCACCCGATACTGGACCTCCAAAGTGGGCTGCCCTTACACAGCTTTTACAGTTTGTTTATCTCTCATGGTTAGTGAACCCTAACACCACCCACCATCACTCCTGGAAAGGGGTGTGTCACTTGTGTCATCCTATCCTTTTACCACCTATTAGAAGTGGGATATGGTTGTTACAGCCAGTAACCTCTCCCTTAGAGTATGGCCAATAGTCGTAACTGGTGCATGGGTTTCTGGGTGGCGGAACAGGGTATTGAGGGAGGAGATTGTAGGGGGGGGGGGGTGTGGCTGACCTGCTACTGTCGCCCCCTCCCTTTTTATCTGATAGGAAGGACATGTGACCCAGGGAAGAGGACAGTGTTGGGACAGCACGACCAGAGGTTAGTATAAAAAAGTAACAGGCAGTCTATTCAGAGAGGTCATATAACTCACAGAATTCTAGATGGCATGTTGGGGTACTTGTGTGTTGGTTGGCATATCTTATACTTTAGTTAGGAAAGGGAGGAGGCTGGAGAAATGTAATAAATAAAAAGTTCAACAAATTTAAGTAATAAACTCTAATGCAACTTAGAAGATAAGCATTAAATGAGTAAAGCATAATGGATATAAATGCATCTTATCAGACTTTTTAAGCTTCAATGACATTTGAATAAATATTAAAAAATATTAACAACTAAATGTGCATACAACTGCGATTGTGTAGAGAAGACTGAGGAGTACATATTGTAGTAAATAACGGTTAAATGAACATGGGCCTGTACATATAACGAATCTGTGATGATGATGTACCCAGCAAGCACAATTATGTGAAATATCTGTGTCTGCTTCCTTTACAAATACACAGTATTTGCTCTGCCTTCTTAATAAAGTATATGTTTGTCACTTGTTTTAATGCGCTGTATTAACTCTAATTAGACTGATTAATAAAGAATACTAATTGATTATTGTTGATTTAATAATCGTTCTGAGTGTGGTATTTAAGTATCTGATATCTAAATGTTATGTTAAAACCTTGATTTATACATTATCATACTGTGTAAGTGTTTTTGAACATGGCTGAGGAATTTGCTGCATATTTGGAATGTAAGAAGGCAGGGGGGTCCCCTGTTGCTAAAACTCAAAAAACTTAAACTCAATCTAAGCTGCTGGTTTCCCCTCCTAATCCTACCTAATATTCTGCAAGTGTCCCTGCGTCCTGTCCCTGTGTCAGTGCTTTTGCGCTACTGCGCATGTGAAGCACTGACAGCTGTTGGGACAGGACGCAGGGTGGGCGGGCCAAGAAGGGGTATGCGTACGTGGTGGGCCTGTGCGCGCACACACGGTGCACGCGGTGGTGACAGACCTAGAGCCCGTTTTCAAACGGGCTTAGGTCACTAGTATAACATAATCAGGGCTGTATTTATACTTTTTCCTCCCGAGGCCCACTTACTGTTTTCTCCCCTCCCGTGTGCAACCCCCTCCTCCATAAACAGTTCCTTTGGGCAGCTACTACCCTCTTCCATAACTGCAAGGTAAGAGGCACCCCAAAGGGAAGATGACTTAAATGAGTGGTGTTTGCAGCTTACCTGAAAGTGGAGCTGTCACCAAACTATCTAAGAAAAACAAAACAAAACACATATATAAGTAAACACTTGCTCTGCTTACATAGCATAGGTATTGCACTGTCCACATTATGATTTTTCTACAGTAAAAAAAAAAATTTTTTGACTCTATCTTGAAGTCAATCCTGACATAATTTCCTCCATTACTCTGTTTGTGTATCATTGCCTACCCTCCTCTCAGTCTTCAGAAACTCCCACCCAGCTCTGCAATAGAAAGTGCATTGTCTCAGCATGAGAAATATTGGCCAATCAGAGAGGAACAGAGGTGTGGGAGGGGAAAGAGGAAAGAAAGAGGCTTCAGCCAATCAGGCTGCATTAGTTATGTCTGAGGGGAAAGTAAAGAAGAAAAAATAAAAACACAGCATGCTCTGCAACGTCTTTGTGTGGCAGATGTACCAAATAAGAGTCAGGGAAACTGGGGAAGGATCTTTTATGGAGAAGAAAAGTAAGAGTGATTTTTAACTTTTGGATTGCGTCGTTAACATTCGTATTACTTGTTTACCAGATAAAAATAAAGAATTGGGTTTTTTTTTGTATTTTATTCCTGGCAGTTACACTTGAAGGCATTAAACCACTAAAATTAATAATTAAATATTCTTTATTAGCACAGTGCTAATAAAGCATATTTGATTATTAATTTTAGTGGTTTACTGCCTTCAGGTAAACCCTTTTTTTTACAAACATCACTCAATTTAGTCAAGCAAGAGAGTTCCGGTTAATCCCCCACTCCCCAAATACTCTTTTTTCTTTGGGGGGGGGGGGGGGGGGGTTGTCAAGTTAGAGTCCTATGGACTGTCTAACCATTCATTCTTCAAAGGAGCAGCCCAACTGATGATGGAAGGCTTGTTGAGTCCTGAGTGAGGACGGCATTTCCTCACCTGGTTGATACTGTGATTGCTGGTCTTGCAACCGATATTTGTGAGTCATATTGCATATGTATTATTCACACATTTCTTGTTTTAATATAATACTACACCATGAGGAGCTCTCGTTTTCTCTTTGTGTTTTTATTTCTGGAAGGCTCTTTGGGAACTTCACAGGATGCCCATCACTACCCTCTTCCATGTTCCGCTCCACATTTTCTGTCTACAAATGTTATGTGCAGCTTCCTTTCCCATATGCAGCAACCCCTCTTCTATGTCCAGCCCCCTCTGCCCGAGACCCTGGCCTCTGTGGCCTTTTTAAGAAATCCAGCCCTGAACATACTCCCTCTAGTTTCAAATATTATTTCATCCCAACACATATAAGAGCCTTGAGCAGCTGTGACCTGCCCCGACCCCCCCCCCCCTCCCAACTAGAATAATCACATCCAGACTTCAGTGAAGCAGCTGAGAAGAAATTTAAAATATCAAGTCAAGATAACCCAGGTAAGTGTGTAAACTCTGAAGAGAACACTAGATGGCACTGACAGATCTCCTTGGATCTCTTCAGTACATGTGCTGGGAGGTCCATCCATTTGAGCTCAGCATTGGGGAGATTCAAGGATAGCTGCTTTGATCTTCCATGACGATGAACAGTCAAACATAAAGTAAAATGTGAACAGCCTATACATACAGCATATACATACTTCCTGCAAGGGAATGACTCCATAGTATTCAGGCAAAAATATAACAACTTTTTTTATTTTTCGAGATCACACCTGAAATATGTATCAAGTTACACTTACCAGAAAAGGTCTCGATCAATATCTTGTCATGATCCGCCAACATGTTTACATTTCCTGCATCGCCCAATGACTTACATTACTTCTGACGCCGATGCTCCGATGTAAGTCCGATGGTAACGCACTGTTGACTGTGTGGCGGCTCAGCGGCCAATTGGGCACTTCCGATGCAACCCAATGCGGTAAGTGTGCTAGGCCTCATTGCCTTGCATTTCCGTTGCATTACCCTTCAGTTAAACAGGGTAACGCAATGCAGCTTTGCAAGACAAGTGCAAAAGGGGCCTAAGGGCCTGTACACACTGCTGCCCTTGTGCTGCATTTTTAAAATTGCATACGATTTTTAAATCGCAAAACCTACATGAAAATAGAAAAAAAATGCACCGCACCAATGTGTACAGGTCTTCACGGTTTTCGTGATTTTTCAAAAGACCTTGCGATTAAAAAACTCATGCAATTTTAAAAGGGCAGCGCAAGCGCAGCAGTGTGTACAGGCCCTAAAAAACTGTACACCATTCTGCAGAGACAATAATTGACCTGATGAGTGACCTGTAAATTTACTTGCATCTGCAACAATAGGATCACCGAATGGACACAAGAACTCGCTAATTCTGCAAGCTGCTGATACAAGATTTAAAAATGGGCAGTTACCATAGATTACATCTACTTTATGTTGAAATATCAGATTGTAACTCAACAAGGATTCCTTCTGCACCAGTATATTGTAATGGACTAATGTAAGAAGATGTCTCATTTAACACCTCTGTATTTGATCCAGAACTGATGTTTTTGTTCTTAAACGAGATAGAATCAATGCTGTAAATAGTCACACACAGGGCCGGCCTTAGGTTTCACAGCGCCCTGAGCGAAATCTGATTTTGGTGCCCCCCCCCCGTTTCAGCCTCTTTGCACATGCGGTTGCGCGTACACACACACACTTTGATCTGCCCCCCATCCCCTCCACTTGGCAATCCACCACAAACAATGCTGGGAATACACGGTTTGTTTTTGAGCCATTTAGATGGCTTAATAGATAATTTCCGACATGTCCGATCTCCCGCCCAATCGTTTCGCTGCTCGATTTGTGACAGCAGTGAATGGAAAAGATAAGAAAAACGAGCGGAAGATAAGAGAACCGACTGCAGAATCAAGCGGCGAAACGATCGAGTGGCAAAAACAAGCCGTGTATGCCCAGCATAATGCAGGCACCCCCAGCCACAAAACAGAAAACAGGCAGACAACAGATCTATGCACGTATGCGCGCACACACTACACACTCACACTATACACACACACACACACACACACACACAATCTATACACACGGCCACACGCACACAATCTATATACACGGCCACACGCACACAATCTATATACACGGCCACATGCTACACACAGTCTATATACACAGCTACACACAGTCTATATACACAGCTACACACACAGTCTATATACACAGCTACACACACAGTCTATATACACAGCTACACACACAGTCTATATACACAGCTACACACACAGTCTATATACACAGCTACACACACAGTCTATATACACAGCTACACACACAGTCTATATACACAGCTACACACACAGTCTATATACACAGCTACACACACAGTCTATATACACAGCTACACACACTACACATACACAGCTACACACACAGTCTATATACACAGCTACACACACAGTCTATATACACAGCTACACACACAGTCTATATACACAGCTACACACACAGTCTATATACACAGCTACACACACAGTCTATATACACAGCTACACACACTACACATACACAGCTACACACACACACACACACAGTCTATATACACAGCTACACACGCAGTCTATATACACAGCTACACACACAGTATATAAACACAGCTACACACACAGTCTATATACACAGCTACACACACTACACATACACAGCTACACACACACACACACAGTCTATATACACAGCTACACACACAGTCTAGCTACACACACACACACTCACACACACACACACACAGTCTATATACACAGCTACACACACACAGTCTATATACACAGCTACACACACACAGTCTATATACACAGCTACACACACTACACATACACAGCTACACACACACACACAGTCTATATACACAGCTACACACGCAGTCTATATACACAGCTACACACACAGTATATAAACACAGCTACACACACAGTCTATATACACAGCTACACACACTACACATACACAGCTACACACACACACACACACACACACACAGTCTATATACACAGCTACACACGCAGTCTATATACACAGCTACACACACAGTATATAAACACAGCTACACACACAGTCTATATACACAGCTACACACACTACACATACACAGCTACACACACACACACACAGTCTATATACACAGCTACACACACAGTCTAGCTACACACACACACACACACACACACACACACACACACACACAGTCTATATACACAGCTACACACACACAGTCTATATACACAGCTACACACACACAGTCTATATACACAGCTACACACAGTCTATATACACAGCTACACACACACACAGTCTATATACACAGCCACACACACACACACACACACACACACACACTACACTACACACAGTCTATATACATACAGCTACACACACAGTCTATATACACAGCTGAGCTACACACACTACATCCTATCAGCGGCAGACAGGACAAGACAGACCCTGTTTCTTCCAGAAAGAAAGCGAAACAAAGTCTAACAGCCCACAAGGGGATTAGCTGGCCACCTCGGACTGCTCCTCTATCCATCCAGAGTGCTTGAGGGGGCGGGGAGGGGGGCCGATAAGGAAGTCCGAGCAGGAGGTTGGAGACGTAGGTCTTCTTCAGGTCCTAGTGCCCGCTGCTGCCCCAGACAACAGCCAGGCTGCTCTGCTCGCAATTCGCAAACAGTTTGTGCCCTACTCCCCTGCTTGTTATTGTCAGAGGCAGGAGCGCCCCCCTGGAAGCCGGCGCCCTGAGCGATCGCTCCGGTCGCTCAGGTCAAAGGCCGGCCCTGGTCACACACCTTAAAGAGACACTGAAGCGAGAATAAATCTCACTTCAGTGCTTATATTCAGCAGGGGCATGTGTGCCCCTGCTAAAACGCCGCTATCCCGCGGCTAAACGGGGGTCCCTTACCCCCTAAACCCACCCCTGCAAAATCTACGACCAACTTGGTCGTAGATTTTGCTGCTCTTGAGGCAGGGCTAATGGCTGCAGCCCTGCCTCTCAGCGCCGTCTATCAACGGCGCATCGCCGCCTCTCCCCCGCCCCTCTCAGCAAAGGAAGACTAGGAAGGGGGGTGGGAGAGGCGGAGATACGCGCTGACAGACGCGCGTGAGGCAGGGCTGCGGCGGTTAGCCCTGCCTCTATGCAGAAGAGATCCCCGGTGAGGACGGAGGGGACTTGGGGGGTAAGGGACCCCCGTTGTGCGGCGCGATAGCGGCGGTTTAGCAGGGGCACACATGCCCCTGCTATATATAAGAGCTGAAGCGAGATTTATTCTCGCTTCAGACTCTCTTTAAATTGCGATTTTCTGTATAATCTGATGTTTCTTTAATAAAACATTAGAAACTAGGGTACTTACGTATTATACCATCTGAAGAGTTTGGCAGTTCCTTGTTTAAGTTGTGTTTGCTTCACTACCAAGATTTAACCCTTTTTGAAAAGCTGAACGTCCTGGCTTTCCATTACACCAGGTCCTGTGTCAGTGTAATGCTCTGTTGCCAAGTTAAAGGGTTTTGAAGGAGGGGTGTCCACTGCATCTTGAGAGGTGAAGAGGGTCCAGTAACACACAGAGAGAGGTCAGGAGGGTGTATAGCTGATTATCAATGTCGGGTTTGTCCAGTACTTCTGCAATCACGCTTTGTGCAGTCAAGATGCAGGGGTCACCCCTCCTTCAAGATCCTTTGACCTCCTGGCCGCAATAGCAGCATAGGGGGCGATATACAGGCTGGGAACGCGAACAATCACTCGCGTTCCCATGCCTGTCGGCCGGTGACGGCCAAACCGGAAGTGCTCGCCGGCGGGTCCTGGGACATCGGAGCGGAGCTGCGAGGGCACCGATCGGCTGCTGGGGGCTGAGGGAAGCCCCAGGTGAGTAAATCTCATTTTTTTACTTGACTTAAGGTTCGCTTTAATGTCACATTGTAAATGTTGTGTTATGGTAACTCTATGCTTGCAGTGCATTACCTCTAAATGCAGACGTTACCAGGTACAGAGAGGCATACTTTTCATTACCTGTATGCTCCACTGTATCTATATGCCATGTATACTCTATGCCACGGTAACACAGCGATAATGTGCATTACCACCTTTTTTTTGCATTGCATTGTAATGCTGCGTTGCACTTTTACCGTTGCATTACAATGCAACGTCCCACTGTGAATATGCCCTCAATAAAATGCCTTTTAAGCTACCAGCAAGCAAGAAAATACTCAGAAAAATTTTTGACAATACTTTTTCTCCTACTTTTTGGTGCTGTTTCAATTGCAGAGTGCTGAAATGTTATTTTACAGAGAATATAAAAAATTAACTCCTAGGAGAAAACTTAGGAGAAAACGTGAATTGAATAAGAGCCTATGGCCCATATGCAATTAAGTTTTTCTCCTGAGTTTTCATCTAGGTGATATTTTCAAACTTGTCAATAAAATGTCTTTTAAACGATAAGCAAACAAATCAAATTGTTTTGGTCTATCGCATCGTTTGAGCAATATGGTGACAAAGGCTATGCCTCAAGAGGTTTTCGATTGTACCAGGATCCATTAGATTATCAGGATGATCCGGTTTTCATGGAAAAGTGGCGCACGGCTCATATAGCCCATGCTAAAAATCTGATGAGTATTGTCCAGGAACGTACAAAGGTCGAACACAAAAAAGTGAAAAATGAAATTGTGGATTTACAAAGGCAGTTACATGATTTGATGACCGATGAAGATTATAAATCGCTGATGACTAAAATTGACCTTAAGGGTGCCACAATACAGAAAGAGACTAAAAACAGGAAGTTGCGTAAATTTTTGAGAGACCAAGATGACTTTCAAAAAGGGAAAGTTTTCCAATGGGGAAGAAATTCTAAAAATTCCCAAGGGCAGCCATGGGGAAAACGTTTCCCCAAAAAACAAGTTAAGAGAGATCATTGGACCTCAGGTTCAGGGTCAGATAGTCCAGATGAGAAAGAAGGAGATAGTTCTACAAAAAACAAGTTAAATCATACTAATAAAAAAAAGGGGAAACGCCCAAGGGGAGGAAAAGAAGGGGGAGGAGAAAGAGGCGGAGAAATAGAACAGAATTCCCAAGCGGGAATACTGAAACAAGTATCATGGAAGGGAGTATCACAGTACAAGAAGAGTTAAATAAGAAAGATGTAGATCAGCGTAGTAAGGACCAGGAAATAGGAGGAAGTAATACCACAATGACTGTTGTGAATTTAACAGGGGTCGAGTTACCAGTGGAATGTAAAGAATTGCTGAGTAAAGGATTGAACTATGGAATAACGCAGAAGTTTGATTATCACAAATTTGAAGTGGACTTATATAAAGCAACTAGGAAAATCCAGATCGATCGGGTCTATAATAAACTGGAAGGAGAAGAAATAAAACAGTCCCAAAACCCTTTAGGTTATAGGATTCCAGGAAACTTGGGGTTTATGGCAAAGTTAAATGACAGTGACTTTTCTGCCTTGAAAGACTTATGTGACCTGCTGAATAGTCCTGATGAAAGAGATAGTAGCACACCTCGAGGTCAAGAGGTAGATGTAGAAGAAACAAAAGAGGGGTTTCATATCAAGTCTCGGACTCCCTTCCCATTAACTCCGGGGTCACCAGTAGATATTTTCCACGAGGCAGTGTTGAGAGATGTGAAGGCGCAAGTCTATCCTGGAACTCCCCCAAATCTAAATGAAAGAGAATTAAGGGCTTTAAAATGGTTACAATCAAGGAAAGATTTAATAATAAAAAAAGCGGATAAGGGGGGGAATATTGTAGCTATGAGTAGAGAATATTATGTAAAAGAGGCACAACGACAGTTGTTGGATGAAAAGTCTTATAAAAAATTAAAAGGGAACCCAACGATGAAGTTCCAGGATAGATTGCGTTCTTTACTCAGGAGAGGAGTGGAGAATAGATATCTTAGTCAGAAATTGGGTGAACAACTGTTCGTAGAATACCCACGGCATCCCGTGTGGTATTTTCTGCCAAAAATACACAAGTCCCTGGTCGATCCCCCAGGACGGCCAATAGTGTCAGGGAGGGGGTCAGTGTCTGAGCCCCTTTCCAAGTATCTGGACCACACCCTCAGACCCTTCTTGGAGGGTATTCCCTCCTATTTGAAGGATTCAACTGCAGTTCTAAAATTAGTTGATGAGTGGGAATTAAGCTCTGAGTATAGTTTGGCTAGTATTGATGTAGTGAATCTCTATGGAAGTATTCCACAAGAAAAAGGTGTCATAGCAGTTGAAGAAATTTTGCGTAGGAACAATAAAGATGCAGGCTATGTCTCCTTTATAGGAGAATGTCTTACGTGGGTATTGAATTCAAATGCCTTTAAGTTTGGGGGAGACTGGTTCCAGCAAGTGACGGGAACAGCAATGGGGACCCCTGTGGCCCCTGTTCTTGTACCTCTCCCTATGGGAAGAAGAGTATATATATAGTTCTAGGAATCCATTTAGACAATCACTGGGAGTGTGGAAGAGATACGTGGACGACATTTTGGTCGTTTGGGGATCGACCAGGGAAAAATTCATAGAGTTTGTACAATACTTACAGGATAATGCCTTTGACTTGTCCTTCACAAGTGAGTGGGGAGGAAAGGAAATCACCTTTTTGGACCTTAGACTGGTGGTGGAGAATGGTAGAGTGGTCACAGAGGGCTTTAGGAAGCCAACGGCCACGAATTCGGTCCTACACGGGGAGAGTTATCACCCGAGACACACAATTGAAGCGATTCCCTACAGCCAATTTGTAAGATTATGCAGAAATAATTCAGAATTTACTATGTTTATGGAACAAGCCTTTGAGCTAAAGGAGAGGTTGTTAGCTCGAGGTTATCAGGAAAGGAACATCCAGCAGGCTTTAGAAAAAGCTTCAAGGTTAGATCGAGCAGGGTTGCTCAATTATAAAAAAAGGAAAAAGGGTAAAGATATGTTTTCTTTTGTGTTTGACTACAACCCAATGGCAAAAAGCATTAAAGAAATAATTCAAAGACATTGGCCCATATTAAAGGATGATAGAGAGATTTCTGATGATAAAAAAGTGAGACCACTAATTACGTTTAGAAGGTGTGACACTATAGGCAGTAAAATTACACATAGCGAATACCGCAATGAGAAAACTGGTACCTGGCTTGATAGTATGAGATTTAAAGGGTCGAGACCATGTGGCCACTGTGTGGCCTGTCCCAATATGGCCAGAGGGGAAACCTTTAAGTTAGGACCAATTGAATGGAAAATTAAAACTCTGATCACGTGTAGGACGGAGTTCGTGGTCTTCGCTATTCTTTGTGACTGTAATAGATACTATATAGGTATGACAACAAGAAGCCTGAAGAGACGAATTAGGGAACATGTCAAGTCTATAAAGTCAGGCGTGGGTTGTCCACGGTTGATTGAACACATGAATGCTGAACATGGAGGGAGGACTTCGGAAATGCGAGGGATAGGTTTGTTGCAGGTCCCACCCGGTAGTAGGGGAGGTAATAGAGAGACTACCCTATTACAAAAAGAAGCTTGGCTAATTAGTATTACCGAAGCTCTTGGCCCCTTAGGCCTTAATGAGCGCAATGACTTGACATGTTTCCTATGAGTCTTGTCAACTAGGATGTTGTTGATGTTGTTAAAGTACGACCTCCCTCCCTAAATTGCCCTCCCCTTGGGGAAGTAGAGAGAGAGAAAAAATATTTTTAAAGTTCCGTGTTCATTGTAATTATAACAAGGATTTTTCTCCCAAATAACTTGAGTAATGTGTTTAAAAACAGAACCCTGGGGTGGTTATCGGTGATTTATAGTAAATAACAAGGGGCAATGGGCGCCATTTTTTTCCCGTAAGTAACTGAGTCTCCGAATGAATGTATGTTAAAAACAGAGGCGTATAAATATAGCCTATTCAAACACAGGTGTATAGAATGATGTGATAGGTTTTTAAACTAGGTTTTGGTAATATGAATTGTATAGCCAGGTGCTGGGTTAGACAAAGGTGGTGGTTGTTCCCTGCACTTCTCGGTCTCTTTTCTGACACTTACTTGTCTTTTTCCCTTCACATGACAGGCTAGGGTGTGACCTAACAGAAGCGAGGTGAAATCCGGGCAGTTAGGTTTCTGGCCACAAGATGGCCATAGCGCGCGCACATCCGAGGAGGAAATCACGCAGCGTGGTAACTTGGTTACCACTGGGGCGTGATGGATGCTAGGATGACGTCGGCGGACGTGAGGGAGTGTCAGAGTGACGGTGTTACGCCTAAATAGGCGGAAGACGCCGTCCATTGTACACTAGAAGCCAACGAGGCGCACTGCGCGGACGGACAGGAGGGACCCGCTCGGTTCATACTACCGGGACCCTAGGCATGCTATCTTGCCCCTCTGATGAGGCCCGAAGCGAGTAAGGGCGAAACGGCTGTAAGGGCAGCTAACCTGGAGTTCCCCTGAGCGCACCCATGCTTCTGTTCATACTCATGCCTGCCACCGCATGTCTACACTAATGCAAGTATTGCCTGCACTGCTAATCTTTTGCTCCTCGTATGTTACTTGGCTTGGCTCTGTGCTTGCTTACACATGCTTTATGGACAGTTTGATCACGTTTGCTATATGCATAGAAGTGGTTCAGATGGCTGATGTCCTGCAGCTTTTTTGTCATGTGCATGAAACGGCAATAAATGTCAACAGGTTTTATCCATGAGTGCCTGCCTATGTTTTCTCCTGTGAAATAAACAAAAAAAATACTCAAAATAATTTTGATAGTACCATAGTTACCTACTTTTTGGTACTTTTTCCATTGCAAAGTTCTAAATCGAAGATGAAAAATTATCTCCTAGGTGAAACCTCAGGAGAAAAAGTTAATTGCATATGGGCCCATGGGTTTTCTCCTAGGAGATAATATTCATATTATTTTTTAAAATAACTTTTCACCTTGTTACATTTAAAAAAGGACCAAAAAGTTGCTGGAAAGGAATATCTAAATTATTCGGAGAATTTTCTTGCTTGCTGTTGGTTTAAAAGGCATTTTATAGACAAACATGACCTAGGAGAAAACTCAGGAGAAAAAAGTGAATTGCATATTGGTCTTTCTCTCTCACTCTCTTCATCCCCTCCTCAGTGTCTGCAGACAGGCAGTGATAGTAGGAGGGATTAGTAATGGGAGAGGTGAGTATGCTGGGCAGGATTTAGCAGGCTTGTTGGGTGAAGCCCAGAAGATTGCATCGCCGTTTACTGTAAAGCATTGGGGTTGGCTCTGCTGGGTCAGGGA
This sequence comes from Hyperolius riggenbachi, assembly GCF_040937935.1. NCBI lineage: Eukaryota > Metazoa > Chordata > Amphibia > Anura > Hyperoliidae > Hyperolius > Hyperolius riggenbachi. The sequence goes on from NC_090651.1 coordinate 372,629,348, forward strand.
GGAGTAAACTAGAATTCAATCAGTTACTACAGGTTTCCTGAGACACAGATTACATCAGCATCACTAACCATGGGTCTCTGATGCTCAGCTAGAACCTCCCTATATGCCCTTGTTAAGAGTCAGTCAGACCATCTCTACCCTCCCTTGCCTAAGCTTAGTATTACAGCTTCCCCATTCTGGAAGAAGCCCCCGTACTCTACATGTTGGGAAACCCTCTAGTGTTCAGTGTTAACTAGAGTTGGGCCGAACCTCCGATTTTCGGTTCGCGAACCGGGTTCGCGAACTTCCGCGGAAGGTTCGGTTCGCGTTAAAGTTCGCGAACCGCAATAGACTTCAATGGGGATGCGAACTTTGAAAAAAAAAAATAATTATGCTGGCCACAAAAGTGATGGAAAAGATGTTTCAAGGGGTCTAACACCTGGAGGGGGGCATGGCGGAGTGGGATACACGCCAAAAGTCCCCGGGAAAAATCTGGATTTGACGCAAAGCAGCGTTTTAAGGGCAGAAATCACATTGAATGCTAAATGACAGGCCTAAAGTGCTTTAAAACATCTTGCATGTGTATACATCAATCAGGTAGTGTAATTAAGGTACTGCTTCACACTGACACACCAAACTCACCGTGTAACGCACCGCAAACAGCTGTTTGTGTAGTGACGGCCGTGCTGGACTGGTGCGCACCATGGCGAGAGTGCAGGTTTTGGTGGCTTTACAGCCCATATGGTCGGCCTGGCTGATGTAGCTGAATGACAGAACAGTGACTGTCCAGCTGATCAAATTTGGTCTGACCACAATGAAGCAACGACCTTATTATCTTTTGTGTGCCCCCCGAGACACTCATCTAGGCGCCGGTCATTGCTTCATTGTGATACGCAAGCCCCTTCACCACGGCAAGGTAATGATCACGAAGGGGAATGGGCGCATGTACATGCCTTTTCTTTTGTTGTTGCAGCTGCCCGCAGTGCAGCCAGAAAAATTAGGCAGTCATGTACACGCACCATAAAAATTATTACAGCGGCCGCTGCTAGCAGCGGCTTAAAAAATTCAGCAATCCGCCTGGAGTCCCGGACCCTGTTGGTGGTGGCGGAGAAGGTAGTGAAGCGGCCTGCAGGCAGACATGCTGTGTGGAGGGACTGGGAGCGACTTAGTCTTTTTGGGGCAGGCCAGGCAGCCAGTCACACGGCGTGCAGGCAGAGATGCTGTGTGTGCGGGGACTGACTTAGTCTTGGGGCGGGCAGCAGCCCTCCGGGATCCATGCCTCATTCATTTTGATAAAGGTGAGGTACTTAACACTTTTGTGACTTAGGCGACTTCTCTTCTCTGTGACAATGCCTCCAGCTGCGCTGAAGGTCCTTTCTGAGAGGACGCTTGCGGCAGGGCAGGAGAGAAGTTGGATGGCAAATTGGGACAGCTCTGGCCACAGGTCAAGCCTGCGCACCCAGTAGTTCAAGGGTTCCTCATCGCTGTTCACAGCAGTGTCTACATCCACACTTAAGGCCAGGTAGTCGGCTACCTGCCGGTCGAGGCGTTGGTGGAGGGTGGATCCGGAAGGGCTACGGCGAGGCGTTGGACTAAAGAACGTCCGCATGTCCGACATCACCATGAGATCGCTGGAGCGTCCTGTCTTTGACTGCGTGGACACGGGAGGAGGATTAGTGGCAGTGGTACCTTGCTGGCGTTGTGCTGTCACATCACCCTTAAAGGCATTGTAAAGCATAGTTGACAGCTGGTTCTGCATGTGCTGCATCCTTTCCACCTTCAGGTGAGTTGGTAACAGGTCCGCTACTTTGTGCCTGTACCGAGGGTCTAGTAGTGTGGCCACCCAGTACAGCTCATTCCCCTTGAGGTTTTTTATACGGGGGTCCCTCAACAGGCAGGACAGCATAAAAGACGACATCTGCAGAAAGTCGGATCCAGTACCCTCCATCTCCTCTTGCTCTTCCTCAGTGACGTCACGTAAGTCAAACTCCTCCCCCCAGCCGCGAACAATACCACGGGAAGGTTGAGCAGCACAAGCCCCCTGCGACGCCTGCTGCGGTTGTTCTCCTGCCGCTGTCCCCTCCTCCTCCTCCTCCTCCCCCAAAGAAACAACTTGCTCATCATCCTCTGAGTCTGACTCGTCTTCTGCACACGACCTCTCTTCTTCCTCCTCCTCCCCCCTCTGTGCTGCCGCAGGTGTTGAGGAAACAGCTGGGTCTGATGAAAATTGGTCCCATGCCTGTTCCTGCCGTAACGGTTCCTGGTCACGCTCATTCGCAGCTTCATCCGCCACTCTACGCACAGCATGCTCCAAGAAGTACGCGTAGGGAATTAAGTCGCTGATGGTGCCCTCACTGCGGCTCACCAGGTTGGTCACCTCCTCAAACGGCCGCATGAGCCTGCATGCATTTTTCATCAGTGTCCAGTTGTCGGGCCAGAACATCCCCATCTTCCCAGACTGTTTCGTTCTACTCCAGCTGTAGAGGTACTGGGTGACGGCTTTCTTCTGTTCTAGCAGGCGGGAGAACATGAGCAGGGTCGAATTCCAGCGAGTGGGGCTATCGCAAATGAGGCGTCTCACCGGCATGTTGTTTTTACGCTGAATTTCTGCAAATCGTGCCATGGCTGTGTAAGAGCGCCTCAAATGCCCACAGAACTTCCTGGTCTGCTTCAGGACATCCGCTAAGCCAGGGTACTTTGCCACAAATCTTTGAACCACTAGATTCATGACATGTGCCATGCAGGGTATGTGTGTCAGCTTCCCCATATGCAAAGCGGCAAGCAGATTGCTGCCGTTGTCGCACACCACGTTGCCTATCTCCAGGTGGTGCGGGGTCAGCCACTCATCCACCTGTTTCTTAAGAGCAGCCAGGAGAGCTGCTCCAGTGTGACTCTCCGCTTTGAGACAATCCATGTCTAAGATGGCGTGACACCGTCGTACCTGGCATGCAGCATAGGCCCTGCGGAGCTGGGGCTGTGTAGCTGGAGAGGAGAACTGCCACTCAGCCAAGGAGGAGGAGGAGGACAGCGAAGAGCATGTAGCAGGAGGAGAGGAGGTGGCAGGAGGCCTGCCTGCAAGCCGTGGAGGTGTCACAATTTGGTCCGCCGCTTTCTGCTTGCCATCGTTCACCACCAGGTTCACCCAATGGGCTGTGTAGGTAATGTAGCGGCCCTGCCCGTGCTTGGCAGACCAGCCATCCGTGGTCAGGTGTACCCTTGACCCAACGCTCTTCGCAAGAGATGACGCCTTTTGCCTCTCAACTTCACGGTGCAGTTGGGGTATGGCCTTTCTCGAAAAATAAGTGCGGCCTGGCATCTTCCACTGCGGTGTTCCGATGGCCACAAATTTACGGAAGGCCTCAGAGTCCACCAGCCGGTATGGTAACAGCTGGCGAGCTAACAGTTCCGCCACGCCAGCTGTCAGACGCCGGGCAAGGGGGTGACTGGCCAAAAGTGGCTTCTTCCGCTCAAACATTTCCTTCACGGACACCTGACTGCTGCTGTGGGCAGAGGAGCAGGAACCGCTCAAGGGCAGAGGCGGAGTGGAGGAGGGTGCCTGTGAAGGTGCAAGGGAGAAAGCGGCAGAAGCAGATGATGCACCTGAAGGAGGAAGAGGAGAATGAGGGTGACTTTTCTTTTGTGTGCTGCTGCTGCTTTTGCTCAGGTGGCCATCCCATTGCTGTTTGTGCCTTTTCTTCAGGTACCTTCGTAAGGCACTTGTCCCTACGTGAGAGTTGGCCTTTCCACGGCTCAATTTTTGTTGGCAGAGCGAACAGATGGCTTTGGTCCGATCTGAGGCACACACATTAAAAAATTTCCACACCGCTGAGCCACCCTGGGATGTGGGCACTATGGGGACCTCAGCAGCTGATGCTGAAGGGCAAGTTGGCTGGCTGTACATAGGTGGCGATACATGGTGCCGGACTCTGCCACCAGCTGTTTCTGACGAAGAGCTGCCCCAGCTTCTTTCAGCAACTTCTATCCTCCTACTACTCTCTGACTCCCCCTCTGAACTGTCCCCCTCTTCATCTCCTCTATTGGGAACATACAGAGGATCCCTATCATCGTCATCATCGTAATCATCCTGCCCAGCTTCGCTTGCCTCAGAAAAATCCAAACATGCACCATCAGTAGGTCCTTCATCCTCCTTACACGTTACATCCATAGTGTTGCCGCGTAACGCAGACATATGAGCTGGTGAAAATTCATCTGGCTGTAACAATGGCTGTGCATCAGTGATTTCACCACCACTAAATAATTCTTGCGAAGTGTCAAATGCAGCGGAAGTGGTGCTAGTAGTAGCGCTGGTGGCTGAGCAAGATGAGGTGTTCTGTGTCGCTAAATACTCAACCACGTCCTGACAATCTTGGGAGGTGATGGGACGTGCCTTCTTCCGAGCACTGTACTGTGGGCCAGGTCCACACGAAATTACATTTACACGACCTCGCGCAGACCTGCCGGGTGGCCTTCCTCTGCCTCTGCCACTACCTCTTCCTCTTCCTCTACCTGTTTTGTCCATATCGGGTATGCACGGAGTGGTATATCACACTGCGTGCACTCACGTAGGTAGGTGGGTTCACTTAACTGCACAGGTATGCGCACTGATGCGGTGGGTTCACTGAACAGTACAGGTATACAGTGGCGGGTTCACTGAACACAACAGGTATGCAGTGGCGGGTTCACTGAACAGGTATGCAGTGGCAGGATCACTGAACAGGTATACAGTGGCGGGTCCACTGAACAGAACAGGTATACAGTGGCGGGTCCACTGAACAGAACAGGTATACAGTGGCGGGTCCACTGAACAGAACAGGTATACAGTGGCGGGTTCACAGAACAGGTATGCAGTGGCAGGTTCACTGAACACAACAGGTATGCAGTGGCGGGTTCACTGAACAGGTATACAGTGGCGGGTCCACTGAACAGAACAGGTATACAGTGGCGGGTCCACTGAACAGAACAGGTATACAGTGGCGGGTCCACTGAACAGAACAGGTATACAGTGGCGGGTTCACAGAACAGGTATGCAGTGGCAGGTTCACTGAACACAACAGGTATGCAGTGGCGTGTTCACTAAACAGGTATACAGTGGCGGGTCCACTGAACAGAACAGGTATACAGTGGCGGGTTCACAGAACAGGTATGCAGTGGCAGGTTCACTGAACACAACAGGTATGCAGTGGCGTGTTCACTAAACAGGTATACAGTGGCGGGTCCACTGAACAGAACAGGTATACAGTGGCGGGTTCACTGAACAGGTATACAGTGGCGGGTCCACTGAACAGAACAGGTATACAGTGGCGGGTTCACAGAACAGGTATGCAGTGGCAGGTTCACTGAACACAACAGGTATGCAGTGGCGGGTTCACTGAACAGGTATACAGTGGCGGGTCCACTGAACAGAACAGGTATACAGTGGCGGGTCCACTGAACAGAACAGGTATACAGTGGCGGGTCCACTGAACAGAACAGGTATACAGTGGCGGGTTCACAGAACAGGTATGCAGTGGCAGGTTCACTGAACACAACAGGTATGCAGTGGCGTGTTCACTAAACAGGTATACAGTGGCGGGTCCACTGAACAGAACAGGTATACAGTGGCGGGTTCACAGAACAGGTATGCAGTGGCAGGTTCACTGAACACAACAGGTATGCAGTGGCGTGTTCACTAAACAGGTATACAGTGGCGGGTCCACTGAACAGAACAGGTATACAGTGGCGGGTTCACTGAACAGGTATACAGTGGCGGGTCCACTGAACACAACAGGTATACAGTGGCGGGTTCACAGAACAGGTATGCAGTGGCAGGTTCACTGAACACAACAGGTATGCAGTGGCGGGTTCACTGAACAGGTATACAGTGGCGGGTCCACTGAACAGAACAGGTATACAGTGGCGGGTCCACTGAACAGAACAGGTATACAGTGGCGGGTTCACAGAACAGGTATGCAGTGGCAGGTTCACTGAACACAACAGGTATGCAGTGGCGTGTTCACTAAACAGGTATACAGTGGCGGGTCCACTGAACAGAACAGGTATACAGTGGCGGGTTCACAGAACAGGTATACAGTGGCGGGTCCACTGAACAGAACAGGTATACAGTGGCGGGTTCACAGAACAGGTATGCAGTGGCAGGATCACTGAACAGGTATGCAGTGGCAGGATCACTGAACAGGTATGCAGTGGCAGGATCACTGAACAGGTATGCAGTGGCAGGATCACTGAACAGGTATGCAGTGGCAGGATCACTGAACAGGTATGTAGTGGCAGGATCACAGTACAGGTATGCAGTGGGCTGAGGGCTCACTGAACAGAACAGGTATGCAGTGGCAGGATCACTGAACAGGTATGGAGTGGCAGGATCACAGTACAGGTATGCAGTGGGCTGAGGGCTCACTGAACAGAACAGGTATGCAGTGGCAGGATCACTGAACAGGTATGCAGTGGCAGGATCACAGTACAGGTATGCAGTGGGCTGAGGGCTCACTGAACAGAACAGGTATGCAGCCAGGAAGAAGTTAAGCCTAACTAATCTTTCCCTATATGAGAGACTGCAGCAGCTCGCCCTACTCTCACTAATGCAGGCACACGAGTGGCCGTAATGGCCGCCGCTGCCTGCCTTATATAAGGGGGGGGTGGGGCTCCAGGGGCTAGTGTAGCCTAATTGGCTACACTGGGCCTGCTGACTGTGATGTAGAGGGTCAAAGTTGACCCTCAGGTGCATTATGGGGCGAAACGAACTTCTTCCGCAAAACGTTCGCGTGCGGTACCCGCACGCGAACCACCTACGTTCGCGCGAACCACGTTCGCGCGAACCACGTTCGCCGGCGAATCGTTCGGCCCAACTCTAGCGTTAACGCCTCCTAGTTTTAGGGCCTTTGAATAAATAACAAGCTAAAGCAACCCATCACCAAACGATTGCCTTGCATTTCAAGTTTTCTTTATTGTCCTTATTATTACACATCTGCCTGCTAATATGCTTAGTCAACTTGCTTGTACTTAGATGCATTGTTATTGAATTCTGCTTTAAGAGGTCCATTGGGCCCAGTTGTATTTGTTACACCCAATAAAAACGTATTGTTTGACACAGCCTTTGCTTCTCCTCTGTGGGGACAGAGCCACTTGGTTTCTTGGTTACACACATGGTACAAATGAGATCCCACCTTAAGATCACATATTTATTGATCAAATGTTAATTGCTGTTATGCAATGTTCACCCAGATAAACTTTGTTAAGTGAAACACTAGTCAAACCGGTAGTTTCACTGTTTAAATTGTGCCCCAGAAATCCTCTATGTAGCATCCATAGATGTACCCGACCCACAGCCATTCTAAGAACTTTAGTACGTAACCTAGTCCATGGCGATCCCCCCGCCTATTGTTAGAGAAAGCCCAAACACTTTGCCAGGGGACATTTTGCGACAAACCTGGGCTGTTCACAGTTGTTTTTTTTTTTTAAATTGCATTTGTATTTTTTACATTAAAGTCAATGGCCGTCGATTTTAGCAGTTAATAGCAAAGCCCCTTTATGTGCTGGAAACAACACATTTGCAGGGTATGTTTGGGAGAACAGTGGGAACAAGAGGAAAAAAGTTTTCAAAAAGACCTTATAGACAGTGGGAACAAGAGAAAAAAAAATCTAAAAGACCTTATAGTTTTGGAGAAAATCGATTTTAAAATTCATGTGCTGAGTGTTGGAAATTGGTTAATGGACGCCGACTTTAGCGGTTAAAAGAAAAGTTAAGGAGAACAGTGGGAACAAGAGAGAAAAGGTTTTCAAAAAGACCTTGTTTTGGGGAAAATCGATTTTAACGTTACCATAGTAAAAAAATAAAGTATACATTTGAATGCGGTAAATGACAGATAATGTATCAATCTAACGGTAGTGTAAATTTACGTATATCAAAAGAAAGAGCAGTGATTTTCATGACGGGGTTTCCAGGGAGTCCGTACACAGTGGGATCACCCCTCCCAAGTCTCTTTAACCCCTTGTCCTCCATGCAGGCTGGGATAGTCAGAATGCGGAGCCCCGGCCACGTGGGGCTTCGCACCCTGAGCAATACCAGCCCACATGGTCCATGGTATGGGGGGGCTCCGGGGGAGAGGGGCGGCCAAGCTTCCTCCTCTCCCCTAGAGTCCTTGTCCAATCCATGGACTAGGGGCTCTTCCCCACCTACGGTGCCCCAGTAGTTCCCACTTTCCTCACCTCTGGTGCCCCAGGAGGAGGTGGGGCTGAAGATGCCCTGGGGGAGGGGGGTTCATGGTGGCATCTGGCAGTTCTTTTTAAGGGGACCCCCATATACAAGCCCCCTCCCCAGGAGAAATGAGCATAGTACCCATTACCCATTTCCACAAAGGGTTAAATAAAAAAAAGCACAGCTATGAAAAAAAGTCCTTTATTATTCCTAATTAGCCATAAATACTTACCTGTGCCTTTAAAAAAAAAATTCCCCAGTCAATATTCTGTAAGGATTTTGATTGAAGTACTCCGCCGCACACCCGTCTACACACACGCCACACGTTCATTTCAACTACACTATACAATGCAAACCAGATGTGGTGAATGTGGCTGCTGGCTGGTTGCCAATACCTACCAATGGTCCAGGGGTCTTCGGCATCGACATGCAATGCCTTTATTTCATATTCAGCACAATGTCATAGTGGTTAGCGATCTCGCCTTGCAGCGCTTGGTCCCTGGTTCATATCCCTGACCGGTCAACATCTGCAAGGAGTTTGTATGTTCTCCCCGTGTCTGTGTAGGTTTCCTCCGGGCACTCTGGTTTCCTCCCACTTCCCAAAAGCACACTGGCAAGTTAATTGGCTTCCCCTAAGTTGTCCCGACTATACATACACTACACCATACATACATAGACATATGACTATGGTAGAGATTAGATTGTGAGCCCCTCTGAGGGACAGTTAGTGACAAGACAATATACTCTGTACAGCGCTGAGTAATATATCGGCGCTATATAAATACTAAAAATAAATAAAAATTAATAAATAATTCACTAACAGTTCAAACTATCAGCCATATAAATTCAACAATCTACATCGAAAGAATGGACCAAGATCTTTCTTGCCTGAAGTAAGTGAATCATCTTTACTTAGAAATATCACTGTATTCTGATATCCCATTGGAACAGAAGGCACTGCCTGGGCTAGAGGTGTAACTACAATTAGAATGAATGCAAACTCCAAAGAAAAATGAGGTAATTTCAACTGGGCACATATTTCTCTCCGAGAAGTTGTTGTGTCGCTCTATCAGAGAAACTTTTTTCAGGGCTAACGAGAGACATAGATTCCTAGACATATTTGTAAGTACAGGTATACTTACTTCTGTCGGAGGTCTAGTGCACTGAATTGATGGTAAATAAACTACCTATACTTTGAGGATGCCTAAAAATTACTTTATATGGAGACAGAAAGGAGAAAAAGTGCACTTTGTGATACTAGTAGGTGAGGGCTCAGGGCCCTATAGGGAAGGTCTCAACTGGTTGTCGAGGCTGGAGAAACCTATATAGGTTTGCCAGCTGTCACGCTTGTGTCCCTCTTGTGCCGGGAACCTGGCTTGCACGGGTATCCTCATGGTCTTGATTGGTGATTGGTGGATTCCACGGTGGTTATTTAGAACACGCTTCGGTGGCTATGTAAATGTTTTTCTGCGCTTGGCCGGTACGAGCCTGATTCACCCTCTATGAGTGTAGTAGGAGATAAAAACAGCTAGCAAAGCAAGGCGGTGTCAGACGCAATGATATTCAAAGGCTGTGTTTGAAATCTTTATTGCTATAAGGTCCACTGGTGAATGTCAGTGGCGGAATGCCAAGACCTGAGCTGCAGCACCGACCTCCGGGCAAACTGCTGATGTCACTGGAGTGCAGGAGGCTGCGCAGCTCTCATTGGACAGGCGGAGGATGCGTTCTTAGTACACGCTCCTCCGCCGATGTAAACAGTAACCACGTGCATACTTGCGTGTCAGCTGAATAGCTTGAGGATGTCCGTGCAAACCAAGTCCCCGGCGTAAGAGGGACACCAGCCTCGATAACCAGGTGAGACCTTTCCTATAGGGCCTAGAGCCCTCACCTGCTAGGATCTATGAAAACACCCACTGCAGGACCGCCTGTAGTAAAATTAACTGACCTTATACTATATGAATGCCAGTTTCTGACACATAGGCCTCAATTCACTAAGCAGTTTAGACTAGTCTACTGATGGTTTTTAGTCTACTGATGGTTTGGTCAGTTGCATCAACGGGGAATTCACTATTACCAAATTTTTTAGACCTGTTGTTTGACCTGGTCTAAACCATTTGGTAATTAGGTTGGTAAAGCAGGGGAAATGGTCAAAAGATGCAATTCACAAACGAGTAGCTATGACTGACATCCTTCTCCTTTGATGAGATCTCCTCTGCATACAATTAAACTCCTACATAATTCATTCAAAAGGTTCCATCCTCACATCTAAAATACCTCACAGAATTACTTTACCTACAGAAATCAGCTTGTATAATCTCTGTCAGAAAAAGTGGGCGTGGTTACTGCTTGTTTGCCTTTGTGAATTGTGTAATTACTGAATGTTAGACCAGGTGTAAAAACAGGTCTAAAACATTACATCAAACCATCAGTAGACTAAAAACTGTCTGTAGACTAGTCTAAACTTCTTAGTGAATTGAGGCCATAGTAGATTTTTATTCCAGCATTCTTTCACTTTCTGAAAAGAAAGCTTTGTCCTGAAAGATTTGTCCTGGAAAAAAAACAAGACTAAATGTGTTTGGGTAGACTGAAAGTTTCCAGGGATCTTTCAATTCAAAGAACAACTATCAAAGAAACTGTTCTTCTGTAAACCCCACATACCTATAGAGCTTTTAGTCAGTAACAATAGAAAGCTTTTCAGAGGTCTCTCATCACAACCTGTGTGAAAAAAAAATGTTTTGTCTATAAGCTGTTTGTAACAGTGTCTGCATTGGGCTAGACTGAGGCTGGAGCTATATCTTTGACGATAGGTTCCACTTCTCTGTCACTATTCGCAGAGGAACAATTTACTGTTTGTTTCTGCCCTGTCTGTTTTCTTACACATCATATGAGAACAGCTGAGGGGATTGTCAGCTACAGAGAAAGGATCTGAAGAGAAGGACCTGAAGTTTCAGAAACCAAATTTCATCCGTAGTCAAATCTTCCTACTTTCATCTGAGGAACATTGCAAAGATTAAACATCTGATTCCCCCAGAGAATCTTCGAACCTTAGTTCATGCATTAATCACATCACGGCTGGACTACTGCAATGCCCTTTATGCTGGCCTCCCCAAAAAGGACCTGCGTCGCCTGCAATTAGTGCAGAATGCTGCCGCCAGATTGCTAACAAACCAGCCTCGCCACTGTCACACTACACCGATCCTTCGCTCACTGCACTGGCTACCAGTAGAATGGAGAATACTCTTCAAGATTGGACTTCTGACATTCAAATCCCTGCACAATCTGGGCCCTGGATACATCAAGGACTTGCTGAAGCTGCACCACACCTCTCACATCCTCAGATCAGCAAGTTCTATAAACTTGGTCACTCCCAGAGTGCACCTCAAAAAATCTGGAGATAGAGCCTTCTGTCATGCTGCCCCTACTCTTTGGAACTCCCTGCCACACCCAGTAAAGACAGCCTCATCCCTGGAGTTTTTCAAACCCCGACTGAAAAGCCACCTGTTTAGCCTGGCATTTCCCGACTTATAGAATTCTTCCTCTGTACCACGATGGTCTGAGCCATGCTTATGCGCTTTGAGTCCTACGGGAGAAAAGCGCTTTACAAATGTTATTTGTTGTTGTTGTTGTTATTCTTGCATGCTACCCCCATCCCATTCAGAATGAGCTCTTCCTGTCTGTAAACTGCTTACTTTACACTGCGAGGCAGAGAGAGTGAGAGACACAGGGGCCCATATGCAATAGTTTTTTTTCTCCTGAGTTTTCTCCTAGGAGAAAAATGTCATCTTCTATTTAGAATAACTTTTCAGCACTTTATAATTGAAAAATTACCAAAAAGTAGATGAGAACATACTATTAAGACTATTTTAAGTATTTTTTTGCTTGTTGGTAATTTAAAATGCATTTTATTGATAAGTTTGAAAATATTACCTAGGAGAAAACTCAGGAGAAAAAATAATTGCATATGGCCCAGGTTCAGGCACACAGAGCTGCTGCAGGTGATGATTATTTACACAACTATTTAAAGCTATATTTCTGTATTTCTGCTTTCTATCATTCTGAACACATTTTACTCACAGGATTACAGCCAGTGAGGACTGTTTCTGTATGCTGGATGTGCTGGACACAGTCCTCCATAGTAATGCCCACAGTGACAACTGTTCTCTGTAAATGTCATATTTCCTGCACATGAAACATGCAAAGATAAAAAAGCCTTTGTATTGCTATTTGTTAGTAATAACTGGAAATATATGTGGCATTTAGCATTTTAGTTAACTTTGATAGTTGACCTTTAAGCAATGGCATTACAGAAGTTTGAAAATTGGCATAGTTTTTTTTCAACAAGAAAAAAGAAGTTGAAGATGTGCGGATTGTCCATAGATGTCCACTAGATGGCGGTAGATATCAGCATAAAGATGCATATGTGTAGGAATCTGGTTCCTGTGAAAGGCTTGTCATTTCACGTAAGTAGGAACAGCTAGTATGTTGTAGTTGTGGATCTGTAAAAGGCTTTTTCTGCAGGTAATTTTATATTATTTATTGTGTTTTTTAGGTAAGTTTTGCCATTGATGATTTGGGAAACTGTGACTACTATCAGCTGACAGGAACAAGCGCAGTTTAAAAGGCAACTAAAATAATGTATTCTTTGTTTCTCTGTATTCAATAGGGAAGTAACTGTTTTCTCTATAGTAGATCTCTCTTGTGGTGACCACATCATTTTTCTGTTTGATGTGTTACCCCAATTCGATTAAAACGATTGATTGTGTGAAAAAAAATCAAGAGAATATATTTTGAAATTGTCGTTTTTCTTGATTAAAATCGATCAGAAAGGTTAGAAAAATCAGATCAATTTTGCCAGAAATTGAATGGTGTCTGGTTTTATGAAAGTCATTCGACCTAATAAATTGTAAGTTTACATTCAAGAAGGATCAAGAAACTTTATTTGTCAAAGTGACAGATTAGAATGTATTTCTTCACTGTAATAAATGTAGTGTTGTTGATTAAAGTAAATGAAGAATAGATTTGTTAATGTTAATGTCAGGTACTTTTATTATGTTTATTTGTCTTGCGTGCCTTTATACACATCAGTGATGTCACAGAACACCCCATGCACATCAGTGATGTCAGAGAGTACGCCATACACATCTGTGATGTCACATAGAGCCTCATACATATCACTGATGGCACAGAGCACCCCATACACCTTTATAAATGAAAATGTATGTATTATTACATCTAATTTATGTCTTTTATTCAATCGTTTTTGTCATGATTGTGTCAAAATCGAACAGACATTTGTGTTATGCTGGATACACACGTTGCGATTTCCCGATCGATTTGCGGGATCGATTCGACCGATTTGATTATTTCCAACATGTTCGATCGGGTTTCGATGGATACAGCCGTCAATTTTGCATACTTAATATACAAAATCGACGGCTGCATCCATCGAAACCCGATCGAACATGTTGGAAATAATCGAGTCGATTAATCGATCCCGCGAATCGAGTGGGAAATCGCAACGTCTGTACCCAGCATAACATTACATTGGTTACCAGAGTCTAATTTGTTATTTGAGCGGAAAAAAATGATCGGAATGGTCAAATTGATTTTTTTTTTTATTGTAATGTGTGTGACCGCCATAAGGCTAGCTTCAGGGTGGTCAGTTGCATAACGCACACTTTATTGTGAGTGTGAACTGCAAAGGAGACTGGACGACATAGACTTGAAAATCAAGTCATCCTCTGAAAATATGCGCATGTTTTGGAGCCAAAGGCAATATAAGAGTTTAATAATATAAAAAAGGGAGGCAAAAAGAAAGAAAGAAAAAAAATAAAAAATAAGATGCTGTCTAATTTTGAGGGAAATACAGTATTTAGGACCCTTTTCCAGTACCAGCGTTTTGTAATCCAATCCCACAAGCACAATTTTTTTTTCCAAGCGCAGTTGTCCTCCTGACACATTTTCTGTTGGTTTGGGTAGGAAAAATGGTTAGCAATCAAATTGCCATTAGATTTCCCCTGCAACTTGTCAATTTCCCACTCGCTTTTTTTCCCAGGCGCAAACTCAAATCGTGCCATACAAACTGACTGATCAGATCCTGACCACACCCTTGGTCCTGTCAGAGGCAGGGAACTCCTGACCACACCCTTGGTCCTGTCAGAGGCAGGGAACTCCTGACCACACCCTTGGTCCTCCTGTCAGAGGCAGGTGACTCCTGACCACGCCCTTGGTCCTGTCAGAGGCAGGTGACTCCTGACCACGCCCTTGGTCCTGTCAGAGGCAGGTGACTCCTGACCACGCCCTTGGTCCTGTCAGAGGCAGGTGACTCAGTTGTAGTGAAACAACATCTTCTACAAAGTGGTACCGCAACAGGGAGATGCAGAAGCTGGACTTTTTCTCGCTATTCTGGTGCCACAAGCATGGCACCTTTTCATCCCTCTAATCTTGTTAAGAGAAAGATTGTAACCTACATTAACTACCTGAAGACCACGTCACCCCAATGGGCGTGACCACAGCAGCAGGCAAAGGGTGTATGACAGTGCACCCGATTGGCTGACAAGCGTCTGCTGGCCAGATAGAGGCAGGATATTGCTCTGACTGGAAGTTAGCAATTGTGTTTGTTGCAGTTGGCATTCAGTTTAGAGGTGGTGGGGTGAGTTCCCTGGAGGTGAGAGGTCCAGGGCTTGCCCGCACTTCCCTCTAGGTGTCGCATGGTGGTTTGGGGGCCCCAGCGAGTGAGAGAGACCTGGGGCCCCTGGGCTGTCATGTGGACCAGTGTTTGTGATTTTAAATTTCTTTTTTTGCAGCTTCTACGATGCGGTTGACAGGTGAGTGGTTAGGGAGGGGACCGTGTGGGAGATGTGCCTACACGGGGCGTCCCTGTTAAATGACGCAATTCACGATTGCGTCCAACCGAAGCCTCCCACCTGAATGCTAATCTATGTAATTCCTGCTAGGTATGGTACAGCAGGCAAAGGGTGTATGACAGTGCACCTGATTGGCTGACAAGCGTCTGCTGGCCAGATAGAGGCAGGATATTGCTCTGACTGGAAGTTAGCAATTGTGTTTGTTGCAGTTGGCATTCAGTTTAGAGGTGGTGGGGTGAGTTCCCTGGAGGTGAGAGGTCCAGGGCTTGCCCGCACTTCCCTCTAGGTGTCGCATGGTGGTTTGGGGGCCCCAGTGAGTGAGAGAGACCTGGGGCCCCTGGGCTGTCATGTGGACCAGTGTTTGTAACACCAATTGGCGTCAAGTCCTGGGGCCGGCTACTGCAGGAGATCGCATGCACACTGCGCGCGCATCTCCTGCTTGGTAGGCAGAAGCTCGGCCTTTAGTCTCCCAGCGGCGATCGCCGCTGGGAGACTTTTAGATGGTGAAACTGCCGTCTAATTAGGGTGTACAGCGCTGCAATCTACAGCAGTGCTGTACTGGGGACAGCCGTGTGACACGGTTGTCCCCTCCTGAGTCTCGGCAGTGATCGGCTGTCATAGGCTGAAGCCTATGACAGCTAATCATGGGGATTGGCTGGCGGGAGGGAGGGAGCAGGGCCGATGCAGAGGCAAGAGAGGCTCCAGCCTCAGGGCGCAGTGTAGGAGGGGGCGCACAACTTACTCAGCTATCATTCCCCTATTGTGTTTGAAGCAGAGAGAAATAAGAAGAGGGGATACATGGCAGTGACTGCAAGCCAGATAACTAGAGATTAAGGTGTTGGGGGGAAAGCAATCAGTGTGTGATGGCTGGGGTGGGAGGGATGGAGGGGCCTCTTAGTGTAATAGCAATCAGTGTGTGATGGCTGGGGTGGGAGGGATGGGGAGGGGCCTCTTAGTGTAACAGCAATCAGTGTGTGACGGCTGGGGTGGGAGGGGCCTCTTAGTGTAATAGCAACCAGTGTGTGACGGCTGGGGTGGGAGGGATGGAGGGGCCTCTTAGTGTAATAGCAATCAGTGTGTGACGGCTGGGGTGGGAGGGATGGAGGGGCCTCTTAGTGTAATAGCAATCAGTGTGTGACGGCTGGGGTGGGAGGGATGGAGGGGCCTCTTAGTGTA
Organism: Hyperolius riggenbachi; assembly: GCF_040937935.1. Classification (NCBI taxonomy): domain Eukaryota; kingdom Metazoa; phylum Chordata; class Amphibia; order Anura; family Hyperoliidae; genus Hyperolius; species Hyperolius riggenbachi. The sequence continues at coordinate 372,645,563 of NC_090651.1, forward strand.
ATAGCAATCAGTGTGTGACGGCTGGGGTGGGAGGGATGGAGGGGCCTCTTAGTGTAATAGCAATCAGTGTGTGACGGCTGGGGTGGGAGGGATGGAGGGGCCTCTTAGTGTAGTAGCAATCAGTGTGTGACGGCTGGGGTGGGAGGGATGGAGGGGCGCACTTTGGTGTCTCAGCCTCGGGTGCTGGAGGACCTTGTCCCGCCTCTGGGAGGGAGGAGGAATATGTAAAAGTAAAAGTAACATTTTATAAAAACAAACAAATAAATAGAAATAAACAAACAAACAAACAAACATTCGGGCGGCGATCTGCAGGGCCGGATTTGTACTTTTTTCCACCCTAGGCCCACTGTCACCAACCGCCCCCAACATTAACGCTATTTCCCTCTTAAAAATCGCTAGTGCGGTACTGCATATGCACAGCCAAAGCTACACACTTCCTTGATCGTACTCCAATGGCTGGCAGTATTCTACTCATGCGCAGAATACTCCCGTCCACAGGAGCACAACTGAGGAGGTGCATGGCAAGGGCCGCACATACGCAGTAGCCCACAACTGGTCTAGTGGGCAAGCTTTTGGATGGGGACAATGTAACAGATAAGGAGAAACCAAGGGACCCGTAAGGCTATGAGGAAATGGAAGAAGCCCCAGGTTAGTAACATAGAACTTTTCTCCTGTCTCAGGTACACTTTAAAAGAAACCTGAAATATAGGCCTCAATTCACTAAGCTTATCAAACACTTTATCAAACGTTTGATAATTTTCCTCATGGGTAAATCTAAAATTCACTAAGGTGTTATAGATTTATTAAACGTTTTATCGATACAATGTTCAATAAATCTATAACACCTTAGTGAATTCAAAATAAGATTTTACCCATGAGGTAAATTATCAAATGTTTGATAAAGTGTTTGATAAGCTTAGTGAATTGAAGCCAAAGTATAAGGTTTTATACTTACCTAGGGCTTCCTCCAGCCACCTTGAATCCATCTGCTTAATTGCCGTCCTCCTGATGCCCTATATTATCCTGCAGTGGAGTCTGTGATCGAGCCCAGTCTTGCGCCACTGCACGTGTGGTCCCAGGCTGGCCACATACACCCTAGAATTGAAATCCCATGGCTGGGAAAGTTCTGCGCAAATAATGTTGCGCAAATTGCACATGTACAGAACACTCCCAGCTATGTGTGATTGGTCCCAGTGAATCACGACAGGGCCAGTTGGGGAATTTATAATGCCAAACTGCGAAAGTACAGGCTGTACAGCAATCAAGGAGCTGGACTACAGGGGGCTGGAGAAAGCTCACATAAGGCTGTGGCTGCTGTACACATCTGAATAGAAGCTCACAGAGTGGACAGAGGCAGATCGAGAGCATTAGAATACCAGTGTGACAGCCTTATGTATCACAACAAAGAGAGGATGGGGACTGGTAAGAAGCCCCCTAGGTATAGTTATCTTAAGAAATTAGGACATTTGTTTTCGGGGTGGGGGGTCGGCACAGTGAACATCAGTCAGATAGTACAGTAATTTCAATGGTGTCTACTTACAGCAGCCTTTATCTCCCCTGCTGTCAGACCCTCTGGCATCACACACGCTGGGAGTGAGGTGATGGCTGTGCACAGCAGAGAAACTTTTTTCAAGGAGGGGGAAGAAGGTCTGGGCTCTGGAGCTGCACGCTGCCTGCACACTAGGATTCTCATCCATAATAAATCAACCCCAGCTGCACCGGGAGACACCAGACCTTCACATCCACTCCGCACGGCTGGCTGACGTGACGTCATTGATTGATAGAGGTTAGAGAGTGTTAGGGCTGTATAGGAAGTAGAGATGGGAAGTTCGGATCTTTTCAATGATCCGGATGATTCGAATTGATCATTGAAGAGATCCGGATCTTTGATCCGAATCTCGGATCATTTTACTACCGGAAGCATTCGGGGGTGAAATGAACAGCAGGACAGGTCTGTGGACAGGAGAAGGGGAGGGGGGTGGACACACAGAGAAGGGGAGAAGATGGACAGAGGGCAGGGAGTGGACAGAGATGGGAGGAGGGACGAGCAGAGAGCAGAAATGTTTGCACACAATACCCACATGCTGCAAATCACATGCTTTACATATATTTCACCTATATGTTCATCTGTACACTTTGAAAGAAAAGGTCGCACAGTGAAAGAAAGCATTCCCAGAAGATAAGTGCAGCTGTTTAGTGCTGAGTGCAGGAGGATTATATTGCCTTTCAATCACACTGTCTGCAAAGTTACTGAGCTGTGCTGAGCCAAAAGCTTCCCATGTGTTCACTGTGCAGCACTACGGAACAGACAGCCTATAATGGGCAGCACGTTATAGCCAGTATGTGCAGGGCCGGATTTGTACTTCTTACCGCCCAAGGCCGACTATTACCAGCCGCCCCAACCGAAACCGTATCCTACCACCTCTCTCCACACACACCCATCCAAAAATTTTTGAGCCGATGGTGTCCACTATTGGGGCTAGTGCCGAGGTCTCCATGGCAACGTGCAGGGAATCAATCATGTCACACGGGGGAACTGGTCAATAAAGCGATCTACAGGTGATGGGCGTGGTGGGAGCCGTCCACCACACACACATAGTCAAAAGTGGCTCACAATTGGACATTGGGTGGGGTCAGCAACACGTAAAAGTGAGTCCTTTACCCACTGCTGTCTCCAGGGTAACAGCGCTGGCCAATCAATAATTAAGAAATGGGTACTGTGAGAGGCTCCCTTCTGTATTCTGTACTATTTGCTGGTGCTGCCCCTGGTCCTTTCATCCCCCACACCAAGTGTGTGAGACCCGGCCTTCTGTAACTGCCTGCAGCTGCTGCTATGTCATTGGACAAGGTCTGGCTTTTTGCTAGTCACACACTGTTCACAAACGTTTGGTTAACGGACTGCAGCTGCCTGTAGCACAGCACAGGCAGGTGCCAGCTGGTACTAATAGTGCAGTTATCCTGACCACTTTCATTTGTTTGGACACTTGCAAATAATGCCCTGCAAATAATGCCCACTGTCTGCAGGCCGCACCTTGTTTATCTGGTGCCCTAGGCCATGGCCTATGTGGCCTTGCCAGAAATCCGGCCATGAGTATGTGTGCTCTACACATATCTGGCAGTGGCACCCATGTCCCCTCTCTCTCATCTACCTGTCCCTGGCTGCAAGGCTGCCTCCCTTCCAACAGAGCGATCCATCTCAGCTCTGCTTCCAGGACCCCGCTGCCCGCTGAGAGGGGGCGTGTCGCTCCTGGCCCCGCCCCTTTTGCGATCCGAATCACTCATTTTGATGATTCGGATTATCGACTCATAAAATAGATTCGGATCAAAGATCCGAATCGTTCATGATCCGGACAACACTATTAGGAAGTCACCGCTGCCCGGGGCAGACTTGGGAGAGAGAATCTGCGTGCAAGAAGCTGCAGCCTCACAGTGTGCACTGCTCCTGGCTGGCAATCGCAGAGCTGCTCTGTTCACACAGACAGGCTCAGACGAACAGTCAGAGCAGGGCTGCTGCGGACTTCCAGAGTGGGCGAGCAGCTCTTATGGCAGATGACAGGTGCAGTTAACCTGTCACCCGCCCTTCGGAATGTGGCAGATTCTGTCGTCCTAGTTCCAGGCCTCGGGGGCCTGCCCCTGGCGATCTGACCCCACCAACAGAGAACTCTGTTGGTGGGGAGAAAAGGAGGGGGGAACCACTTGTGTGCTGTGCTGTGCGGCCCTGCAGCTTGGCCTTCAAGCTGCAGTGGCCTATTAACAGAAAAATGGCCTGGTCTGTAGGGGGGTTTAACACTGTGGTCCTTAAAGGGAACCTAAACTGAGAAGGATTTGGATTTTTCCTTTTCAGATTATACCAGTTGCCTGACTCTCCTGCTGATCCAGTGTCTCTTAAACTTTTAGCCACAGCCCCTGAACAAGCATGCATATCAGGTGCTCTGACTGAAGTCAGACTGGATTAGCTGCAGGCTTGTTTCAGGTGTGTGAATCAAGCACTACTGCTGCCAAAGAGATCAGCAGGACTGCCAGGCAACTAGTATTGTTTAAAAGCAAACATCCATATCCCTCTCAGTTAAGGTTCCCTTTAAGTGGTTAATTACTTTTGCAGACAATGTCCTCAATTCTGAAAGGCTTTTCAGTAAAAGCAAAAACAAGCCAGTAATTTGCCAGTAACGGCTGTCCTTCGTGCCACTAGAGCCAGTAATTTGCCAGTAACGGCTGTCCTTCGTGCCACTAGAGCCAGGAATTTGCCAGTAACGGCTGTCCTTCGTGCCATTAGAGCCAGGAATTTGCCAGTAACGGCTGTCCTTCGTGCCACTAGAGCCAGTAATTTGCCAGTAACGGCTGTCCTTCTCGATACTAGAGCCAGGAATTTGCCAGTAATGGCTGTCCTTCGTGCCACTAGAGCCAGGGATTTGCCAGTAATGGCTGTCCTTCGTGCCACTAGAGCCAGGGATTTGCCAGTAATGGCTGTCCTTCGTGCCACTAGAGCCAGGAATTTGCCAGTAACGGCTGTCCTTCGTGCCACTAGAGCCAGGAATTTGCCAGTAACGGCTGTCCTTCGTGCCACTAGAGCCAGGAATTTGCCAGTAACGGCTGTCCTTCGTGCCATTAGAGCCAGGAATTTGCCAGTAATGGCTGTCCTTTGTGCCATTAGAGCCAGGAATTTGCCAGTAACGGCTGTCCTTCGTGCCACTAGAGCCAGGAATTTGCCAGTAACGGCTGTCCTTTGTGCCACAAGAGCCAGTAATTTGCCAATAACGGCTGTCCTTTGTGCCACTAGAGCCAGGAATTTGCCAGTAATGGCTGTCCTTTGTGCCATTAGAGCCAGGAATTTACCAAAATAAGAGGAAAGCTTTTGTATATGTGCGCATACAGCATATGTAGCACAGTGAACATTAGACACATGAGCCCATATGCAATTAACTTTTTCTACTGAGTTGTCTCCTAGGAGATAATTTTTCATCTTCTATTTAAAATTACTTTTCAACACTTTGCAATTGAAAAAGTTGCAAAAAGTAGGTAAAAAAATGTACTATCAGTATTATTGGTATCGGTTGAAAAGGGCGCCAGAGCTGCCTGTAGGAAAAGGGCGCCGCCATAGACAATAATGTTATTTTTTTGGAAATATGGGCTACAAGGTGTAGAAAAGTACTGGGATCGGTTGAAAAGGGCGCCCGAGCTGCCTGTATGAAAAGGGCGCCGCCATAGACATCAATGTTATTTCTGGAAATATGGGCTACAAGGTGTAGAAAAGGGCGCCCGAGTTTTGATATAGGCTACAAGTGGGCTCCCCTTTGTAGCCCATATTTTTTCGGCTACAAGGTTTTCGGCTACAAGCGGGCTCCCCTTTGTAGCCCATATTTTTTTCGGCTACAGTAAGGTGCCCCTCTGTAGCCCATATTTTTGACCTTTTTTTTGTAGCCAAAGTTTTTATATGGGCTACAAGCACTGTAAGCCGAATTATTTCATTCCCCCACTATCCATGGCGGCCTGGAGGGGGAATAGTAATTAACACATCCCGGAGTTTTTTGTAGCCGAAGTTTGTATATGGGCTACACCAGGCGCCTTGTTTTTTTTGTAGCCGAAGTTTTTATATGGGCTACACCAAGCGTCTTTTTTGTAGCCGAAGTTGGTATATATATGGGCTCCACCAGGTGCCCTTTTTTACCGGCGCCCTTTTCATGTAGACCCGGCGCCCGAGTTTGATATGGGCTACAAGAGCTGGAAGCCGAATTATTTCATTTCCCCACTATCCATGGCGGCCTGGAGGGGGAATAGTAATGAACACCTCCCGGAGTTTTTCCGTTGCCGAAGTTTTTATATGAGCTACACCAGGCGCCGTTTTTTTGTAGCCGAAGTTTTCATATGGGCTACACCGGGCGCCCTTTTCATATAAACCCATATTATTCTTTGTCTGTTATTGCTTGCTGGTGGTTTAAAATACATTTTATTGACAAGTTTAAACATTTCACCTAGGAGAAAACTTTGGAGAAAAAGGTAATTGCATACGGGCCCTGATGTTTCACCAAATATAAAGTCTGCAGGTTTGTAGTGTTGTCCGGATCATGGACGATTCGGATATTTGATCCGAATCTATTTTGTGAGTCGAATCATCCGAATCATCAAAATGAGTGATTCAGATCGCAAAGGGGGCGTGACCAGGAGTGGCACGCCCCCCTCTCAGCGGGCAGCGGGGTCCTGGAAGCAGAGCAGAGATGGATCGCTCTGTTGGAGGGGAGGCAGCCTTGCAGGGACAGGTAGATGAGAGAGAGGGGACATGGGTGCCACTGCCAGATATGTGTAGAGCACACATACTGGCTACAATGTGCTGCTTATTTTATGCTGTCTGTTCCGTAATTGTGCACAGTGAACACATTGGAAGCTTTTGGCTCAGCTCAGCACAGCTCAGTAACTTTGCAGGCTCTGTGATTGCTGTGCAATATGATCCTCCTGCACTGCGCTATACAGCTGCACTTCACTTCTGGGAATGCTTTGGGGAATGCTTTCTTTCACTGTGCGACGTTTGCATTCAAAGTACACAGATGAGCATATAGGTGAAATATATGTAAAGCATATGATTGCAGCATGTGGGTATTGTGTGCAAACAAACATTTCTGCTCTCTGCTCGTCCCTCCTCCCTTCTCTGTCCACTCCCTGCCCTCTGTCCATCTTCTCCCCTTCTCTGTGTGTCCACCCTCCTCCCCTTCTCCTGTCCACTGCAGGGAAAGACCTGTCCTGCTATTCATTTCACCCCCGAATGCTTCTGTAGTAAAATGATCCGAGATTCGGATCAAAGATCCGGATCTTTTCAATGATCCGATTCGAATCATCCGGATCATTGTAAAGATCCGAACTTCCCATCTCTACAGGTTTGCAAGAAGATCATACCAACATACAGGAGCTGCAGCAATGTACACTTGTTAAATATCGTTTAATGTGTTCAAAAGCTGTTAACAGATCATCTGGACAGGCAAAATAAACCTCTTTAAATCTGTCATTAGCTAAAACTGAGGGAAGTGTAACAGGCTGAATCTTAGCAATGGACTCTTCCAGAAAGCCCCCTGTGTATTCCACCTGTTGGTTTGGTCTCCTCAGAGCACAGATTGACTGTGGAAGAGGCAGGATCTCTGTCTGTGTTCTCTGAAGCTAAAGTTAATCTATCTGCTGTAAAAAGTTATGCTCTATATCCATACTAGTTCTGTAGCATGTAAAGAGTTATATGTGTGCTGTTTAGCAGCCTGTAGGCCCTGCAGCACATGCTAGGCTGAGTAGATGATGTTAGTTACAGAGCCATGTGCTCTTCCTGAGATGGCTGTTGTATGAGACATGCAGTGTTTCCCATCACCCTGCTGCAGAATCTCTGTAAAATGTTTTCTCTTGTTCATGTTTCTGTATACTTTGTTATATATATATCCTGTAACCTGTATGTGGGAATGTAATATAATGACTGCCTGTTATGATATAGGTGGGCTGGTGGCCTGGCAGTATCCCAGATAGTGGCAGTGTTTCCTGTTATCTTACAGGTATGTTGATGTTATTGTTCTATGTAAAATCCACTATACGATCAGCTGCCAACATGTCACCACAACACCCAGCATGCCCCATAAAGGTACCAAAGCGGCCAGCATGGCACCACACAACACCCAGCATGCCCCATAGAGGTACCACAACACCCAGCATGTCCTGTAGAGGTACCACAACACCCAGCATGCCCCATAGAGGCACCACAGCACCCAGCATGCCCCATAGAGCTACCACAACACCCAGCATGCCCCATAGAGGCACCACAGCACCCAACATGCCCCATAGAGGTACCACAACACCCAGCATGCCCCATAGAGGCATCACAGCACCCAGCATGGCAACACACAGCACCCAGCATGCCCCATAGAGGCACCACAGCACCCAGCATGCCCCATAGAGGCACCACAGCACCCAGCATGCCCCATAAAGGTACCACAACACCCAGCATGCCCCATAGAGGTACCACAACACCCAGCATGCCCCATAGAGGCACCATAGCACCCAGCATGGCACCTCACAGCACCCAATGCCCCATAGAGGTACCACAACACCCAGAATGCCCCATAGAGGCACCACAGCACCCAGCATGCCCCATAGAGGCACCACAGCACCCAGCATGCCCCATAGAGGCACCACAGCACCCAGCATGCCCCATAGAGGCACCACAGCACCCAGCATGCCCCATAGAGGCACCACAGCACCCAACATGCCCCATAGAGGCACCACAGCACCCAGCATGCCCCATAGAGGTACCACAACACCCAGCATGTCCTGTAGAGGTACCACAACACCCAGCATGCCCCATAGAGGCATCACAGCACCCAGCATGGCACCTCACAGCACCCAGCATGCCCCATAGAGGCACCATAGCACCCAGCATGGCACCTCACAGCACCCAATGCCCCATAGAGGTACCACAACACCCAGAATGCCCCATAGAGGCACCACAACACCCAGCATGCCCCATAGAGGCACCACAACACCCAGTATGGCACTACAGCACCCAGCATGTCCCATAGAGGCACCATAGCACCCAGCATGGCACCACACCGCACCCAAGGTAGCCCCTGATGAGTTGCTAAGCAACAAAATGCGTAGGGCGGAGCCACAGAGTGACATCAGACGAAGGGCACAGGCTTGCTGAGCGGCTTAGCGGCTCTGGCGGTGTTTTAAAATTTACAATATTTTCAGCGGTGAGACAGACCGGGAGAGGGTACGGTGGCCATACGGGACTTAGCTCCTCCTAACCGTGCAGTATACATCACTTTCTGGCGTTTAATAAAAAAATAAAAATGTTATATGGAATAAAGCAGTGTTACACTTTTGGATTTTTAGCTGGTGCGCCCTGGATCTCTTAGGATTCTAGCAACATCCCTGCTTAGGGGTGTACACGCAGTTTAGACATTTCACTCTGGCCTACCACCTTTTCACTCTGGCCTACCACCCCTCACAAGTGCTCTAAACCCACAGCTGAACTCTTCCTCTACCTTCCGTGTCCCTACCTCTCCCTCTAGATTGTAAGCCTTTGGGCAGGGTCCTCCTCCTTTTGTGTCCTACCTGATCATGCACCTCCATTACTGTGCACCCATGCTATGAACCTAACTTTCCTAATCTCCATGCTCCCCTCCAGTGACTAAAGCTGGCCACTAACGGTCCAATTTCTAGCAAAAAAATCATTAGAGCGATCAGAAATTCTGATTGGATTGGTTGTAAATAATCTCAGTTGGTGGACACAATCGATAATGAACGATTATAAAAACAATCGTCCGATTGAATTTTCGTCGAACCAAAACTTGGATTCTCTTGTTGGTCGTGATAGATAGGAAGCAATGATTGGTTAGCTGATGGTGTAGTGAACGATTTTTCGTCCAATCAGAATTTCTGATCGCTCGAACGATTTTTTGCTAGAAATTGGACCATTAGTGGCCACCTTTAGCATTACCTTGTACTCATACTGTGCTGTGTGATCTGATTTTCTTGTATTCCTGTATTGTCATATTGCTGTATGTCACCCCTAAATATTGTCTGTAACCTAAACTAATGTCCAACGCTGCGTAATATGTTGGCGCTTTATAAATACAATAAATAATAATAATAATGGGTGTGTGTTGACTTATGTTGATGGGACAGCAGATTTATACTGTTATACAAGCTGTACATTGACTACTTTACATTGTTTCACAGTGTCCTATCTCCAGTGTTGTCCCATGAAAAGATATAATTATATACTTACACAAACGGGAGAGTTGTACTCACTTTAGTGAGATATTCTACAATGGGTGGTTGTTATTTATACAGATGGGATGCTGACCACTGAAGGAAAGCCACAAGGGAGTTAGCTGGGGGAGGGTGGGGTGTTTATATGTGGCCATGCCCAGTTCTATTGACTGCAGGGCCCACTCTCAGCTGCAGGATTAGCTATATGTTGGGCTTCTGAGCGCTTTCACATTGTCAGCGCTTTGAAGAGCGCTTGACTAATGTTCCCCTAGGAGCCAAGCTGTGGAGTCGGAGTCGAGGAGTCGGAGTCGGAGCAATTTTTGAGTATCTGGAGTCGGGAAAAAATGCTCCGACTCCTAATGAGTTTAAACTGTTATTAAAATAGAAAATAAGATAAAATGTTCTATTTCTCAGATAATAGTCATCATAAATTATACATACAGTAATAGCTGTGCTTAGCCCACAAAAATGATATAAACCGATATAAATAGTTACTTGTGCTGCTTCAATAAAGCAGTCCCTGCATTTTTTAAAGTGAGATATACATATCTGATTTGTGACTGTATAATCTTTTATATATACTAAATAACATCTATGCTGTAAGTATAAAGCCTGATGTGTAGCTGTGTCACTAATAGAGATGGTCAATGAGATGGAAATAATTCTGCACTGATGCTGATTTATGCAAATGTATGCACTCCCTTTGCTGATGAAATCAAATCATTTGATATGTTGTTAAAATTTGGTTTGGTGACTACAAATTAAAGGGTAACTGAGACGGATGAAAAGTAAAGTTTTATACATACCTGGGGCTTCCTCCAGCCCCCTTCAGGCTAATCAGTCCCTCGCTGTCCTCCTCCGCCACCTGGATCTTCTGCTATGAGTCCGCACAGTCCGGCCACGTGCCGCTCCTACAGCAAGGAGCGTTCTGCATCTGCGTAATAGTGCTGCGCAGGTGTAGTATTGTGTGCATGCGCACTACGCCTGACTGGCTCAAGTACCTGGACCCTAGGTATGTATAAAACTTTCATAAGTCTCAGGTTTACTTTAAGTACACTACATACACACTCCCTACAGAGCTGTGGGGAATCCACTGAGAATGTTGTGCACATTGAACACAGAGGTGTTGTCTATCACCCATAAACCTGGTTTATATTGTACCTGAAGAATGTGTAATAGAGAAAGAATCACCTCATTTTCCTGCACATCACTCTTACATGTACCCACACTTACATTGCCTAGGGCCTGATAGATGTTCTTTGTTCCTGTCTATACCTTCTACAAGTACTCTTAGCAAGGACTAGTTTTTGGCATCATTCACATCTATGCAGCACAGATGGCCGTGCGATCGGAACGCAACGCCTAGGGTTGCATGCCATCTGCGCTGCTACCCGCTGCACTGCTCCTCCCATCCATTGACAGTTAATGGGTCAGCTCTGTGCCAGGTAGATGGTATTGTTTAAAAGAGAATAAATATGGCAGCCTCCATATTCCTCTCAGTTCAACTGACTTTTAAAATTCCTAAGCGTTGGCAGTTAAGAGATGCATTTTATGTTACATACTTTCAATCAGCAAGATTGTAATATGCAAATTAGAGGAGTCAGAGTCAGTGGATTTTTGTCCCGACTCCACGGCCCTGCCTATGAGGGCATTCCCACAGCAGCGTCGTGATTTTTCTAAAATCTCAAACGTACTGCATGTAGCATTTTTTGGAGTGATTCAGCTTTAAAGAGAACCTGTACTGAGTAAAATTATTTAAAATAAACACATGAGGTAACTTTAAATGAACATGACATAGTTACCTTGCCATCAGTTCCTCTCAGAAGCTCACCATTTTCTTCTGACAATAATCCCTTCCAGTTCTGACAACATTTTGTCAGAACTGAAATATATGGGTTGCTGTCAATAAAATATCAGTTGCTGTCAGTTATAGCTGAGAGGAAAACGGATGTACCAGGTAATGTCCATGTTTCCCTATGGCTCAAGTAGGCGATGTTACAGTTTAACTGTGTGCTGACCAGGAAGCTGTTATGGTGTAATGGCCATTTTCAGAATGGAGGACAGAGAATTCCATCAATCACAGTGGACAAACAGGACACAGGAGAGGAGAAACAGATTGAGGAGTAGACTACGTGGAAGATAAGTATGACTTGTGTATGTTTATTTTGACTTTTAATTTTCAGTTCAGGTTTTCTTTAAGGAATAACCAAAAACGCTCATTCATTCAAAAATCGCTGTGAAAATCGCTTCACAAAAATCTCTATCACAAATCGCTAAGCGATAGCAATTTCAATATCGATTCTAGTGTGCACTAGCCCTTAACCAGCTGAGCGGTCTGGACGAGCTCAGCTCGTCCAACACCGCCAGAGGCTGCCGCTCAGGCCCTGCTGGGCCGATTTTCACCAAATAAAAAGCAGCACACGCAGCCGGCACTTTGCCAGCCGCGTGTGCTGCCTGATCGCCGCTGCAGCGCGGCGATCCGCCGCGTGCAGCGGCGAAAGAGGGTCCCCCCAGCCGCCCGAGCCCAGCGTAGCCGGAACAAACAGTTCCGGCCAGCGCTAAGGGCTGGATCGGAGGCGGCTGACGTCAGGACGTCGGCTGACGTCCATGACGTCACTCCGCTCGTCGCCATGGCGACGAGGTAAGCGAAACACGGAAGGCCGCTTATTGCGGCCTTCCGTGTTACTTCTGGCCGCCGGAGGCATCAGAAGAACGCCTCCGGAGCGCCCTCTAGTGGGCTTTCATGCAGCCAACTTTCAGTTGGCTGCATGAAATAGTTTTTTTTTTATTTAAAAAAAACCCTCCCGCAGCCACCCTGGCGATTTAATCAGAACGCCAGGGTGGTTAAAAGCATATTGAACCTGATCCAAATTCACGTTTTCTCCAAAGTTTTCTTCTAGGTGATATTTTCACATCCTACTAATACAATAAATGGGAAAGTTCGGATGTTTGGATGTTTGTTACTCGATCACGCAAAAATGGCTGAACGGATGTGAATGAAATTTGGCCCACACATAGTACATTACCTGGAATAAAGTATAGGATACTTTTTATTCCCATAACCAAAAAGGGGGCGGAGACAAATACAAATTTCACTGGGAAATGTAAACTGCAGCCATTCTTACACTGTTAATGGTAGGGTTCTCAAACTTTGCACAGTTGGTCGCTGGGTGACTGGGATTAATATTCAGAAAGGTGGGAGGAGCCTACAAAAGCCAATCAAAATTAACCTATTGATTTGCAAGGGGAATATTTACATTGCTGCCATTCTTGCACTGTTAATGGCACAAGCCTCAAACCTGGTATAGTTAATCATTGGGAGACTGGGGTTCAATTTCAGAAAGGGGGTGGAGCCACAAACAGCCAGTTAGATTTGTTTCATTTCAATGCAAATTATTGATGCCAAAAACTGCAAAACTCACAAACTTGGTAATTGAGTAATTGATTAATTGTGTGTTAGGGTTAGGAAAGTGGGCACAGCCAACACCAGCCAAATACATAAATGGGCAACACGGGGTCATAAGTGGCCTGACGTACCACTGCTACGCCGATGACACACAGCTATACCTGTCCTTCAAACCTGGTGGAACAGACCCTACCCCAAAAATAAACTCTTGCTTAGCTGAGCTTCAGGCATGGATGAATGATAACTGGTTGAAACTGAATGCTGACAAAACTGAGGTCCTGTTTGTCCAAAGCCAGTGCTCGCCATCAAAACAGCTCTATCCTAAAGCAACACCAATCAGGATTGGGAATTCAGACATAAACAGCTCCAACCTTGTGCGCAGCCTTGGCGTACTAATCGATGGGGAATTGAGTTTCAGAAACCAAATTTCATCTGTAGTTAAATCTTCCTTCTTTCATCTGAAGAACATTGCAAAGATTAAACATCTGATTCCCCCAGAGGATCTTCAAACCCTAGTCCACGCCTTCATCACATCACGGCTGGACTACTGCAATGCCCTTTATGCTGGCCTCCCCAAAAAGGACCTGCGTCGCCTGCAATTAGTGCAGAATGCTGCTGCCAGATTGCTAACAAACCAGCCTCGCCACTGTCACATTACACCGATCCTTCGCTCACTGCACTGGCTACCAGTAGAATGGAGAATACTCTTCAAGATTGGACTGCTGACCTTCAAATCCCTGCACAATCTGGGCCCTGGATACATGAAGGACTTGCTGAAGCTGCACCACACCTCTCACAACCTCAGATCAGCAAGTTCTATAAACTTGGTCACTCCCAGAGTGCACCTCAAAAAATCTGGAGACAGAGCCTTCTGTCATGCTGCCCCTACTCTTTGGAACTCCCTACCACACCCAGTAAAGACAGCACCATCCCTGGAGCTATTCAAATCCAGACTGAAAAGCCACCTGTTTAGCCTGGCATTTCCAGATTTGTAAAATTCTTCCTCTGTACCACGATGGTCGGAGCCATGCTTATGCGCTTTGAGTCCCACGGGAGAAAAGCGCTTTACAAATGTTATTTGTTGTTGTTGTTGTTATAAGTGGTCGGAGACAAATACAAATTTTACTGGGAAAATGTAAACAGCAGCCATTCTTACACTGTTAATGGCAGAGTTCTCAAACTTTGCCCAGTTGGTTACTGGGTGACTGGGGTTAATATTCAGAAAAGTGGGTGGAGCCTACAAAAGGCAATCAAAAATTACCTATTGATTTTTCAGGGGAATATTTCATTGCTGCCATTCTTGCACTGTTAATGCCACAAGCCTCAAACCTGGTACAGTTGATCATTGGGTGACTTGGGTTTAAATTTATAAAAGCGGGTGGAGCCACAAACAGCCAATATGAGTTGTTTCATTTTAATGTAGGTTATTGATGACAAACACCCCAAAGCTCACAAACTTGGTAATTGAGAAATCGATTAATTGTGTGTTAGGGTTAGGAAAAGTGGGCGCAGCCAGCACCTGCAAAATACATAATTGGGCAATACCAGGTCATCAGTAGGCGGAGACAAATGCAAATTTCACTGAGAAAATGTAAACTGCAGCCATTCTTACACTTTCAATGGCAGGGTTCTCAAACTTTGCACAATTGGTCACTGGGTGACTGGGATTAATATTCAGAGAAGTGGGTGGAGCCTACAAAAGCCAATCAAAATTCACCTATTGATTTTCAAGAGGGAATATGTAATTGCTACCATTCTTGTACTGTTAATGGCACTAGCCTTAAACCTGGTACAGTTGGTCATTGGGTGACTGGGGTTCAAATTCAGACAAAGGGGTGGAGCCACAAACAGCCAATCAGATTTGTTTAATCTCAATGCAAATTATTGATGCCAAAGACTGCAAAGCTCACAAACTTGGTTATTGAGTTATTGTGTGTTAGGGTTAGAAATAGTAGGCGGAGCCAACACCAGCCAAATGCATACCTGAACAATGTTAGGAAATAAGTGGGTGGAGAAAAATACAAATTTCATTGCGCAAATGTAAACTGCAGCCAATCTTACACTGATAATGGCAGGGTTCTCAAACTTTGCACAGTTGGTCACTGGGTGACTGGGATTAATATTCAGAAAGGTGGGTGGAGCCTATAAAAGCCAATTAAAATCCACCTATTGATTTTTAAGGGGAATATTTAATTGCTGCCATTCTTGCACTGTTAACCAGCTGTACCTGGTACAGTTGGCCATTGGGTGATTGGGGTTCAAATTCAGAAAAGGGGTGGAGCCACATCCAATCAGATTAATTTTATTTCATTGCAAATTATTGATGCCAAAGACCGCAAAGCTCACATACTTGGTCATTAAGTAAGCCAGACTCCTAGCCAATGCCCCCCGCAGCTCACACATTTCCCCGGTACTGCAAACTCTTCACTGGTTGCCAGTAAAATGGAGAATCAATTTTAAGATCTGCCTGCTGACATTCAAGGCTATAAACCACACAGAGCCCAAATACATAGCGGATCTATTGGAACTTTATGCCCCTCCACGCACCCTCCGCTCTGCCAACAAGATGAAGCTGGTTATTCCCAGGATATACTTAACATTTGGTGCTCGGGCCTTTTCCTATGCAGCCCCTACTCTATGGAACTCACTTCCACAATCGGTATGAGAGGCTCCTTCTCTGGACAGCTTTAAAAAAAGGCTAAAAACTCACCTCTTTTCCCGAGCCTTTGAGACTGCATAATGCAGGGTCACAGCGCTTTGAGTACCCAGGGAGAAAACGCTATAAAAATATTATTGTTATTGTTATCATTCCTACTCATTGTGTGTGGGGGTGATGTGGGAGAGTGACTCAAAGTTACAAAAAGTCAAAAACAGTGACAGTTTCACCACTTATGCAAATTCCATGCAGAGCCCTGTGTTAAAACCAAAGGATATCCCAGGATGTTTACACATACATAGCAGTTTAGTAACCAAAGCTTCTAACAGGCATCCTATGCATGCTGTGTGTGTACACAGTACACTTTCTGGCTTGGCGCCCTGTAATTGTCGCTGCCCTGAAATCGCGCAATTCACTCTGCTTCATGGGAGAACAGCCACTGCCACCAGCAAGCAAGAAAATATTCAGAACAATTTGACTGTACTTTTTCACCTATTTTGTGGTACTTTTTCAATTTCAGAGTGCAAAAGTTATTCTCAACTAAGATGAAGAATTATCTCCAAGGAGAAATTTCAGAGAAAAAGTGGATTGAATCGGGCCCATTTGTCTGTATCAGATGTTTGTTGAATATTATCAGCATCTAATGTTAAGAGCGCTGAAATCTTCTTTGTGACACGTAAAGAGGAACTCCAGTGAAAATCATGGAATAAAAAAAGGCTTCATTTTTACATTTTTACTGCTGGCAGGTGATGTCAGTGGAAGGAGATGCTGCTTGCTTTTTTGGCAGTTGGAAACAGCTGTAAACAGCTATTTCCCACAATGCAATGAGGTTCACAGACAGGAAACTGCCAGGACCATGGTCCTGACATCACACTGTGGGAGGGGTTTCACCACAATATCAGTCATACAGCGCCCTCTGATGATCCGTTTGTGAAAAGGAATAGATTTCTCATGTAAAAGTGGGTATCAGCTACTGATTTGGATGAAGTTCAATTCTTGGTTACGGTTTCTCATTAAATATTTTTTTTAATTTAATTCAAAAGTCTTAAAGTGTACCTGTAGGGAAAAAAGTGCCCAATAAGATACTTTCCTCAGTAGAGGGAATCCTCTGGATAATCCAAAGGCTTCCCCCATCCCCCTCGCATCTACTGATCCAGCGCTGGGACTCCCCCAACCTCTTAGACAAGGGCTTATCCAAAAAGTATGTATGGCCATGTTCCTGTCCATGAATACGCATGCAGCAGCAGCATGGAGCCATGCTTGGTACTAATCAATGCTGTGTTATACAAACAGATCCCATGTGCCCGCTTCTTTGTGCCTTGGATGCAGTTTATAGACTTCTTGCATGTTGCTGAAGCCTGGCTACA